>NC_091286.1:316537270-316874270 GCF_032444005.1 Ranitomeya imitator | reverse complement strand
CCCACAAGCCTTAATGAATGTTCCTATTAATTGATAAGATCAGGTAATCAGACATTGCTTTCCGATAGGGAATCCTCTGCTTTCTCTCTGTAGGAGTTGGGGAAGGTCCGGGCAGTAGCACCCCAGGGTGGGAGCCGGGACTGTCGGTTGTTGGTGGTCCCTGATGGACGCCCAGCACACAGGACATGCAGGGTCACTGTGAATGGATGGATTCTTGTGGTGCTTCCCAGCCACTTTATTGGTTATTGATTTTTCATATCTGGATCTATCATTGGTAATTAGGTTCCATTTTCCACTGTTCCTTATATATAGGACTATGTTGTGCAATGAATGAATAATGAATAATAGCTATGTCAGATCATTCACTAATTCTTCCAATGACAGTCCTAAAATCCACCAAATCCAGTAAGCATTCTTCTAGTGACTCCACCAGTGCAGCTATTTTGAGCAAACATTTGTTTGTGTGAGTGTGTTGTGTGGATGCTTTGTAGACACGAGTGATACAAGTGCTGTTATTGTAGCTTTGATGTTCTTTCCCGTGGTATTTAGACGCTGAGCACTGGATAGCCGCCTTTTGTATTGAAAAATAGAACTCTGGCGCCCTCTATAGCCAGCATTGAGGAATTGCACATTTATTGACTACGTTACACATGCTCTTTCCTTGTTGTAACTATAAAGTTTACAATCAGCCTAGGGCGATCATATCCACGGGGTTATGTCATTTTCTCTATTATTTCTCTACATGCAGTGTGTGCGCGTGTTTTCGATTGCACAGTTTATGTTTTTTTTTTAACTTTTACATGGGACTGTTGATAAATTACCTTTAACTCAGAAAGTCATATCGAATGCACAAATTTGCAAAGGACCTTCCTAATAAAGAGCATAATTTTATATCTGTGTGTACAACACAAGTTGTGTGACCGAGCCTTGCACTGTCCATTAGCTATCTATCTATACATATATTTACACACGCACATATATGCATCTATATATGCATATATATATACACATAGACCTACACACATATATACATGTACATATGTATACATACACACACATATACACACATGCACACACACACATATATATATATATATATATACACTCACACATATATATATACACACATTTATATACATGCACATACATATATACACACACATATATACACACACATATGTATCTATATATATATATATATATATATAAATATACTGTACGTGTGTGTGTATTTTTAGAAATAGGGAATGTAGAAAATGTTGAAGATCCCCATGATGCTTTCTTACCAGCTTCTGTAGCAGAGTTGAATTTGCAGGGTTTTGCTCCTTGTCTATATATGTTTCTGGCTTGGGATCATGTGGTAGATTTATCTGCAGATTGATGGGCATTAGCCAATAATAAGTTCTGATTCCAGCTCTTCTCAGGTCTGATATGAGGCATGGTGGCTTATAGCACAGGTGCTCCTCAGTGGAGGAGATGATGGGACTTCTTAGTGGTGAGACCTCCCTTGCGGTGGTGACCTGCCTACAAGCCCCACTCTGCTACTTTTCCTCTTGTCTAACATCACAATACAACCAAGTGGCTCTTCTATTAGTGGGAACTTTTCATTGACAGGGATGTGTGACAGGAGGAAAATAATTTGCAAGTCTCTGAAGGTTTGGAGGAGTGATCACAGGACAGGCTGTATTGTGACAGTGCTGCGCTGCTATGGTGAGATGTATCTTCAGATGAGCCAGTGACAATGCCATCTTCAAAGCCTCTCACAACAAGCAGCCTCACGTTTGATATTTTGATTCAATAGGACCTGAGCTTCACAAGATCCCCCTTCCCTGTTTATCACTTTCTTCCTCCTAGTTCTGATTTCTTCTCTCACCCAGTGTCTTTCTGGTGCCTGCTCAAATTAAGCTTGTCTTGTTTCCATCCTGACAACTGTTCCACGACTTGTCCTTCTTCAAGCTCCTCAAAGCCTCTCTCATCCCGCCTGATCTTCCCCAGCAATCGTTCTGAATTTGCTTCTTGTCTTGTAGCTGATGCTGAGAACGCTGAAGGATAATGGATTTAACTGGCACTTTGCAATGGCTGCGCCAGATCCATAGGAGCCGGGCTCTGTTTAACTGTTGTGGGGTTTGCAGGCTGGATAAGGTTAAAAAGCTAGAGTGAAATGCATGCAATGACTTTTACCTGCAACTATACCGTACTATGCTGCAGTGTGCCGTTTTAATATTAATACTGTATAAATTACAATATAGGCCATGAAATGACTTTTTACACTAGAAGATACTTTCCCACTGTTTTTTTTGGGGTGTAGGGTGTTTTTTTTGCAGTCTGGTGCAGTGTCTCACATGTGTAGAGTTTTTTTAACTGATCCTTTATGAACTTCAAAAAAATATACCTTTGCGAATATGATTTGATATATTTTTCCATTTTATTTTTAAATACCTGTCAGATCTATATAGGTGTGTAACTTAGCAGTAGCTCTTTCGTGGTAAATGATTAAACACACGCCTGGCGATATTTCATTTCACTACAATAATGTGCTCACTTGTCATACAGAAAGGAGCAGTGAATTCAGGACATGTCCTGTATAGGCCGTGTTCACACAGATTCTGCCTAATATGCCGGACACAATACAATAACATTCTGCACTGTTTTCTGTCCAGTAAATGATGGTCACTGTGATATGACCCCAACAAATCCCATTACAGTCAATGGGGTCCATTTGGCACTGTTGGTGTCTGTTAAGTGAGGGTTTCAGCTTTGACTACAAACAGTGCAAAATGAAGAAAAATGTAGGATGAAATGTGAACGGAGCCTTAAGTGTTTTCTTAAGGCCTCATTCAGACACTCAAGAATCGCTGTCATGTTCTGTGTTTCTCACATGTTCCCATTATAGTCTACGGAGCTCTTCATGTGTGTTTTTATGCAGGCTGTGTGTCCGCCCAAAAAAAATCGCAGAGACATTTTTGATCCGTGTCGCGAATGTAATTTACCCATCCAAGTCTATGGGTCTGTGAAAATCACAGAGAGCGCGCGGACCTCATCCGTCAGCGAGTAACATTGTAGTATAGGAGAATCCTTACTGAAAATCACCCCTGTCACCAATGGTAAAATCTCACACTGACCAAACACTCATGAGACTCCGATCTAAAAAAAAACACATTGATTTTACGTATGTAACAAAAATCATGAAAGTCTGAATGAGTCCTAAATATGATGCAGAACCGTAAGTATTTTCCGGTTACTCATTTTTTAAACTCATCCAAATTGATTGTCGTAAAATAAGTTGAAACAGTTTACATCAGATTTCTGCTCCCATAGACGTAAAATATTATATTTTCTGTTGACTTTTTATTACATCCCATGGAAAGAAACAGGATCAATCAAGCCATAGTCTGGTGTTACGTATGCGTCGTTATCTGTTCCGTTATTAGAACAGAAAATTAAAATAACAATGGTGCATGATTTGTCACATGACGCGCACTAACGGTACCCAATAGACCCTACTGACTATAGCGGTCTTCTTTTTATATTATTTTTTTTATATGTTTTGATGGTATCTGCAATGGAATCCTAAGAGTCCCAGATGCTGATGTCAGAGCAGCCTTCAACTAACGGAAATATTTCCTGTAGATGAAAAGTAATGATTGATGGAAGCATCTTAATGGATGTGATATTACAGCACTATCTGTACTGTAGGTGCACTCAGCATATAATGTAATAACTGCCTAATAAGTCATCGCTTATATAGAAAGATGACGTTTTCATTCATTTTAGGCATTTTACAGTGTCACGTATCGACAATAATGCACCATTAATAATCATTTATGTTGTATAGTACAGTATCTCACAATAAATATAATTCCTTATCCTTGTCACTTTTATAGCTCATTTTATAATGAGAAGCTGTCCCTTATTGCATTGATTTACTTATTTATTATGTTACTCCTTATACTAGTCTTATTCTCATTTAGAGTTTTTGCTGTTTTATTGTTCACGTACTTTGTCCTGTGCAAACGATGAAGATCCGTCAATTCATTCTTAACGATTTATTTTCCTGAAAAAAAAATCACTAGCGTGAGCAAACCCTTACCTTGATGTTCCTGCATAGAAATAATGAGCATAAATGTTTACCGTATATATTATTATACATCATCTTTATTATTATTTACCAGTCCTTTTAAATTAATGGCGATTTGCGTTTTCTTTTAGTTAAAATAACAGAACAAAAATAAAGAGGATTTTTTTTGCCAATATTACATTAACCTAACAAGGTTTTAATAATAATAATAATAATAATAATAATAAAAACAATAATAATAAAAACAATGATAATAATAATAAAGATAACAATGATAATAATAATAATTCTTATTCTCCTGCATTTTTCTTCTTTTCGGTATATCCTAAATTCTGTCTAGACTCATAGCGTGCTATTATTCGCTGGTATTATCCACATTGTGTATTTTAGTAAGCTGGGATTTGTTAGTGTTATATTATAATAGCAATATTATTAATAAGAATAATTCCTATATTTTTTATCCTAAGGCTCCATGACCCGAGTTTCCCTCTAGGTTATCTAACGGCCTTTATATTCCGATTTTACCCGAAGACAATGTAGCAGTCCGAGCCGCCGTCCCCATTACAGTCTCATTAATAAGAGCGTCTCTGAATCTGCGAACCCTGCAGAACTGCAAAATGACTTTTTACACTATGGCAGAGTTTAACAAAAGACGGCATAGTCTATGGATATTCGATTTTGTGTATCTTCCATACATAATGAGTATGGAAAAAAAAAAAAGAAAGCTTCCTAGTCAAAGGGCATCTTATTAGACGAGGTTGAATGTGGTTTTCTGCAGCCACACTAATTCAGAGGGAAAAAAAAAACATTTACAAATCATTAGTATTAGGCCTCCCCATTATACAGGCCTCTCTCACCCATTCCATTATCTTTCCTCTTCCATTTTCATGTAGCTAATTTTGCCTCTCCATTTTTATTGCTGTGCTTACTAACCTTTCAGCTGCGGTGGGTATAATAGAAGGGCAAACAATTTTCTCACAGTTAACTAGACGGCATAAATGTCACATGTTGCAAACTGAAGCCTATTTGCGAAAAGAAAAAGCGACAACAGCGAATACATAACATGCTGTAATCCCAGTGATTTGCTGCTGCCGGAGCTTCCCGCCACTGTAGCTTTCTGCTCGGAAGTGATGGATCGTTTACTGCAGCACTAAGCAAAGAAATAGTGGCCGGCACCACCGTCCATCTCGTGGCAATTGGCCTTTGCAGACAGCGTGCAATGATTGCAACTGGATTCTTAAAACTCGCCTTTTATTACATTTCTTACAACAACAAAAAAAGAACCCGCCATTGGCCGTCACATATATTCAACATTGATTTGGGCCCCAAGGTCCATAATGAGGTCCTTGGATGTCTTCTACAAAACACGAGGCCTATTGAATATTTAAGATAAGCATGATCCTCCTTTCTATGCATTCATTAATAATATAATAATATGTATTAAATATTACATTTTCAATACTTGATCAAAATAAATCCTATTAGGATAATAACTAGAACCCCCATATATTGCAAGAAGTATAGATTGTATAGTATCAGTGTTAACATTGCGTGTCAGTCTACTACATCTATCTACGGTGTACTCTATGCTTTCTTGGAGGCGATTTTGAAGCAAAAACTAAAATTTGAAGAGCCTAGTTCTATAAAATAGAATGTTCTTAAATAAATTCCTGCGCCGAATCGGGAGATTGTTCCCCCTTTCTATCAAAATGATAGAGAACGAGAAAGATGAAGGATTGGATTGTCACACAGTATGGGTCATAAATCCCATCCATCACACGACAACAGCATTTTACCTTTGGGTGGAATAATTTGGATATATTGGACAAAGGTCCATTGTTCACATTTGGAACAGGCATGGGGATAACGGCAGCCAACAGTTGTCTTAGGTTGTCCGAAGCACTCATTAACATACATGTTTGGCTCAGCCAAATATGCATGTTAATCCCTATGGATGAAATAGAGGAAGGGGCTGCCAAACACCTCTGGCACCACTTATCTCCTGGGGGGGAAACAATAAAATGATGTGTAAAAATTAAACATGGCCAATTTAATTGTCTCAAAGAGCGTAGATACCGGAGGATGCATGGATGATCCCATTGGCAGCTCATCAGGCTATCCTGTGAGCACAGAGTGTTTCCAGAAAAAAGAGAAAATATGCTCATCCTCTTAGATCTGTCTTCTTTGTTGGTGACCAGTTCAGGCCCAATCATGCAGTTTTGTAGTGTCTTTATTTTTTACCATTTAGTTTGCATATTGTGCCCTCCATAATGGGTTGGGGTGCATTTTAACATATTAATACCTTCTTTTTATTGTTGATGAACCCTGTAGCTGTGGTTGGTGTGCACACAGAGCTGATTGAGTCTCCTCGGACCCACCAGCTTCTACTCCCTCCATACAACCAGTGTTCACATGATAGCTAGGCCTACGGGAGCACTGTCGGTGCTTCCTAATCTGTATACCCGGAGCTTGTTCAGTGCTGTGAATAAAGCAATCAGGAAGGCAGAAAGAGTAATAAACACTCTCTGCCTTCTCTGTGGGGAGTATGGCTGTGATAGTCAGCTCCCCGCAGCTGCACAATCTCCTGCAAGCTGCAAACTCTACAATGACGTTTTAGAATGTCAGTGCAGAGTAAAGTGAGGACAGTCCGGATGTTTAAAGTCTATATCCAGTTCAGAAGTAGCATACAGCTGCTTAAGAATAGAAGGGAATAACTTATGTCTGTCTAAATGGTTATTGCCATTATACTAAATAGTAAAAATAAAAACATACCACTAATAGAGTTATTAAACTCCACATAGTAAAGAAGCGTTTTAAATTTAAACAAATAACTTTATTAACATGTAAAAACCACATACACTTAAAAAATGCCTCACAATCAAAATTAGTGAAAACCAGACAGAGGTCAGCTCACGAATCGGCAAAACACATACATCTTATGGTATCGTACATATGTCATATGTTACCTCAAAATTGGTAGGGCCCCCTAGAGGAAGCAGATGCGAAACGCGCGTCGGGGTTGACGGAGGTTCAGCGTGCCACGAGGCCAGGATTACGGCAAACACCGAGAGGTAATATGTATGAGATCAGATTCTGATCTCCTGATTGTGTTCATGTGTGGGCCGTACGGGAGATGCAATAGGGGTTTGTCTGGGGATTTTCTTGGCAGCTTTGTACTTTCCTTATATTGATACTGGCGATACATGCAGGTTATATGGGCCATCCCTGGTGATTGGATTAGCGTTTCAATACGGATATAAGGTCTATCCATGCCAGATTTAACACTGGGCAATTGCCCTTGAAATGGGGGAGTAATTGTATCTCTCCATTTGTGGTAAGGGGATAGGAGTATACAGTGTGCTTTGACATTTTTTTGATAGTCGCAGACAGTGCCCTACCTGCACCGGTATTTTAAAACTATTTACATTGCGTGGCCCTACCAATTTTGAGTTATTTGTTTAAATTTAAAACGCTTCTTTACTATGTGGAGTTTAATAACTCTATTAGTGGTATGTATTTAGTATCTTTGGAGTGTTGCCCATCCTGGTTGTAGGGGAAATGGGCTGGTGCTTTGTGCTTACTAAATAGTAAAAATGCTAATTTATAATAAAGACAAGCAACTTTGCAATTTACTGTTTATTAAAAATCCTTTCTTGATTACTGCTCGTTGCATAGATTACTGGTTACCTCTGCTGTCTTGTTAGCAGTGGACATCTCCTAGGCGAGGAGCACAGTGCTTACAAGCTCTTTTCTATATAGCTTGTGATCACTGCCCAGAAGATGGCCCAGTCAATGGGGGCACTCAGTGTGCTTTTCTAATGCTGCAAAGGAAAAGCTCCGGAGACCTCACAGTTTGGCCAGAGACATGACCATTCCGCTGGTCTGAACAGCAATCAAGCAGGAGAGCACCACCCCCTTCCAAGCAAGAAGCCAACAGGCTGGAGAGCGGTAGGCTCCTGAACCATGAACATGACTACTATACAGTGACTATAAACATTGGCTCTGCTCTTCTGTAGGAGAGCAATACAGGAGACAGAGAAGAGAAAGGTGAGAGGAGGAGAGACAGGAGAAAGAAAAGAGGAGACATAAGAGAGAAGAGGGAGCACCTTAACTGAAAAGAGCTTTTTTTTATTATATTTGCCTTCCAAAAAAATCATATGTACCAGAAAACAAGGTTAAAAGAACAATAAAATCTGTCCCACATACAACAAAGCCTCACACAGCCAAGAAAACTATATTGCTGCTGAAACGTGGAGAAGCAAAAACTAACGTAATTCACCGGTGATGAAGACAATTTCAGGTCTAGTCATTTCAGGGTTAACCTCGACCTGTATTTCCACCTTCACAAAATTGGAGATTGTCATAGAACTGTGTATATATATATATATATAGTACGGACCAAAAGTTTGGACACACCTCATTTAAAGATTTTTCTGTATTTTCATGACTATGAAAATTGTACATTCACACTGAAGGCATCAAAACTATGAATTAACACATGTGTCGTTTTCATATGAATACAATTCAATTGTTAACCCGTAGCATGCAATTCACATCCGATCTCCATGCGAACGGCTTCTGATTGCAATGCGATTTTAACATGAGCTTTTATATAGAGCAATTCACTATGTAATTTACATAGTTTTCCAAATAAATATTCTTCAAGATATATATGTATATATGGTCTCTAATCTGAGCTGCTGTTAACCTGCGATTTCTGAGGATGGTGAATCAGATAAACTTATCTTCAGAAGCAGAGGTGACTCTTGGTCTTTCTTTCCTGGGGCGGTCCTCATGTGAGCCAGTTTCTTTGTAGCGCTTGATGGTTTTTGCCACTGCACTTGGGGACACTTTCAAAGTTTTCCAAATTTTTCAGACTGACTGACCATTATTTCTTAAGTGATGGCCACTCCTTTTTCTTTACTTAGAATTTGTATTATGGCAAGAAAAAAGCAGCTAACAATCTATTCAGTAGGAATATCAGCTGTGTATCCACCAGACTTTGTACAACACAACTGATGGTCCCAACCCCATTCATAAGGCAAGAAATCCCACTTATTAAACCTGACAGGGCACACCTGTGAAGTGAAAACCATTCCCAGTGACTACCTCTTGAAGCTCATCAAGAGAATGCCAAGAGTGTGCAAAGCAGTCATCAAAGCAAAAGGTGGTTACTTTGAAGAACCTAGAATATAAGACATATTTTCAGTTGTTTCACACTTTTTTATTAAGTATATAATCATGAAAATACAGAAAAATCTTTAAATGAGAAGGTGTGTCCAGACTTTTGGTCTGTACTATATATATATATATATATATATATACATATATATATATATATATATACAGTATATATATATATATATATATATATACACTAGATGGTGGCCTGATTGTAACGCATCGGGTATTCTAGAATATGCATGTCCACATAGTATATTGCCCAGCCACGTAGTATATTGCCCAGCCACGTAGTATATTGCCCAGCCACGTAGTATATTGCCCAGCCACTTAGTATATTGCCCAGCCACATAGTATATTGCCCAGCCACATAGTATATTGCCCAGCCACATAGTATATTGCCCAGTCACGTAGTATACAGCACAAAGCCACGTAGTATACTGCCCAGTCACCTAGTATATAAATAATTAAAATAAAAAATAGTTACATACTCACCTTCAAGAGGGGATTGAAGCGGCTGGTTACCGATGCTCCTCACGCGCTCCGGTCTGAAGATTGCATTGTGATCTCATGAGATGATGACGTAGCGGTCTCATGAGACCGCGCGTCATCATCTTGCGAGACCGCAATGCATGGAGCGGTCACCGGGGCGTAGCGAGGAACATCGGTAACCGGCTGCTTCGATCCGGGGGCTCCAGAAGGTGAGTATGTAACTATTTTTTATTTTTTTTATTATTTTTAACATTAGATCTTTTTACTATTCATGCTGCATAGGCAGCATGAATAGTAAAAAGTTGGTCACACAGGGTTAATAGCAGCGTTAACCGACTGCGTTACACAGCGGTCAACGCTGCCATTAACCCTGTGTGAGCGCTGACTGGAGGGTAGTACGGAGCGGACACTGACTGCGGGGAGGAAGGAGCGGCCATTTTTTCGCCGGACTATGGCCGTCGCTGATTGGTCGCGGCAGCCATGACAGGCAGCTGGCGAGACCAATCAGCGACTTGGATTCCATGACAGACAGAGGCCGCGACCAATGAATATCCATGACAGACAGAAAGACAGACAGACAGAAGGACAGAAAGATGGAAGTGACCCTTAGACAATTATATAGTAGATATACAAAAAGTGGATCAAATCTGTCCAGAGATATTCTACAGTAAAATATTATATTCATGCCTGAGTACCACAATAGCTGCAGATCACTGCACTTTTTTTTACAAAAAATAAAAACACATCTAGAGCCTAGAATATCCATAATTCTATTGAATTAATTACAGATCTCTTTACGTGATCCAGATTAGATTTCGTCAAATTATGGTGTGTGTCATTGCTGAGATTTTGGAGCTAAATATGAACATTAATATAGGGACTCTCCCTTACTATGGTGTTTGATAACTTACATGGTAACATCGGTCCCTTCCACATGGACCCATATAAATTGTTTTCTGGCCACAAATACGTAAGTTCAGATGTGGTATTTGCAGAAATTTAGTACAAAATCTTTGCATTGCAGAAATAAAGCATTAATATGAATTGTAAATAAATTATTATTCTCGAGAAGATAAACGGCCCTCACTGGGTAATGGCTGTAAAATAAATACTTTGATATTATTACTTGTGGAACTTCTGTGAGATCTTACACTGTATAGGATATCCTGGACTCATTTACATGCTGTGCGCAGCCTCCTCTTTACTATGTAATTAGGCATTAAACATCACGGTAAGAACGGATCTGCAAAGCATGATGGGCACATTATCAAAGAATACAAGAACACCGGTATTTAGCAGTGGGAAAGCTGCACGCATCTGTCCTGGAACTCAGCATAATGGGTATGTATGAAAAGCAATGTATTCAGTGTTTATATCAGCAGAATACATTGCATGCAGTGTTTTGGAATGCCAGACTCTCTTAGGCCAGTCTCACACATCCAGATAATTCCGGTTTTGGAGAAATTGGTACCGGAGTTATCCGTGTCTGTGTGCTCACGTGGCACATCAGTGCGGCAGCCGTGTGCCACCTGAGGACCACATGGACCATGCAGGAGAGACTGCGCTGTCCCTTGCATGTGGTGCTGAAGTCGGCATTCTTCCCTTCTGTCCGGCTCGGCTGAAAGCAGCGCTTGCAGGAGAGAAGGGATGAAAAATCAAGGTTTTTTTGTTAAAAATAAAGTTTGGGGTCACCTCCCACCTATCACCCCCCATGCGCTCGCTCGCTTGCAAAGAAATACTCACCCAGCTCCCGCGACGCCTTCTCTCAGCGCCGGCAGCTCATCCTGTGTGAGCGGTCACGTGGTACCGCTCATTACAGTGATGAATATGCGGCTCCACCCCTATAGAAGGTGGAGCCGCATATTTATCACAGTAATGAGCGGTACCACGTGACCGCTCACACAGGACGAGCTGCCAGCTCTGAGAGGAGGCGTCGCGGGAGCTGGGTGAGTATTTCTCTGCAAGCGGGTGGGCGCACGGGGGGTGAGAGGCAGGAGGTGACCCCAAACTTTAATTTAAACAAAAAAAACCTTGATCTTTCATCCCTTCTCTCCTGCGAGCGTTGCTTTCAGCCGAGCAGGACAGAAGGGATGAATGGCGGCTTCAGCACCACACACAGGGGACAGCACTTACTGTAGCGCTGTTCCGTGTGGTCCTCAGGCGGCACACAGATGGCACACAGACAGCATCCGTGTGCGGTACGTGTTTACACAGACCCATTGACTTTAATGGGTCCGTGTGATCCGTGCGCTCCCACGAACACTGACATGTCTCCGTGTTTTCCAAACGGACACATGGTCCATGAAAACACGCTGACATGTGCAGAGACACATTTATTTTAATGTGTCTACGTGAGTCAGTGTCTCCGGTACGTGAGGAAACTGTCACCTCACGTACCGGAGCCACTGACGTGTGAAACCAGCCTTATATAGGTCTTATCCAATGATTAACAGTGAACCAACAAATTTTCATTTTTTTCACACTTTCCCTCTTTTGTTAACATAGTCATATGAGGGCTTCTTTATCTTCTGTGGCCAGTAGAGTCTGGTAGATCAATTCACAGAGAATCAAATTCCTAAAATTCACGGACATTCGACCACTTTGCAAAAATAAATTATTCGTCACCATTTCCGACATTGCTGAAGCATAAGTGAGAGGGCTAATCTTATTTTAGATAGTCGCGCTGGCTTTCCCATAATGCTCTGCAGTTGTGACATACCCTGTACCATATAATCATACCTTGTATATGGGTGGTCAGTACCAAGGTCATCAAAGATCACTCGTTCAAAAAGGAGAATAGGACTAGCAGGTTGTACGGCAGAGTTAGCTTCCATCTCCAGACTCCAAAAAGGTAAGTGGAAAATATGTATATGATATTGAAATTTCTCTCTTTTCCAGTAATGAGATGGGTGTGAATTTATTTGTCATAAATGTATTTTTTTGATCAAAATTTGACAAAGCCAACATATTTGGATTTTAAAAGATCTGCGCATCTCTAGTGACAAGTAGCAGTTTTTTTGAAAGACGCTGTCCAATTTACCATACATTGTACTGGCAAACCAAAAACAAAAATTGGTGGAATCAAATTTTTTTCACCAGCTCACAAATTGTTATATTGTTTTTATGCAGTTCAATGTGTTATAAAAATGACCCGGTAACATGATTTTCCAGGTCAGTATGATTACAGTATGATACAACATTTATATAATTTATTTTATATTATACTGCTGTTTTTTAAAAAATCAGTAGTTCGATGTGAGCAATGAGACGACAATTTAATGCAAAGCCTGTAGTAGTAGAGCTAAGCCAAAAAGCTTCATACAGAAGTGTCACAGCCAAGTCCTGATCTGCATTTTGAGGGCTTCCTTACTAAAAAATGAGATGCAGCTACTTCAGCCAAAGCTCTAAACAAGCTTAAAACCAGAAAAGCATTTGTTGGTCAGGACGTGTGAATATCCCTGACATCTGTTGACTTGCATCCCTCGAAAGGTTTTACTTTGCAGCATCAACATTTTTTGGCAAGCGATGTCCATATATTTCACGAGACTAGAAGCTTCCTACAAACATTAATGTCTTGCACTAAACAATACATCTTGCTGAAAACAAAAAGGGAGGAACCAAGTGATTGTACAGTAGAATAAGATGAAAATCAATCAATGTAAATAACATACTAAGGTTATGAAATAGCCAATGACTATGTTATTTATGATGTCTGAATTGATGCACTTTGAAGTCCAGTCTTTACATCAATCAGATATTTATATATTGGTATTCATGCCTCTTACATGTGGTATTGGTTCTGTCTTTTTATTGATTCAGTAATGATGTGGTGAAGAATGTGAATCCCAAAACATTTTACTCTGGGCAAATACTTCAAATTACAGTAAATATAGCACATCTAAGTGTTAAGTCAAAAAGCTAATGTTGTCTAAAAACAGCAAGTTAAAGACATTTAACCAGTCTATAAAATATATGAGGCAGTCCAGTGATTTTGTTCTCCAACCCTACACCCCCACCTGATTGCTTATCACACACTGCACTTATCTTACACTTCATACTAGCTCTGCCTCTTCTTTCATTCTCTTCAGTTACCAACTTAATTGCCAGATTTCACGCTGCATTTTATTCCTCTGCACTCCACTATAAATCCCATAATACATCAGCACTGTTTCCCATGGACGGCAACATCTCTGCCTGATATGATGCCATTGTGATTATCTTTCTCTCTATATTCACCAAAATAATGGATATATTAGAAATATATAGTCTTGACATTGAACTGTTCTCTTGTACATTATAACTGTGTGACAGGAGCTGTCTAATGATCATCAGAACCTGTCATTGGAGTATTCTGATCCACTTCCAGGACTCCTTGTTCTTTTCTTGACTTCTTTATTTTTATATAGCGCTAACATATTCCGCAGCGCTTTACAGTTTGCACACATTATTATCTCTGTCCCCGATGGGGCTCACAATCTAAATTCCCTATCAGTATGTCTTTGGAATGTGGGAGGAAACCAGAGTACCCGAGGAAACCCACGCAAACACGGGAGAACATACAAACTCCTCGCAGATGTTGTACTTGGTGGGATTTGAACCCAGGACTCCAGTGCTTCATGACTGCAGGTTAGTTCTATGTTGTTATCCTTCTGCAGCATAAATTTAGAGCCAGATGCCTCCCTGATGGAATTGTATGATAGGTCAGTATCCGCCTGTATTTCTTAGTATTGAAGACACTCTGATCAACTCCCAAACTCCATTTGCTCAAAAGCAGCCCAAAACTTGCAAAGAACCTTCACCGTGCTTGACTGTTAGGCACTCATTATTGTATAGCTCACCGCCAGCCCTTCGGCGAACAAATTACCTTCTGTTGCAGTTAAGTTTTTCAACTATTGACTCATCAGTCTAGAGCATCTGCTGCCATTTTGCTGCCTCCTAGTTCCTATAGTTTGTTAAATAGTACAGTCTCTTGGTCTTGTTTCCAAGACAAAGGTATGGCTTTTAATCACAATTTTTCTAAGAGAATTTTTCTTGACTGCTCCGAAAAATAGATGGGTGTAGTGGTGTCCCATTGGTTGCTGTTAGCTCTAAGTTGATGGCACTGCTGGACATTTTCTGATTGTCTTTCATCTACTACACTAAGTTGCCACTGTGTTTACAGTTCTCAGCATGGTCCATTTCTTGGTTTCTTCAGTGCTAATAAATATAGTAAGATACTTATTCATCATGTAATACCTTCTCGGAGGCATCAAATTGGCTCCTAATTTATTCTGCAGCAGGACAATAACCCCAATCATAAAGCCAATGTCATTAACAATTCTCTTCAATGTAAAGAAGAACATGGACTGCTTGAAATGATGATATTGCCCTTGAAGAACCTTCAATACTGATTCTGTGATGATATGGAGAGAGAAGGATTTACTCAAACCTACATCCACTGAAGATCTGGTTAGTTCTCCAAGATTTCTGCCGACTTCCTTCTAAGGCTTCAGCCAGACATCAGCGATTTTTAACATACGCAAAAAAGAAAATGATCGAATATCATCAGTGTCTGGTCATTGTGTCAGTTTTTATCATCAGTGATTTTCACATATGGATAAATCACAAACCTTTGTGATGTTAATCTCGGAGAACACACGGAATGCATACTGACCTTGTCTGTATGCTGTAAGGGATTTTCACAGACCCATAGACTTGGTAATTTTCACCCATGATGCCAGTAAAAAACAGACATATCTACAGTATATGATTTTTAACAGCTTGTTAGCAAAAAAATCAATGGATGTGTGAACACAATGGTTTACATTTATCAAAAACGGCTTAATTTGAGCCAAATCTTTTGTGTACTCACTTCGACTTCGGCTACTTTCACACTAGGCCGAGATTCCGACGCTAGCGTTTGATGCGCTGCATAATGGGTGCAGCGGATGCATTTCTCCGGCGCATCTGCTGCCCCATTGTGAGGTGCGGGGAGGTGGGGGCGGAGTTCCGGCCGCACATGCGCGGTCGGAAAAAGCGGTCCGTCGGCAGCAAAAAACATTACATTTAACGTTTTTTGCTCCCGGCGGTCCGCCAAAACACGGCGCAACCGTCGCACGACGGTTGCGACGTGTGACAATACGTCGCAATGCGTTGGTAATGTTATTCTATGGGGCAAAAACGCATCCTGCAAACAACTTTGCAGGATGAGTTTTTTCCCCTAAACGACGCATTGCGACGTATGGCAAAAAACGCCAGTGTGAAAGTAGCCTTCACCATTCCATATTTATCATATGTCGTCACTAATGATAAATTTGTTGCAAATTATGTAAGCACAAAATGTTAAGCATGATAGTACACTTCTCTGTTTGGAAAAAACTGGTATCCAGTGTGTCAAATGTTTCATAGTTATATCATTTTGTACAAATTGTGACTTTTTATGCTTGTTACAAAAGGCTGCAATATAAATGCATTTCTTCCATGCCTTTTTTAAACAGCCAGTAACATAGTAACATAGTTATTAAGGTTGGAGGAAGACTTTAAGTCCATCTAGTTCAACCCATAGCCTAACCTAACATGCCCTAACATGTTGATCCAGAGGAAGGCAAAAAAAAACCATGTGGCAAAGAGTAAGCTCCACATTGGGGAAAAAAATTCCTTCCCGACTCAACATACGGCAATCAGACTAGTTCCCTGGATCACAGCCGTGATAAGGGTGCTCCTCTCCCCATGCACATACATAAAATCTATTCATAATATTAATTCTGGTGTGAAGTTGGCTCAGGAGCTGAGACCTCTTCACAGGCAACAGATGGCAACTGTATATGCAGCGGGCTTGGCCCTGAAACAGCACCAAATAAAGCTAACTCTAATCACAGCCATTAAACCAGTTAGATGCCCCTGTCAATCACTGACAGTGGCATTTTAGTTGACATGATTGCAGGGGACTGATGGGTTACTATATGACACACATTCTGCTGAAATGTATTGTGACACAGAGATCTGTCGGCTCCATGCACTGCAATGCACGCTACAGGCCAATCAGAGGCTGACAGCAGATGTCAACTTGTCAATGATAGGTTGTGAATAGCAGTGACGGCATGCGTTCCCTTGACGGCACGCTGAAGTCAGTTCCCAACTTCTGCACTGGCTATTGAAGGGCACCGCACATCGTGGAAGCGGAGGAAGGTAATAATAATAATTTTTTTATCTTTAAAATGTGATGGAGAAGAAAGGAAGGGGCCAGGATGTGTAAATTATTACAAAATGGGGACATTATACTAGGATGTGGAACTTATACCAGAATGGGAACATTATTCCAGAATTGGGACATTTTATCAGGATGTGGACACCATATCAGGATGCAGACATTATACCAAGATAGGGGACATTATACCTCAATGCGGGACATTATACCAGGATAGGGCACATTATACCAAAATGCGGGACATTATACCAGGATGGGTGACATTATATCAGGATGGGTGACATTATACCAAAAGGGGACATTGTTAATGCAAGGCACCCAGGATGGGGACATTATTACTGGAAGGAGCACAGGATGGAGGTCATTATACCAGTCAGGCAGACAGGGGTAATACAGGGGGGCTCAGTGAGTCAAAGATGACACAGGAGGGGCTCAGTCAGTTAGGAGTGAAACAGGCAATGAGGGTCCTCTCTCATCCCTTAGTGACTGAGTCCTCTCACCCTATATCATCAATGAGTAAAGTCCCCCATTGACACTCATTGTTGTTGTTGGGTGGAGCTCAGTTAGTTATGGGTGATAATCCTGCTCAGCTACATATATCTTACCTTTAGTGAGTGATGTAGCAGGGTGCCATCTATCTCCCTACGCTTCTTAGGCCAGAGTCACACTAGAGAGTAATACGGATAAGTGCTACTGTATGCGATAATAAATAGCATAGCACTCGGACCAATGTTAATCTATGGGGCAGCTCCCATCATCCGTTGTTTTCTCGGTCGTATTATACATGCGAGAAAATTCTGCGATTTGCACCGTATTACGGCCGAGACTCGCCAATGAAAGTCTATGGGTGCGAGAAAAACTCGCACACCACACGGACCATCAGTGTAACTTGTGAGAAATATGCACCGGTGTCCTTTAGAAAAGCTGGCAATTCAGTGCGGTATAATGTAAAATCACACTGACAGGTGTGACTTGTCCCTGACTAATAATGTTAGTAGTGTGTGTGTGTAAAATTTTGGAGCTGTAGGTGTTAAATTAAGGGATTAATTCATGGAAAAAACTGGCGTGGGCTCTCGCGCAGTTTTCGCCGCCAGAGAGGGAAAGCCAGTGACTGAGGGCAGATATTAATAGCCTAGAGCGGGGCCATGGTAATTGCCCCCCCCACTCCCCGGCTAAAAAAATTTGCCCCCAGCCACCCCAAAAAAGGCACCTATTCCAGCACCTAGCCTCTCTCTTCCCATTGCCCTGTAGTGGTGGCATATGGGGTAATAAGGGGTTAATGTCGCCTTGCTATTGTAAGGTGACATTAAGCCTGGTTAATAATGGAGAGGTGTCAATAAACACCATGTCTTTGTGCAATGCAGAAAAGGTGAACGGATGGACTCTACATGCCTGGTTCCCACTGTGAAGCATGGAGGAGGAGGTGAGATGGTGTGGGGGTGCTTTGCTGGTGACACTGTTTGGGATTTATTCAAAATTGAAGGCATACTGAACCAGCATGGCTACCACAGCATCTTGCAGCGGCATGCTATTCCGTTCGGTTTGCGTTTAGTTGGACCATCATTTATTTTTCAACTGGACAATGACCCCAAACACACCTCCAGGCTGTGGAAGGGCTATTTGACCAAGAAGGAGAGTGATGGGGTGCTACCCCAGATGACATGGCCTACACAGTCACCAGACCTGAACCCAATTGAGATGGTTTGGGGAGAGCTGGACCGCAGAGTGAAGGCAAAAGGGCCAACAAGTGCTAAGCATCTCTGGGAACTCCTTCAAGATTGTTGGAAGACCATTCCCGGTGACTACCTCTTGAAGCTCATCAAGAGAATGCCAAGAGTGTGCAAAGCAGTCATCAAAGCAAAAGGTGGCTACTTTGAAGAACCTAGAATATAAGACATAATTTCAGTTGTTTCACACTTTTTTGTTAAGTATATAATTCCACATGTGTTAATTCATAGTATTGATGCCTTCAGTGTGAATGTACAATTTTTATAGTCATGAAAATACAGAAAAATCTTTAAATGAGAAGGTGTGTCCATACTTTTGGTCTGTACTGTGTATATATATATATATATATATATATATATATATATATACATACATACACATATAGCTCTGGCAGACCTGAACCCCATTGAAAACCTCTGGAATGTAATCAAGAGGAAGATGGATAGTCACAAGCCACCAAACAAAGAACTGCTTAAATTTTTGCGCCTGGAGCAGTGTGAAAGACTGGTGGAAAGCATGCCAAGATGCATGAACGCTGTGATTAAAAATCATGGTTATTTCACGAAATATTGATTTCTGAACTCTTCCTGAGTTAAAACATTAATATTGTAGTTTCTAAATGATTATGAACTTGTTTTCTTTGCATTATTTGAGGGCTGAAAGCACTGTTTTTTTTTTTTAATTTTGACCATTTTTCCTTTTCAGAAAAAAATACTAAATTTATTGCTTGGAAACTTGGAGACATGTTGTCAGATTATAGAATAAAAGAAAAAATTACATTTTACTCAAAAATATACCTATAAAGATAAAAATCAGACAAACTGAACATTTTGCACTGGTCTCTTAATTTCTGCCAGAGCTCTATATTAGATTGCTAGATAAGATAGATATAATAAGGTATATATAAATACAGTGGGGGAAATAAGTATTTGATCCCCTGCTGATTTTGTAAGTTTGCCCACTAACAAAGACATGAACAGTCTATAATTTTAAGGGTAGGTTAATTTTAACATTGAGAGATAGAATATCAAAAATAAAATCCAAAAAATCCCATTGTATAAATTATATAAATTTATTTGCATTTTGCAGTTGGAAATAAGTATTTGATCCCCTACCAGCCATTAAGAGTTCTGACTCCTACAGACCATTTAGATGCTCCTAATAAACTCATTACCTGTATTGAAGACAGCTGTCTTAAATAGTCACCTTTATAAAAGACTCCTGTCCACAGACTCAATCAGTAAGACTCTAACCTCTACAACATGGGCAAGACCAAACAGCTTTATAAGGATGTCATGGGCAAGATCATAGACCTGGACAAAGCTGGAATGGGCTACAAAACCATAAGTAAGATGCTGGGTGAGAAGGAGACAACGGTTGGTGCAATAGTAAGAAAATGGAAGAAATACAAAATGACTTTCAATCGACATCGATCCGGGGCACCATGCAAAATCTCACCTCGTGGGGTATCCTTGATCATGAGAAAGGTGAGAAATCAGCCTAAACCTACATGGGGAACTTGTGAATGATCTTAAGGCAGCTGGGACCACAGTCACCAAGAAAACCATTGGTATCACATTATGCCGTAAAGGTTTAAAATGCCCGCAAGGTCCTCCTGCTCAAGAAGGCACATATGCAGGCCCATCTGAAGTTTGCCAGTGAATACCTGAATGATTCTGTGAGTGATTGGGAGAAGGTTCTGTGGTCAGATGAGACAAAAATGTAGGTCTTCGGCATTAACTCAACTCGCCGTGTTTGGAGGAAGAGAAATGCTGCCTATGACCCAAAGAACACCATGCCCACTGTCAAGCATGGAGGTGGAAACATTATGTTTTGGGGGTGTTTCTCTGCTAAGGGCACAGGACTACTTCACCGCATCAATGGGAGAATGGATGGAGCCATGTACCATATAATCCTGAGTGACAACCTCCTTCCCTCTGCCAGGACATTACAAATGAGTCATAGCTGGGTCTTCCAACAAGACAATGACCCAAAACATACAGCCAAAGCAGCAAAGTAGTAGCATAAAAAGAAGTACATTAAAGTCATGGAGTGGCCTAGCCAGTCTCCAGACCTTAATCACATAGAGAACTTATGGAGGGAGTTGAAGCTCCGAGTTGCCAAGCGACAGCCTCAAAATCTTAAGGATTTAGAGATGATCTTCAAAGAGGAGTGGACCAAAATTTCTCCTGACATGTGCGCAAACCTTATCATCAACTACAAAGAATGTCTGACTGCTGTGCTTGCCAACAAGGGTTTAGCCACCAAGTATTAAGTCTTGTTTGCCAGAGGGATCAAGTACTTATTTCTCACTGCAAAATGCAAATAAATGTATATAATTTATATAATGTGATTTTCTGGATTTTATTTTTGATATTTTATCTCTCGATGTTAAAATTAATCTACCCTTAAAATTACAGACTGTTCATGTCTTTATAAGTGGACAAACTTACAAAATCAGCAAGGGATCAAATACTTATTTCCCCCGCTATAAGTGAGTGAGATATATAATTAGTACTTTGTATGTGTGCTTTTTTTAGTAAATACATTTCTATTGTAAACAAAAAGGCGCAGGTTCCCCTGACATTTTATTAACCAACAGAGGTAAAGCAGACAGCCGAGGGCAAATGTTTATAGCCTGGGAAGGGGGTAATACCCATATAGCTTCCAATGCTATTAATATCAGCTCACAGATTTATACTTAGCCTTTCTTGGTAATTAAAATGGGAAAATCCTCAAAAATGATGTATGGTCCTCTATAATAAATAACCAGCAAAGGCTATGCAGACAGCTGCAGGCTAATATTAATAGCCTAGTGAGGGCATGGATATTGGCGCCATCCCAGATTAAAAAGATCAGCTCTCAGCCACCTCAGAAATGGAGAATCCATAAGATGTGCCAAGTATGACACTTAGACTCACTCTTTCCACTTGCCCTGGTGTAGTGGCAAGTGGGGTGACAGTGTTGGGTTTGATGCAACCTTTGTATTGTCAGGTGACATGAAGCCCAGGGGTTAGTAGTGGAGAGGTGTCTATGCGATGCTCCCGTTACTAACCCCATAGTGATATAAAAATACACACATAATAAAAGTAATGTCTCTGCTGGGTAGCAGGCTGTATAGCTGCATTATGCAACAATCCTGCATTCTAGATGTAGCAGAGCTAAATGCGTTGCAGGACACATGGATTATTATCTTTTTGGCGGACAGTTGGGGAATATAGTTGTTTATTATTTTAATTCTGTTACAGGAGGCATATACTCAGTGCAACCCCCAATCCACTGAAGTCAAAGTGTTTTTGGTAAATGTAGGTTCATTAACGGAGTCTGCGTTACTATTTCAACTAAAGGTTTTTATTCTGAGCATGTTTTTTTTTTTTATACAATATCACTATAGGGTTAGTAATGGAGGCATCTTATAGCCACTTCTCCATTACTGTACTCTAGGCTTGATGTCACCTGACAATACAAAGGTGACATCAACCACCCCAACTATCACCCCACTTTCCATGTACCAGGACAAGTGGGAAGAGCAAGGCTAAGTGCCAGAATTGGTGCATCCTATGAATGCGCCTTTTGTGGGGCAGCTGAGAGCTAATGTTTTTAGTCTGGGACAGGGCCAATATCCAAGGCCACTTAGTAGGCTAATAATATCAGCTCGCAGCTGCCTGCCTAACCTTAGCTGGTTATTATTTATAGGGGGACCTTACATCATTTTTGGGGGAGTTCCCCATTTTAATAACCAAGAAAGGCTAAGTATACAGCTGTGAGCTGATATTAATAGCCTGGGAAGCTCCATAGGTATTACCCGCTTCCCAGGCTATAAACATTTGCCCCAGTTGTCTGCTTTCCCTCTGCTGGTTAATAAAATGTTGGGGATCCCATGAAAGTTTTTTTTTTCAGAAAACAATTTAGCAAGTAAAGAAATACATATACAGTAAGCTACACAAGCACAGTACTAATTATATATGTCATTGACATCTTTATATCTATGTATTCTATGTATTTATTTCTATTCTGTGTATTCTATTCTGTTGGGTCACACTGTGATTTTACTGTACGTGGCAGATGAATAGCCAGCTTTTCAAAGGACATGAGTGTTAGGGCTAGCGGAACGCACCAAATAATAAGACAGATAGAGTATGGTGCGTTCGCAGCCCGGGGTCCACCGTGCAGAGATGGAACCTGCTGCCAAGTAATGACGGACTATATGGCGGTACTCATAAGTATACACACGTGGGTTAAACTTCACCCAGCATGAAGGAAGCGATCCTGTTGCGTCACAGGACCGCGGTACCGCACATAGAGCGCGAGCAAGTAGTCAGCGAACTCAACCCCAACTAGGATTGAAGTCCGATTAGACACTTGCTGGCACAACACCGCAACTGGGTGTGTAAGGAAACTAAATAATAAAATTAAGGCACAAGAGTGCATGCGGTGCCGCACTGACGAACGCCACTAACCACCCAGGCTTGGGTAAGGAAAGCACAGAGGAAGTGCACGGCGCCGTACTGGCGGTCACAGCAACTGGACGCTGTAATGTGTGATTCGTGCTGTAGGATAAGTCGGGCGCTAGACAGCAAACATACACCTTCCGCAAACAGACATTCAATAGGGAGGGTTATTTAAAGAGCGACTTTCACTCACAACATACACACATTAACAATTGTACACTAGCGCATGGCCGTGCGGTCATGCGCAGTTTATATAGTTGCAGCACAGGAAGTGGCCACAGGAACTTTGCCCTTCCAAGACCTGCCAAGAGGACCAATGGAGTGTGCTGCAGAGCCTGAGCACATGACCCTCGATCTCCAACGGGAGATCTTGTCCTGGGCATGCTCAGTGTGTGCAGACAAGGACTTAGTCCCAGAGAAGTCCGCTCGCTGCTGACCAGCACTGGCTTTAATGGCAGAAGCTGAAGAAGCAGCAGTAACTCTCTGTACAGAGTGAGACTGAGCAAGACGCTGGGACCGACGTCCCTGCTGAGCAGACTCCACTGCAGCTGAATAAGAATGGGAGACCGCAGCGGAGATGGCTCGAGATTCCACCTGTGCAGAAGCGGGAACTCGAGACCTAACACATGAGTGTGTAAAAATCAGACGGCACTCACGTGGTCTGGATGCCATGCAATATTTTTATTATGCTCATTGGCTTGCATTGGCAAGTCTAGTCTGAGATACGAGGACAATCACGACATGCTGCTATTTTTTTCTCAGTCCGATTTTGGCTGAGAAAAAAAACGCAGATGAGCAGGGAATCATAGATAAACATTGGTCACAGTGCAATCCAATTTTTTATCGGACTGCACTAATCCGTTTTCCTCACAGATGAGTATTAGTCCTTGAAGGGATATTCTGATCTCATACATGTATGCCGTATCATGGATATTACATAATGGATAGTATATGTGGATCTCACCAATGTGACCCACATATATCTTAAGAATTAGGCACTGTTGCTTTTCTAAAACATTAAAATGTAGGTGTCCTGAGTGGTTGATACCTTTTAATGGCTAACTGAAAAGATGGTAACAAATTGCAAACTTTCTAGACTACTCGGGTCTCTTTATCAGGCATAGAATCATGTTGCTTTTCACGGAGAGGTGGTAAAAATTCCCATCACATGAATGGGAATTCTGTCCATCTCTTGGCTGAGAGTGGCATTGCCATGGCCACAATGTGGGGGATCTGCATCTACTGTACATTTTTGGCAAATTCTGTGGCTATGTTATAAATGTTTAAGATGTGAATGCCCAATGTATCTGTTGGCCCTACTCTGCATTTACTCAGGGTCAAACAGGCTAAAATACAAATATTAAAGGGGATTGTACAAAATTAGAAAACAAAATCTGTATTCCTTCATAGTAAAGTGTCCATGAATGATATCTGGAATTACCTCTCAGCTCCATTAACCTGAACAGGGCGGAGGTACAGCACCACATACACAACATAAGGTTGGTTAACAGAGCTGTTTATGGAAGAATACCAACAGGTTTATCCTGAATAACCTCTCAAACTAGTTGGCAATGCTGCAAATAATTCTGCAGGAAATCTGTAAAACAAATCCACACCAAATAATGGTGCAGATTTGCTTCTGATTTTCTTGTGTGTTAAGAAAAATAAATGATCTTGAAATTCACAGGAAAATATTAAATACATTGTACATAGTACACACCTCAGCTGCTGCAGAACCTCATAATGCACACCTCAGGTGCTGCAGAAACCCATGAGCCACACCTCAGATGCTGCAGAAACTCATAATGCACACCTCAGCTGCTGTAAAAAAAAACTCAGAATGCACAGCTCAGCTGCTTCAGAACTTCATAATGCATCTCAGCTGATAATGTGTCCTCATTGAACCATTACATGTGATCTGGAGATAGCAGTGATTGAATGTAAGGTATGAGATTCAGATTTCCAATGTTATTTTGCCACAAGATAAGGGAACTTAATAGCTGATCCTACTGCACGATCCATGCATATATATGTGTGTGTCATAAATAAGGTGTAAATTATAATATATTATATTACATCCTATATTATATATAGGGTGTAATATATTATATCTATATATAGTGTGTGTCTCATGTGTAGGGTGTAATATTAAATATTAAATTATGCCTATGAAGATTATAGTCCTTGTGGAAGCCATGTGTGCAACTGGAAGAACAAATGAAACTGACAGGTTTTAGAAGACACTTTCTTCAAGCAGTGGTAAAAGAAAAAGGCTCCATATTTCAAGAAAACCATGATTATACAGAACAATTCTCCATTCTATAGATTTAAGTGCTCTAATGCTTGGCTAGACAGTAAAGGCCTTAAATATGAGAGAATAATGACGTGGTCCCTTCCTCACCTTACCTAAACCCTATTAAGAACTTGTGTTCCCTTAATAATTCCTTCCAGACATGCGCCGTGTATGTATATGGCGCTGTGGAAGCTGCGTTCCAGCAAAACGTATAAATATGGTGCCAAGATCCCGCGGGCTCACGCTGAGCGACTCCACGATTGAGTGCGGGTGTCAGCTGTATGTGAGAACTGACACCCTGCAGCGATGCCCAGGATCAGAGCAAGCACTGATCAAGGGCCTTTAAAGCCTGTGATGTCACTGTCAAGTCTCGGACGCCGTGTCTAGAGGCAGTTCCTCTCACCCCTCTGTCCAGTCTTCTCAGCTTGTGGGTATTTTACCCTTTAGGTGGCCATTCCCCACCGTATCAGCTTTGCTCTCCAGCTCTCTCTATCTCCCCCATTAGTACAACTAGGGGTATCCTACCTATGCGCAATACATAGGCTTATTTTTCTCTGCTCCATCATCCTGGCCCTATCGGCCTCCATTGGCACGTGACTGATGAAAGTCCCAAGGGACTGAAACGTTTCTAGTGCTACTAATAAATCGTTTCTACGGTTACTGAAGTTGAGTGCTAGACTTTCTTGCTATATATACTGATGGTTTGGGAACCTAAGTCTTAGCACCAGTTTGTAGCTGTGCACACGGTGTTTTTCCTCAGTTTGAAATGGATGTCCCTTCCAAGAACAATGTAAAATAGTAAAAAAAGAAAAATAAGGTAAATAAAAATTGTTAAAATATTTTAAAAAATTACAAAGTAAAGAACAAACAATAAGAAAAAATATGACTCCAATAAATACTTTTGCAGACGCCTCTGGAACTAAGTCCTGCTTTTCACCTTCTGAGCATGTCCAAAGGTAGACTTCTCATTGGAGATTGGGGGTCACATGCTCAGGTCCTGTAGCAACTCCCATTGGTCCTCTAGGAAGGTCCTGAAGTTGCTGCAACTATAAAAGGTTCACATGGCCGCACGGCCATGCGCTAGTATCATCTGTGTATGTGCTTGTCGCCAGTTGATACACTACCATTCTGTCTACATGTGGTGTGTGTTCGTCTAGCTTTAGGAATACTCTCAGGCAGGCAGTTAGCGTCAGTGGGGGCAATTAGTCGCTCGGCTTAGCATCTGGTTCCTTCCTGTGTGCGGTTAGCACAGAAGAGTTCCAGAGCAAGCACAACCCTAGTTAGGGTATTATTCCCACGTGGAATCTTACGATTCTGTACAGCAGCAGGGTTAGTTCATAATCAGACCAAGTGACCGAACTCGTGTCTATACCACCATATAGTGCTGCCATTTATTAGCAGCAGATCCCACTCCTGCTGCAAACGCACCTATGCTACTCTTATAATTACTCGGCGCGTTCCCCCAGCCCTAACAGTCAGCAGCCAAACATAAAAGACCCAATATAAATCTGGTATCGCTGTAATAGCACCCAACCAAAGATCAAAGTCATCTAATCGCTTACACCGCATGAGGAACAGCGTAAAAAATAAATGAAACCAATTCTTCACCTGCTGTTGATTTGTGCATTCTGCCTCCCAAAGATTGCAGTAATGCTCAGCTCATATTTATCCTGTGCTCTGTGCTGAGTATTTACACAAGAGTTTCCATGTAAATCTCTTAAATACATTATTCAGATGGAAGGTTCCATATAGCAAGGCAGATGGAGGCACCATGGACACTCTCTGGCCTGTGATCTGGCGGTGTCCGTTTTTTTAGGCATACATAAAAGCTTGATCCACCATAGTTTTGTGCATCTATGAAAGGAAGGACACCACTGACCTAAGGCCAGATGGAGTCCAGATTAACTTGGAGATTTATAGGTAAACAATGATGTAAATCTTGGCGTAGAGCAACGGATAAATGTGATTCCAAATGTTACGTAAAGTGTTCCCTACAAAAGCTTCCAATGAATCCACAAAAAAGCAAGTTCCCGCACAGCTCCATCATCTGTTAATGGAAATATGGGGTACTTCCACGTTAATGGTCATACAAAGGCTCTGAAAAAGTACTATGGCTCCTCGCCCCCAAAAGAAATTCAGCAGATTCTGCATTCCCAAATCCAAATGCCCCCTATCTTCTGAACACTACAGTGTGCCTAAACCACATTTAGCATCCACATGTTTGGCATTTCTGTAGTGATAACAGCACACCTAATTCACAGGTGCATATCTCCAGAAGCATGAACTGGGCACCACAACGTATTCGGCACTACCATGTACTGGTGAATACAACATACCAGTGACTGCAACGTACTGGGCACTACAACGTATGGGCACCACAATGGCAGTTTACAATTTTCACTCAGCAACATCCACTGCTGCCTGTTTCTGGAAAACACCCATAGAGTCAAAATCATCAGTATGTCATTTTTTTTTAACCAAAGGGACGGCCAGTAAGTATAAGAGTTCTATCACATTAAATTTGAAATATTATCCGAAACAGAGAAAAGTGAGTCTCAGAGCAAGATTTACTTAAATATAGTCTTTTAATAATGAATAATTCAAATAAGGATGATCATTAAAATACATGCAAAAATTGATATAACAGGGATAGTGACACCTAAGTGCCACGTCCGGCGAGGTTGAAATACAAAAACACAAGTAGCAAGAAAAAATCCCTCAGAATACTATAGATCATATGTAAAAAGAGGTAATGGGGCAATAGTGGATAGTCCAATTTAAGGCTACAACATGGCTCAAAAAAGTGCTCAAGTGCAATACAAGTAAGTAAATCAAATCAATACAATGTGATGACAGGAGCCAGATTCAACTCAGCCACGTTTTATGCAAAGTCCACTGCTACCAGCTATAACCTCTAACATGAAGGTATATAAATGTCCAAATACATAAAGGGGAGAGAAAATAGATCAGGTAGTAATAGCAGTGCCAACCTACCAGCCAGGCGTGGAAAGAGAGCCCCGACGTGTGTTTCGATATCAGTGCTTCCTTGGGGGGCGTGGTGTAACGTAAGTATTGCAGATATTTATAGGGCATTCAGAAAAGAAGCCCCAATAGCGTGGCCTCACGTGGCGCTTCCAGCAGTACGGCGGGGACTGGAACCATGGTCTCGGCATCCGACGTCATAGATCCACGCCCACAGCCGACGCATCAGCAAAGTGGGCGGGGACTCCACAATGCCGAGAGGGCGCGTATCCATGGCACCGGATCTTTGTCAGCCGCAGGGAGCGCTCACCACAACGATGTTGAAAATACATTGGGAGATGAAGTGCGGCGCAAACAGCTGAGTGCCAATAAAAGGAGAAGACATTAAGTATACATACCGAAGGTGAAGCTGGGGAGTGATGGCCAGAAAGGAAAAGTGCGCAGTGAATGTGAAAAGACTGCAAGTGAGAAAGTGAGAAAAGACTATATTTAACTAAATCTTGCTCTGACAATCATCAATATACCTGTAGATAAATTCCCAAAGGGGTATAAATTCCAAAATGGGGTCACTTGAGGGGGAATTATGCTCTTCTAGCATTTAAGGTCTCTGTATATGGAGTCTGCAAACTATTCTAGCAAAATCTGAGTTCCAGGAGGAAAATAGTTCTCTTTCCTTCCTGAGTCTCGCTGTATGACTAAGCAATACTGTACAATCACATATGGGATATTTTCACATTCAGCAAAAATTGTAGGACAAGTTTAGGTGACATTTTTACATATTTCCCAGTGTGAAATTGTAAAATCTGGGGCAAAAACAAAATTTTGGTGGTAAAAATGTAATTAATTTTTCTTCACTGCCCAATGGTATATCATTCTGTGACACACCTGGTGTGTCAATATGCACCCATAGATTAATTCATTGAGAGGTGTAATTTGTAAAAGAGGGCCACTTATGGGGAATCTGCTATTTTGACACATCAGGAGCACTACCAATGTGACATGGCAAACCAGTCCAGTAAGATATTAACTCAAATAAGGTGCTGTTTCCTTTCTGAGCTTTGAACTGTGCCTCAAAGGTAGTATTCGGCCACATAATTCTTGTACTCAGGAGAAATTGTACAACGCATTTTGGGGTCCATTTTTCCCTGTTATCCTTGTGAAAATAAAAATATGGTGCTAAAAGAAAAAGTTTGTGGGAATAATTGTGATTTTTTTATTTCATGGCTCAATGTTAATAACTTCTGTGAAGCACCTTCAGGTTCAAGGGGCTCACCACACATCTAGATAAGTTCCCTGAGGGGTATAGTTTCCCAAATGGGGTCACTTGTGTGGGTTCCAGTGTTTAGGCACATCAGGGTCTCTCCAAACACGAAAAGGAGTCCGCTAATGATTCCAGCAAGTATTACATTTAAAAATTCAAGTGGTGCTCCCTCCCTTCTGAGCCCTGTCGCTGACAAAGCAGTAATTTTCCCCCACACATGAAGTATCAGCATACTCAGGAGAAATTGCACAGCAAATTGTATTGTGCATTTCTCCTGTTACTCTTGTAAAAATTCTAAATTTGGGGCTAAAAAAAATTGTGTGAAAAATGTGATTTTTTTATTTTCACTGCTCAATGTTATCAACTTCTGTGAAGCATTTGGGGTTTATTGTAGTCACAACACATCTAGATAAGTTCCTTGAGACGCCAAAATTGTGTCACTTGTGAGTTGTTTCCACTGTATAGGCCCATCAGGGGCTCTCCAAACATGACATGGCGTCTGCTAATTATTCCAGCAAATTTTCCTTTCAAAACTTGAAATGGTGCTCCTTCCTTTCGAGCTCTGCCGTATGCCCAAACAATGGTTTTCCCCACATATGGGGTATGGGCGTACTCAGGAGAAATTACACAACACATTTTGCGGTCCATTTTTTCCTGTTACCCTTGCGAAAATAAGAAATTGCGGTCAAAAGTAAAATGTTTGTGAAAAAAAGTTAAACGTTCATTTTTTGCTTACACGTTTCATTAATTCCTGTAAAGTACCTGAAGGGTTAATACATTTTTTGAATGTGGTTTTGGGTACCTTGAGAATGGTGCTGCTTTTGGGTATTTTCTATAATATAGACCCCTCAAAGTCACTTCAAATGTGAGGTGGTCCATAAAAACAAAACAAACGGTTTGGTAAATTTTGTTGGAAAAATGAGAAATCGCTGATAAATTTTAACCTTTCTAACTTCTAAAATATTATGTTCAAAAATTGTGCTGATCTGAAGACATGTGAGAAATGTTATTTATTAACTATTATATGTCACATGACTCTTTGATTTAAGGGCATAAAAATTAAATGTTTGAAAATAGGAAAATGTTCAAAATTTTCGGCAAATTTCTGATATTTTTACAAATAAATGCATGTCATATCGAACAAATGTTACCACTATCATAAAGTACAATATGTCACGAGAATGCATTTTCTGAATTGATGGGATCTGTTGAAGCATTGCAGGGTTTTTACCATATTAACTGACACTGGTCAGAATTGTAAAATTTAGCCTGGTCATGAAGGTGAAAACAGGCTTCGGAGTGAAGGGATAAACAGGAGGTTTACAGTGAATGAAAACAGAATATCTCCCTTAACAGTGTCTGATAGACTGTGATTGGTGCTACACAAAAAGCTTATCAACAGATTAAAGGGCATCTGCCTTGCCCATAGATCTTAACAGCTCATTTACATATTAGGAAAAACGTGTATTTCTGTGGAATAAGTGTTATGTTCTGGTGGCCTAGGAGCAGCATGTGACGTACTCTGGAGAAGGTGGTACCTGTACTGACCGCAGACCCTGAACTTAGCAGCGCAACTAGAAATAGCCGTGGGATGTACCTAACACTCCCTAGACACCTCGACACAGCCTAAGGACTAACTTCCCCTAAAGATAGAAACGGGAAAACAATCTTGCCTCAGAAAAAATCCCCAAAGGATAGACAGCCCCCCACAAATATTGACTGTGAGAGGAGAGGGAAATGACAAACGCAGACTGAAATCAGGATTAGCAAAGGAGGCCTTACTAACTAAAAACAAAGAATAGGACAGAGAACAATGCGGTCATGATTAAACCACTAGAAAATATCCACCACAGAAAATACAAAACTCCACATCTGACTAAAGACATGGAGGGTATATCTGCATCTCCAGAGATACCGCTTGGCTGCAAAAAATCCTTACACAGACAAGCTGGACAAGACAAAACATGAAAATGCACTGAACTATAAGGCCCACAGCATGTGGACAGCAAAAACAAAGCCAGGACTTATCTTTGTTGAAAAGCACAGCAAACAGGAGAGACCAGTAAGGAATGTGAATCCTCCAAAAACAATGGGCAACTGGCACTGACTAAAGGATCAAGCAGGCCTAAATAGCTGAGTCCAAATTGCAAAAAGTGAACACACCTGATAAATGCTGCGATCCAAAGACAGCAGCACTACCACTCATAACCACCGGAGGGAGCCCAAGAGCAGAATTCACAACAGTACCCCCCCTTGAGGAGGGGTCACCGAACCCTCACCAGAGCCCCCAGGCCATTCAGGATGAGCCAAATGAAAGGCACGAACCAAATCGTCAGCATGAACATCGGAGGCAACAACCCAAGAATTATCCTCCTGGCCATAACCCTTCCATTTGACCAGATACTGAAGCTTCCGCCTCGAAAAACGAGAATCCAAAATCTTCTCAACCACATACTCCAACTCCCCATCAATCAACACCGGGGCCGGAGGATCAACAGAGGGAACAACGGGCACCACATACTTCCGCAACAAAGATCTATGGAAAACATTATGGATGGAAAAAGAGGCTGGAAGGGCCAAACGAAAAGACACTGGATTGATAATCTCAGAAATCCTATAAGGACCAATAAACCGAGGCTTGAACTTAGGGGAAGAAACCTTCATAGGAACATGACGGGAAGACAACCAGACCAAATCCCCAACCCGAAGCCGGGAACCAACACACAGACGACGATTAGCAAAACACTGAGCCTCCTCCTGAGACAACACCAAATTGTCCACCACATGAGCCCAAATCTGCTGCAGCCTGTCAACCACAGAATCCACACCAGGACAATCAGAAGGCTCAACCTGCCCTGAAGAAAAACGAGGATGAAAACCAAAATTACAAAAAAAAGGCGAAACCAAGGTAGCAGAACTAGCCCGATTATTAAGGGCAAACTCGGCCAATGGCAAGAAAGCCACCCAATCATCCTGATCAGCAGACACAAAGCATCTCAAATAAGTTTCCAAAGTCTGATTAGTTCGCTCAGTTTGGCCATTTGTCTGAGGATGAAATGCGGAAGAAAAAGACAAATCAATGCCCAGCCTAGCACAAAAGGCCCACCAAAACCTAGAAACAAACTGGGAACCTCTATCGGACGCAATGTTCTCCGGAATGCCATGCAAACGAACCACATGCTGAAAAAACAACTAAACCAAATCAGAAGAGGAAGGCAATTTAGGCGAAGGTACCAAATGAACCATCTTAGAAAACCGGTCACAAACCACCCAGATAACAGACATCCTCTGGGAAACCGGAAGCTCTGAAATAAAATCCATAGAAATATGCATCCAAGGTCTCTCAGGGACCGGCAAAGGCAGAAGCAACCCACTAGCGCGGGAACAGCAAGGCTTAGCCCACGCACAAATCCCACAGGACTGCACAAAAGAACGCACATCCCGCGACAAAGAAGGCCACCAAAAGGACCTACCAACCAAATCTCTGGTACCAAAAATCCCAGGATGGCCAGCCAACACAGAACAATGAACCTCAGAAATCACTTTAGTAGTCCATCTATCAGGAACAAACAGTTTCCCCACTGGACAGCGGTCAGGTTTATTAGCCTGAAATTCCTGAAGAACCCATCGTAAATCAGGGGACATGGCAGAAAGAATCACCCCTTCCTTCAGAATGCCGACCGGCTCAAGAACCCCAGGGGAATCAGGAAAAAAACTCCTAGAGAGGGCATCCGCCTTAACATTCTTAGTACCAGGAATGTACGAGACCACAAAATCAAAACGGGAGAAAAACAAGGACCATCGAGCCTGTCTAGGATTCAGCCGTTTAGCAGACTCGAGGTAAATCAGATTCTTATGATCAGTCAGGACCACAACACGGTGCTTGGCCCCCTCAAGCCAATGTCGCCACTCCTCAAATGCGCACTTCATAGCCAACAACTCCCGATTGCCGACATCATAATTGCGTTCCGCAGGCGAAAACTTCCGAGAAAAGAAGGCACACGGTTTCATCAAGGAACAATCAGAATTCCTCTGAGACAAAACGCCCCCTGCCCCAATCTCAGACGCATCAACCTCAGCCTGAAATGGAAGAGAAACATCCGGCTGACGCAACAAAGGGGCAGAAGTAAATCGGCGTTTAAGCTCCTGAAAGGCAGAAACAGCCGCGGAGGACCAATTCGTCACATCAGTGCCTTTCTTCGTCAAATCGGTCAGAGGTTTAACCACACTGGAGAAGTTTTCAATGAAACGACGATAAAAATTAGCAAACCCCAAGAATTTATGAAGGCTCTTCACAGATGTGGGCTGAATCCAATCATGAATGGCCTGAACCTTAACCGGATCCATTTCTATAGATGAGGGAGAAAAAATGAAGCCCAAAAAAGAAACCTTCTGCACTCCAAAGAGGCACTTCGACCCCTTCACAAATAAAGCATTATTACGGAGGATTTGAAATACCATCCTGACCTGTTTCACATGAGACTCCCAATCATCATAAAAAATCAAAATATCATCCAAATATACAACCAAGAATTTATCAAGATAACTCCGAAAGATATCATGCATGAAGGACTGGAACACAGATGGGGCATTAGAGAGTCCGAATGGCATCACAAGGTATTCAAAATGGCCTTCGGGCGTATTAAATGCAGTTTTCCATTCATCACCCTGCTTAATACGAATAAGATTGTATGCCCCTCGAAGGTCAATCTTAGTAAACCAGCTAGCCCCCTTAATCCTAGCAAACAAATCAGTAAGCAAAGGCAAAGGGTATTGAAATTTGACCGTGATCTTATTCAAGAGGCGATAATCAATACAGGGTCTCAAGGAGCCATCCTTCTTGGCAACAAAAAAAAACCTGCTCCCAATGGTGAAGAAGATGGCCGAATATGCCCCTTCTCCAAAGACTCCTTAATATTGCTCCGCATGGCGGCATGTTCTGGCACAGACAGGTTGAAAAGTCGGCCCGTAGGGAACTTACAACCTGGAATCAAGTCAATAGCACAATCACAGTCCCTATGCGGTGGAAGGGAACTGGATTTGGGCTCATCGAATACATCCTGGAAATCTGACAAAAACTCAGGAATTTCAGAAAAGGGGGAAGAGGAAATTGACATCAAAGGAACGTGACCATGAACCCCCTGACAACCCCAACTAGTCACAGACATAGATCTCCAATCTAACATCGGATTATGTACCTGTAACCATGGAAAACCCAGCACAATATCATCATGCAAATTATGCAACACCAGAAAACGACAATCTTCCTCATGGGCTGGCGCCATGCGCATGGTCAGCTGTGTCCAAAACTTAGGTTTATTTAAAGCCAACGGTGTAGCATCAATGCCCTTTAAAGGAATAGGGTTCTGAAAAGGCTGCAAGGGAAAACCACACCGTCTGGCAAATTCTAAGTCCATTAAGTTCAGAGCGGTGCCTGAATCCACAAATGCCATGACAGAAAATGATGATAATGAGCAGATCAAGGTCACAGATAACAGAAATTTAGGTTGTACAGTACTGATAGTAACAGAACTAGCGATTCTCTTTGTACGCTTAGGGCAATCAGAAATAACATGAGCAGAATCGCCACAGTAAAAACACAACCTATTCTGACGCCTGAATCTTTGACGTTCAGCTCTAGACAAAATCGTATCACACTGCATAGGCTCAGGGCTCCGCTCAGAGGACAACGCCAGTGTGCACAACTCTGCGCTCGCGCAAGCGCCGATCAATCTGAATGGCCAGAGACATAGAATCACTCAGACCAGCAGGCGTGGGGAACCCCACCATAACATCTTTAATGGATTCAGAAAGACCCTTTCTGAAAATTGCCGCCAAGGCATCCTCATTCCACTTAGTCAGTACAGACCATTTTCTAAATTTCTGGCAATACGATTCTGCCGCTTCTTGACCCTGACACAGGGCCAACTAGATCTTATCAGCTTGATCCACAGAATTAGGCTCATCATACAATAACCCCAATTATTGAAAGAAAGAATCAACATTAAACAAAGCAGGATTGCCAGTTTCCAGGGAAAATGCCCAATCCTGTGGGTCACCACGCAGCAGGGATATGATGATTTTAACCTGCTGAATGGGATCACCAGAGGACCGGGGTCTCAATGCAAAAAACAGTTTACAGTTATTTTTGAAACTCAAAAATTTGGATCAGTCACCAAAGAATAAATCAGGAGTGGGAATCTTAGGTTCTAAGGCAGGAGTCTGAACAATATAATCTGAAATACCCTGTACCCTAGCAGCAAGCTGATCCACACGAGAAACTAATTCCTGAACATTCATGTTATTACTAGGTTCCGCAGCCACCCAGAGATTAAGAGGGAGGAAAAGATAAAACAGGCTAAGGAAAAAAAATGGCTCAAAACCTTTCCTCCCTTCTTCTGAGATGCAATTAACTCATTGTTGGCCAGTTGTACTGTTATGTTCTGGTGGCCTAGGAGCAGCATGTGACGTACTCTGGAGAAGGTGGTACCTGTACTGACCGCAGACCCTGAACTTAGCAGCGCAACTAGAAATAGCCGTGGGATGTACCTAACACTCCCTAGACACCTCGACACAGCCTAAGGACTAACTTCCCCTAAAGATAGAAACGGGAAAACTATCTTGCCTCAGAGAAAATCCCCAAAGGATAGACAGCCCCCCACAAATATTGACTGTGAGAGGAGAGGGAAATGACAAACGCAGACTGAAATCAGGATTAGAAAAGGAGGCCTTACTAACTAAAAAGAAAGAAGAAAGAATAGGACAGAGAACTATGCGGTCAGTATTAAAACACTAGAAAATATCCACCACAGAAAATACAAAACTCCACATCTGACTAAAGACATGGAGGGTATATCTGCATCTCCAGAGATACCGCTTGGCTGCAAAAAATCCTTACACAGACAAGCTGGACAAGACAAAACATGAAAATGCACTGAACTATAAGGCCCACAGCATGTGCACAGCAAAAACAAAGCCAGGACTTATCTTTGTTGAAAAGCACAGCAAACAGGAGAGACTAGTAAGGGATGTAAATCCTCCAAAAAACAATGGGCAACTGGCACTGACTAAAGGATCAAGCAGGACTAAATAGCTGAGTCCAAATTGCAAAAAGTGAACACACCTGATAAATGCTGCGATCCAAAGACAGCAGCACTACCACTCATAACCAGCGGAGGGAGCCCAAGAGCTGAATTCACAACAAATAAGATATTGGATCATTGATATCAAGTTATCATTTTATTTAATTTCCTATGACCTGCATGCCCATATAGACGCTTAGGAGGGTGGATCCACCTGACAGATTTCCTGTAAGAAACTGACAGACTCCATGGATGGATGGCTTATGACTGTTATTGAAAGGAATGGGGGGCTATTTTGTAAATGTATTTCTAAAAGAAAAAATCTAACTTTTACTTTCTGAAATATTCAAGTTTCATGTTTATTAACGTTTTGGACTGACCAATAGCACTGTATTTGCTCAATAATACAATTAATAATCCAAAATCCAAATCGCCTAATAATAACGCACACAGTGTTTAGGTGGGAAATCTTCTTAAAAAGGTAATCTCAGTGTTATTATTTACCTGTTAGATGAAGCACACAAGATATTGTTATTGCTATAACATACTTGTTATGATGTTATCTACTGTTCTTAATTTATTCCCTTAAATATATTCTGTGCAGAGAAGAATCTGCTTCTTACAACACAGTCGCGTATACCACGCGAAACAGCCGTAGTCCATTAACCTAACCAGTTTGTCTTGCAATTATCCTGCCCTCTGTAACCATGTCCACAGCACGTTGTTAAAATAAAGGACAAAGGTTTTTTTTTTACTGGAAGACTTGTGTAGTGCTGCTATTTTCTTCCTATTTGGATATTGTAGTTCATGTTAGTGGTAAAATTTCTTTGATATTACTTGCATGTATTTATAAAAAAAACGGAAATTTGGAAAAATTTTAGAAAATTTCGCAATTTTCCAACTTTGAATTTTTATGCCCTTAAATCACAGAGATATGTCACGCAAAATACTTCATAAGTAACATTTCCCACATGTCTACTTTACATCAGTACAATTCTGGAACCAAAAATTTTTTTTGTTAGGTATTTATAAGGGTTAACCCCTTCATGACCAGGGGATTTTTCGTTTTTCCGTGTTCGTTTTTCGCTCCCCTCCTTCCCAGAGCCATAACTTTTTTATTTTTCCGTCAATTTGGCCATGTGAGGGCTTATTTTTTGCGGGACGAGTTGTACTTTTGAACGACATCATTGGTTTTAGCATGTCGTGTACTAGAAAACGGGAAAAAAATTCCAAGTGCGGTGAAATTGCAAAAAAAGTGCAATCCCACATTGGTTTTTTGTTTGGCTTTTTTGCTAGGTTCACTAAATGCTAAAAATGATTTGCCATTATGATTCTCCAGGTCATTACGAGTTCATAGACACCAAACATGACTAGGTTATTTTTTATCTAAGTGGTGAAAAAAAATTCCAAACTTTGCTAAAAAAAAAAAAAAAAAAATTGCGCCATTTTCCGATACTCGTAGCGTCTCCATTTTTCGTGATCTGGGGTCGGTTGAGGGCTTATTTTTTGCGTGCCGAGATGACGTTTTTAATGATAGCATTTCGGTGCAGATACGTTCTTTTGATCGCCCGTTATTGCATTTTAATGCAATGTCGCGGCGACCAAAAAAACGTAATTCTGGCGTTTCGAGTTTTTTTCCCGCTACGCTGTTTAGCGATCAGGTTAATACTTTTTTTTATTTGATAGATCGGGCAATTCTGAGCGCGGCGATACCAAATATGCGTAGATTTGATATTTTTTTTATTGATTTATTTTGATTGGGGCGAAAGGGGGGTGATTTAAACTTTTATGTTTTTTTTATTTTTTTCACATTTTTTTAAACTTTTTTTTTTAACTTTTGCCATGCTTCAATAGCCTCCATGAGAGGCTAGAAGCAGGCACAAGCCGATCGGCTCTGCTACATAGCAGCGATCTGCTGATCGCTGCTATGTAGCAGAATTGCACGTGTGCTGTGAGCGCCGACCACAGGGTGGCGCTCACAGCGACGGGCAATCAGTAACCATAGAGGTCTCAAGGACCTCTATGGCTACAATGGAGACGCATCGCCGACCCCCGGACATGTGACGGGGGTCGGCGATGACGTCATTTCCGGCCGCCCGGCCGGAAGCGGTAGTTAAATGCCGCTGTCTGCGTTTGACAGCGGCATTTAACTAGTTAATAGGTGCGGGCAGATCGCGATTCTGCCCGCGCCTATTACGGGCACATGTCAGCTGTTCAAAACAGCTGACATGTCCCGGCTTTGGTGCGGGCTCACCGCGGAGCCCTGCATCAAAGCAGGGGAGCCGGCATCGGACGGTATAGTACGTCCGATGCCGGTAAGGGGTTAAAGTTGACCAGCAATTTCTCATTTTTACAACACCATTTTTTTTTAGGGCCCACATCATATTTGAAGTCACTTTGAGGGGTCTATATGATAGAAAATACCCAAGTGTGACACCATTCTAAAAACTGCACCCCCAAGGTGCTCAAAACCACATTCAAGAAGTTTATTAACCCTTCAGGTGTTTCACAGGAATTTTTGGAATGTTTAAAAAATAAATGAACATTTAACTTTTTTCACAAAAAATTTACTTCAGCTCAAATTTGTTTTATTTTACCAAGGGTAACAGGAGAAAGTGAACCACAAAAGTTGTTGTACAATTTGTCCTGAGTAAACTGATACTCCATATGTGGGGGTAAACCACTGTTTGGACGCATGGCAGAGCTCGGAAGGGAAGGAGCGCCATTTGACTTTTCAATGCAAAATTGACGGGAATTGAGATAGGACTACATGTCACGTTTGGAGAGCCACTGATGTGCCTAAACATTGAAACCCCACACAAGTGACACCATTTTGGAAAATAGACCCCCTAAGGAACTTATCTAGATGTGTGGTGAGCACTTTGGCCCACCAATTGCTTCACAGAAGTTTATAATGTAGAGCCGTAAAAATAAAACAAATCATATTTTTTCACAAAAATTAACTTTCACCTCCAATTTTTTATTTTCCCAAGGGTAACAGAAGAAATTGGACCCCAAAAGTTGTTGTGCAATTTGTCCTGAGTACGCTGATACCCCATATGTGGGGGGAACTACCGTTTGGGCGCATGACAGAGCTCAGAAAGGAAGGAGCGCCGTTTGGAATGCAGACTTAGATGGATTGGTCTGCAGGCGTCACATTGCATTTGCAGAGCCCCTGATTTACCTAAAGAGTAGAAACCCCACAAGTGACCCCATATTTGATTCTAGACCCCCCAAGGAACTTATCTAGATGTGTTGTGAGAACTTTGAACACCCAAGTGTTTCACTAGTTTATAATGCAGAGCCATGAAAATAAAAAATCATTTTTTCCCACAAAAATTATTTTTTTAGCCCCCAAATTTTTATTTTCCCAAGGGAAACAAGAGAAATTGGACCACAAAAGTTGTCGTCCAATTTGTCCTGAGTACACTGATACCCCATATGTTGGGGTAAACCCTTGTTTGGCCTCACAGGAGAGCTTTTTAAACTCGGAATTGGCTGGAATTGAGATCGAACGCCATGTCGCGTTTGGAGAGCCCCTGATGTGCCTAAACAGTGGAACCCTCCAATTCTAACTGAAACCCTAACCCAAACACACCACTAACCCTAATCCCAACCACACCCCTAACCCCAACACACCTCTAACCCTAATCCCAACCCTAACCACACCTCTAACCCTGACACACCCCTAACTTTAATCCCAACCCTAATCCCAACCGTAAATGTAATCCAATCCCTAACCCTAAGGTTAGCCTGAACCCTAACCCTAACTTTAGCCCCAACCCTAACCCTAACTTTAGCCACAACCCTAACTGTAGCCCTAACTTTAGCCCCAACCCCAACCCTAATGAGAAAATGGAAATAAACACATTTTCTTTATTTTATTATTTTTCCCTAACTAAGGGGTGATGAAGGGGGGTTTGATTTACTATTTATAGCGGGTTTTTGTTAGCGGATTTTTATGATTGGCAGCTGTCACACACTAAAAGACGCTTTTTATTGCAAAAAATAGTTTTTGCGTCTCCATATTTTGAGAGCTATAATTTTTCCATATTTTGGTCCACAGAGTCATTTGTGTTCTTGTTTTTTGCGGAACGAGTTGACGTTGTTATTGGTACCATTTTCGGGCACGTGACATTTTCAGATAGCTTTTTATTCCAATTTTTGTGAGACAGAATGACCAAAAACCAGCTATTCATGAATTTCTTTTGTGGGGGAGGGCGTTTATACTGTTCCACGTTTGGTAAAATTGATAAAGCAGTTTTATTCTTCAGGTCAGTACGATCACAGCGATACCTCATTTATATTTTTTTATGTTTTAGCGCTTTTATATGATAAAAACTATTTTATATAAACAATAATTATTTTTGTATCGCTTTATTCTGAGGACTCTAACTTTTTTATTTTTTTGCTGATGACGCTGTATGGCAGCTCGTTTTTTGCAGGACAAGATGACATTTTCAGCAGTACCATGTATATTTATATCCATCTTTTTGATTGCGTGTTATTCCACTTTTTGTTCGGCGGTATGATACTAAAGCGTTGTTTTTTGCCTTTTTTTATGGTGTTCACTGAAGGGGTTAACTAGTGGGACAGTTTTACAGGTCAGGTCGTTACAGACTTAGCGATACTAAATATGTGTACTTTTATTTTTTTCTAATTTACATAAAGAAATGTATTTATTGGAACAAAATTTTTCTTTCTTTATTTAGGATTTTTTTTTTACACATGTCAATATTTTTTTTAAACTTTTTTACTTTGTCCCAGGGTGGGACATAGTTGTATAGTGTCAGATCGCTGATCTGACACTTTGCAAAGCACTGTGTCAGATCAGTGATATGACAGACAGTTCTGCAGGCTTGCCGACACCTACTCTTAGCAGGCGCTTGCAAACCATCTTGGATCCGGGGCTTGCAGGGAGGAGATGCTCGGAACAACACGATCACATCGCGTTATTCCGAGGGTCTCAGGGAAGCACGCAGGGAGCCCCCTCCCTGCGCGATGCTTCCCTATGCCGCCGGAATGCTGCGATCATGTTTGATCACAGTGTTTGGGGGTTAATGTGCCGGGAGTGGTCCATGACCACTCCTGGCACATAGTTCCGGATGTCAGCTGTAATAATCAGCTGACACTTGGCGGCGATCGGCCGTGCTTTCCCCATGAGCACGGCTGATCGCCCATGACGTACTATCCTGTCCCTGGGAATTAAGTCCCAGGTCAACTCAACGGGATGTCAGATGGCAGAAAGGGGTTAATTTTAACATTGGTAGATAAAATATCAAAAAATTAAATCCAGAAAATCACATTGTATAAATTATATAAATATGTTTGCATTTTGCAGTGAGAAATAAGTATTTGATCCCTCTGGCAAACAAGACGTAATACTTGGTGGCAAAACTCTTGTTGGCAAGCACAACAGTCAGCCGTTTTTTGTAGTTGAGGATTGCGCACGTCAGGGGGAATTTTGGTCCACTCCTCTTTGCAGATCATCTCTAAATCATTAAGATTTTGAGGTTGTCACTTAGCAACTTGGAGCTTCAACTCCCTCCATAAGCTTTCTATGGGATTAAGGTCTGGAGACTGGATAGGCCACTCCATGACCTTAATGTGCTTCTTTTTGAGCCACTCCTTTGTTGCCTTGGCTGTATGTTTTGGGTCGTTGTCTTGCTAGAAGACCCAGCTGTGACACATTTTTAATGTCCTGGCAAAGGGAAAGAGGTTGTCACTCAGGATTTTACGGCTCCATCCATTCTCCCATTGATGAGATAAAGTAGTCCTGTGCCCTTAGCAGAGAAACACCACCAAAACATATTTCCACCTCTACGCTTGACAGTGGGGACGGTGTTCTTTGGGTCATAGGCAGCCTTTCTCTTCCTCCAAATACGGCGAGTTGAGTTAATGCTAAAGACCTCAATTTTTGTCTCATCTGACCACAACGCCTTCTCCCAGTCACTCACAGAATCATCCAGTTGTTCACTGGCAAGTTTCAGACGGGCCTGCACATGTGTCTTCTTGAGCAGGAGGACCTTGCAGGCACTGCAGGATTTTAAACCTTTACGGCGTAATGTGTTTCCAATGGTTTTCTTGGTGACTGTGGTCCCAGCTGCCTCGAGATCATTATCAAGTTCCCTCCATGTACCCTTAAAATTATAGACTGTTCAGGTCTTTGTCAGTGGGAAACCTTACAAAATCAGCAAGGGATCAAAAAATTCCTTCATTGTATATATGTTTGCCAACACTTCAGTATCCCAGTGCTCCTACCATGCTGCAGAAGCAAAGCTGTCTCTGCCAGCAACACTGAAAAGTACGCAGTTGGGACAGCAGCTCAGTCATGCCACTGGCCCACACAGTCAATCTTCAGGAGAGAACTGCCCCGAACAAGCAGAAAGCAGGGAGGTATGGCGGTGTACGCCTGAATATGGGAATTGCCCTTTAAAGTCCAAATCGGTCAATACAAATAAATTTTACCCCTTAGTTAACACCCATCGTAATGATGCTCTTTTTTCATCAAAACCAACCTTTTTAAAAGGTTCAGGCTGCCATATTGATTGAAGAAATGCATGGCTTTTCCCCAACATAAAGCAACTGGTAGTATCCTTGATAGGAATCGGCCATTGATTTAAAGAAAAGAGCTGCTCTGTACGGAAGGAGGTGGATACATTTATAGCAGCAGCCTTATAGAGAGCGGACAAGAAATAGGTCAGTAAAAAAACAGATTATAAAGAGATTTGTGAAGTCACTGCCTATATTGATTGTTGCTGAACACACATATATAATTACGAAGCAAGAATAGAGAATTGCGCTGTCTTCTTCATTTCAGGTAAGAATTTATTAGGAAATCTTGAGTTCTCGCTACTACAGGGCTATAAACAGTAAAGGTAATTTGTCGCTCTACATTGCATAACAATAAATACTGCATGTAATGAATGATGGAGAAACAAATATGTAGGATCCTCCTTTGTAAGTATTGTGGGGGTATTATGGCTCTCCATGAGCATTTAGCATAGGGCTCATTTCAGTAGTTCGCTGAGCAGCAGCGGAGGCGCAGTAGAAAGGAGAAGGGCAAGAACATGCTATATTTGTCTTTTTACTACAAAAGCAGATCAATGGTGTGTAAGAAGGTGAAGGCAGAAAATTCTGTTAATATCAAAACTGGTCAAAATGTGAACTTTGAATACTGAATAAGTGAATGACGCAAATCACCATTGTCTCATTTACTAAAAACTCATTTTCCCATCATGTCACATAAACTTCCAGTCTGAGAAAGTAATTAGGCTGGTTTCACATTTGCAGTTGTGTATGCAGCGTTTTTCCGCAATTATCCGCATGCATTGTGTATTCCTATATTTAACATTAGGGACGCATGTGTCTGCGATCGGTTGCGTTTTGCCGCGTTTGATGATGCACGCGTCGTTTCGTCGTCTGTGGTTTGGCGCGGTAAACGCTTCATGTAGTAATTTTAGAGGCGTCAATTTGTCGCCTAGAAACGTATGTGGTTGTTAGCGGAAGGAATGCGACAAAAAAAGCATTACGGTCTATGTTCACGCATGCGTTCGCAAGCACATGCGTTTGCTTGCGCTTGTGAATGCATGCATTGCATCACAGGAAAACATGTCTAGACACTGATTAGCCATCCTCCATACAAAATAATAAAGGGAGGGAGTGGACATTTGCAGGTCACTATACAGCAGACTGGGAAGCAGACCAGACAGAGGAAAGCACCTTGGAGGAAACAAGACTCTGAACAATGTGAGTATATCCTAGCCAATGACTTTATTTTCTATGTTCTTTCTCTATATATCCTTGTTTCTGCCATTTTTTTCTTTCTGCCTGCATCAGAATGTCATCTTCTGATGAGGAGTAACTTCCTGGGCCTGCACAAGCTGAACATGTCAGTGAAGTGAGTACTCACCTCCTCAGATTGGTAAGTATTCACTGTCATATCTACACATATGACAATATTTTTTTCCCTTTTTTTTAGAGCACTTCTTCCACTGCGGCAGAGGCTGAGCAGGAGCAGCGGGTTCACGGTCGGGTGGCAAGGTGGCAGCGTGTACGTATACGTGGCTGACTGTTTATTGTATCCTCACTTTACTATTCTTGAATCTTTATTTCTTTACTTTCCTCTTTCTTTACATTTTTCTTCTGGACTCCTTTTTTTTCTTGACTTTCAAAATTCATGCCAGTTTTCTGTGTCTGTTTTCTTTCTTTTCCTTATGTTAATTTCTCCAACATTAATGTCTTTATTTATTTTTTAGGTTCCAGAACAGGATGAGGATCTCATTGAAAATGACCTCCTTATCTCCCTGGTCAATGAGCGAGTCCCGTTGTGGGATACCCGGTTTCCGCAGCACTCGGACAACGTGATGATCCAGCGGCTATGGAATGAGGTGGCCAAAGCAATATGGGATGGCTGGGACAACGCCCGACTCGGGTCCGAAATGCATTTTGTAAGTATTGCAATGCAGTGTGATGCAGCAGAGACCTTGACTGTGGATGACACACAGAGAGAGATCACACACAGTTGTGTGAGCACAGCCAAAAGTCCATTGTCTAACCATTATTTTTTGTTTTTTCAACAGTGCTCAAAGTCAAAACACGTTGGTGTTCGATGAAGGACCGCTTCAACAAGGACCTTCGTCAAGAGAGCCATGTTCCTAGTGGTTCTGGAGCAAGGATCCGAAAATATAAATACCACCACATTCTGTCATTTTTGAGACCGGTCCTTGCCCAGAGAACGTAAGTATTTTTTTTGTCTATTAGGTTGTATTGTATTGCCATAATCTGTATGTTTCTATTCCACAGGAGTTGGCGTTTTGTAATTGTTTGGTATTATTGTTTTTTTCTTTTTTTCACAGCACATGGAGCAGCACTCTTGGCCCTGGTTCTGGAGTGGTCCTTCATCAGACATTCACGGACCCGTCCCAGCCATCCAGCAGTGCTGCAGCAAGTGGGCCTGCCACACTAACTGGAGACCAGGAAGCTGGTCCATCAGGTGTTCCCCTTTCCCAGTCCTCTGCCTCTGCCCCTTTTTTTGGGCTCTTCTTGGCAGCGGCAGATGGCCTCGGACAGGTCACTCATGCCCGAGTTTTTGCACTTGAGCTCGGTTTTTCACGATGGACTCAAGGCGATGGGTGACCGCCTGGATACTGCCATTAGCCATATGAATACATGTATCCAGGAGGTCACTAAAAGCCTTGACCAAGTAAAAGCCGACCTCCAAAAACGCAAACGCATGCAAAACGCATAAAAAAGCGTGAAAAAGCCGCATTTTTTAAATGCATGCGTTAACGTATGCGTCTAAAAAACGCTGCATTTGTACGCATTTCAAAGCGGTTTTTCCTTCATTTGCGGTTGCAGATTAAACGCTGTGGATTCTAACGCAAATGTGAAACTAGCCTTAGTCATATACAAACACGTTAGTATATATTCAAAATGTCAGAAATGACCAATATTTTCCCACTACTCTTAAAGAAGAGCCAATTACTATTCAGTGCAAACTATAGCATAAGGAGGGCTGTGATTATGGATTTAGGTGGAGTTACCCTTTAAAAATGTAAGAGATATATAGTACATACATACTAATAAGCCAATAAATTTAGATATTTTTGCAGCAAAACAACTAAGAAATTCCGATCAGGCATCTGATAGCTGAATGCTGTAAATTAGCTGAAAATAAGCACTGTGAAGGAACTAGGAATCTAGTGTCTTGTGTACTGTAGACTCCCTTGGTTGCAATATAACGCCAGCCTGGTGCAATTTATCAGTGTCTTCAAAATAGATACTTCTAACATTGCTGCGGGATGTAAGTATTGACAGCAGTAAATGCTCCTGATGCTTCATAAAATAAAATTAAATAGACTCACATTCTAGAAATCATAAATTAAGCTCAACCTAACTCAATTATTAATTGAGACTTCATTAGCAAAAGAGTCTCAGGGCGGTTGTTACTGCAGTTTCCATTTATTTTCAAACCATTAGACAGAGGCTGTCAGATACAATCTTTGTGGATGCATGCAGAGTTCAACAAGTTATAGTAATAGTCAAAGTAGGACATAAGCAGCATGCAGCATGCAGAAGACAAGGTTTACAGTGTAATCAGTGGCATTCACTTCATAGGGCAGGGGTGTCAAACTGCATTCCTCGAGGGCTGCAAACAGGTCATGTTTTCAGGATTTCCTTGTACTGCACAGGTGATAATTTAATCACCTACACACATAATGATTGCAGCACCTTGTGCAATACTAAGGAAATCTTGAAAACACGCATGGTTTGCGGCCCTCGAGGAATGCAGTTTGACACCCCTGTCATAGGGAACAGGAACTTTTTTCGGGAGAATCAGTTCTTCACTATGTGCAGTTGCTACTTGTTTTATTGCCAACTTTCAGCAAATATGCAGTGACTAACATACAGGATCCAGTTGGATAAAACATATTGTTAGGGTTTGAGTTAACGCCTGTGCACAGGGGGAATCTCGGGCCATCTCAGCTGCGGTCTCCCATTCTTCTCCTGCCGCAGTGGAGCCTGCTCAGCAGAGACGTCGATCCCAGCGTCTCGCTCAGTCTGACTCTGTGCTAAGAGTTACTGCTGCATTTCCTGCTTCTGCCATTGAAGTCAGTGCTGGGCAGCGGCGAGCAGACACTTCTGGTACTAAGTCCTGCTTTTCACGTTCTGCGCATGCCCAGAGTAAGATCTCTCAGTGGAGATCGAGGGTCAAATGATTAGATACTGCAGCTAAGGTCATTGGTCCTTCTTGGAAGGTCCTTGTAGGTGTTAGGACTAAGTCCTGCTTTGCACTCTGAAATCTCTCAGTGGAGATCTAGGGTCACATGCTCAGATACTGCAGCAACTCCATTGGTCCTTCTTTGAAAGGTCCTAAACGTGCTGCAACTATTTATGGCTCGCATGGCCGCACGGCCATGCGCTAGTATTGTCTATTGTTATGTGCTTTGCACCAGTGTGGTCACATGAGTGTGTGTTCAGGGACCTGGCTGAAATAAGCCCCTAGAATGCTGGCACCTCCTGGGAGGAGTTTGTGTTTGGATGTATTCAGGGACCTGGCTGAAATAAGCCCCTAGAATGCTGGCTCCTCCGGCGAGTGTGACCACTGACTGCTCTCTGTTTGGGCAGTTAGCCTGTGCCTCTGTGGAGTCTAACAGGGTACAGTGCTTCTCTTTCACGGCTACTTGGTGAATTAACTGAGTTGGTCTATACCGCCATATAGTGCCGCCGTTTGCTAGCAGCAGGTTCTCCTGCATGGTGGACCCCGGGGCTGCGAACGCACCAATATCAATAAAAACATCTCTATTTACTCGGTGCGTTCCGCTAGCCCTAACACACGTAAGGTGGGCTGCGCTGCTGGAGTATTATTATTGTTCAACAATGATGATAATAAGGTTTTTTTTATTCACAACATGTTTCAATGCCATTTCGGCATCTTGATCAAGTGACAAAAAACAACAAAAAAATAGCCAAAAAACATTTGTTTTTTTTCACATGATAAAGATGCCAGTACGAAACACATTGTAGATTAAAAAATAAACCTTATAATCATCATCATGGTTGACTAATTGGATTACTCCAGCAGCTTAGCCCACCTAACATGTTTTATCCAACTGGATCCAATATTTCCTGGAAGATTTACTCACTAGCATGTGAGCAGTCTCACTCCTGATCCTGGAAGAGCTGGCCACACCATGAATAGTGTTTTCCTGTTCTGTTCAAAGACTAGAGGTAACATTACAACTGATGCCATGTCTAGTCTCTGCCAGACCATAGGTCAAGGCAGCAGTGGCATTACTCAGCTGATTGGATAAACCAACCCTATCAATTGCTAGCAGGCACAGCAAAATTGAAGATGAAACAAAAAGCTGAAAGCTCATTCCTCCACTGTTCAATCTCAGGAAAGATTGAAGATCCTGCCAGGACTTTTGGGTCACATGATAGACTCATGTGACTGGAAGATAGAAATAAGAAGCCTTTGCTGCTGAACCCTAGGAAGGAAAAAGCATCTACATAGGGGAGTATAATGTGCTGTGTGTGTTTTATTTGTAATGTACTTTGAGTTATCTATATGTGTCATGCATGAGATCGAATATAATTTATAATCACATTTCATTCATGATGCACATACCTATCTATTTATCTATCTGCAGTAGAGAAAATAAAAATTATCAGTATATCAAAGACTTGTCTTAGATACGCTTCAACTGTGAGAGACAGAATCTAAAAATAATAACCAGAAAATTACATTGTATGATTTTTAAATAATTAAATTGCATTTTATTGTATGCAATAAGTATTTGATCAGCTACCAACAAGAAAGAATTGTGGCTTTCACACACCTGTTAGTTTTTCTTTAAGAAGCCATCCTACTCTCCATTCATTACCTGTATTAATTGCACCTGTTTGAACGAATTACCTGTATAGAAAACACCTGTTCACACAATCAATCACACTCCATGGACAACACCATGGAGCTGTCTAAGGACACCAGGGACAAAATTGTAGATCTGCACAAGGCTGGGATGGTCTACAAGACAATAGGCAAGCAGCTTGGCGAGAAGGCAACCATTTTCACAATTATTAAAAAAGTGGAAGAAACACAAGATGATTGTCAATCTTCCTTGGTCTGGGGCTCCATGCAAGAACTTGTCTCGTGGGGTAAGGAGGATTCTGAAAAAGGTCAAGAATCAGCACAGAACTACATGGTAATACCTGGTCAATTAACTGAAGAGAGCTGGGACAACAGTCTCAGACATTACCGTTAGTAACACACTACGCCGTCATGGATTAAAATCCTGCAGGGCACCAAAGGTCCCCCTGCTCATGCCAGCACATGTCCAGGCCCATTTGAAGTTTGCTAATGACCATCTGGATGATCCAGAGGAGGCATGGGAGAAGCTCATGTGGTCAGATGAGACCAAAATAGAACTTTTTGGTATCAACGCCACTCACCTTGTTTGGAGGAAAAAGGATGAGTACAACCCTTAGAACACTGTCCCAACCATGAAGCATGGTGGGGGGAAACATAATACTTTGGGAGTGCTTTTCTGCAAAGGGGACAGGACGACTGCATCGTATTAAAGGGACTCTGTCACCTGAATTTGGAGAGAACAATTTTCAGCCATAGAGGTGGGGTTTTCGGGTGTTTGATTCACCCTTTCCTTACCCGCTGGCTGCATGCTGGCTGCAATATTGGATTGAAGTTCATTCTCTGTCCTCCATAGTACACGCCTGCGCAAGGCAAGATTGCCAAGAGTGTGCAAAGCAGTCATCAAAGCAAAAGGTGGCTACTTTGAAGAACCTAGAATATAAGACATATTTTCAGTTGTTTCACACTTTTATATAATTCCTCATGTGTTAATTCATAGTTTTGATGCCTTTAGTGTGAATGTACAATTTTCATAGTCGTGAAAATACAGAAAAATCTGTAAATGAGAATGTGTGTCCAAACTTTTGGTCTGTACTGTGTATATATATATATATAGTAAGATGGCTGCCAGACAGGTCCTTGAGGGGAGATGTGCTTCATCGAGGTTATGAGCTTCGGTAATGTGGGCACAGAAAGCATGCTCTAGCACATATTGTGCCGAGATAGTTATTAGGGAATTCCAGTGCCAGGTTTTATGAGCAGTCAAAAGAGATGGGTGGGAATGAGTGCTCACATACCCCATTCTAGGGGCGTGGTTTGGCAGATAAAATGGAGACCAAGTGTCTCATTCAATGTCTGGGGCTGGAGATGTGTGGATCTCCTATGTGTTGGTCTGTCTTAAGGCCTTAAGAACTGGACACTATCCTGAGCGGGCAGACCCGCAATACTGTATGGACTTTTTTGTGTTTTCACTTAGTGCTGGAAAATGCTATCTTGAGTTTGCTTATTCTTAATCAGGTTTATGGAGGTTTAATAAACCTGCCTGGCCAATTTAATGAAACTGCTTCCTGTGCCTACCTCAAGTGCATATATATACGTATACAGTGGGAAAAATAAGTATTTGAAACGTTGCCAATTTTGAAAGTTTTCCCACATGTAAAGAATGGAGATGTCTGTAACTTCAACTTACAAAATCATAAAAAATCCAGAAAATCACATTGTATGATTTATATATAATTAATTTGCATTTTATTGCATGAAATAAGTATGTGTTACAATAGAAAAACAGAACTTAATATTTGGTACAGAAACCTTTGTTTGCAATTACAAAGGTCAGACATTTCCTGTAGTTCTTGACCTAGTTTGCACCCAGTGCAGCAGGGATTTTGTCCCTCTCATCCATACAGATCTTCTCCAGATCTTTCAGGTTTCAGGGCTGTCGCTGGAGATCTGAAGACTTGCTAGGCCACTCCAGGACCTTGAAATACTTTCTACGCAGCCAATCCTTGGTTGCCCTAGCTGTATGTTTCGGGTCATTGTCATGCTGGAAGACCCAGCTGCGAGCCATCTTCAATGCTCTTACTGAGGGATGGGGGTTGTTGGCCAAAATCTCGCACTACATGACCTCATCCATCCTCACTTCAACACAGTGCAGTCGTCCTGTCCCCAGTCCTGAAAAGCACCCGCAAAGTATTGTTTCCCCCACAATGCTTCACAGATGGAATCCTTATACTTCGTCTATACACGGTGAGTGGCGTTGACACCAAAGAGTTCCATTTTGGTCTCATTTGACCTTCTATGCATCCTCTGGTTCATCTAGATGTTCAGTGGTGAACTTCAAACGGGCCTGGACATGTGCTGGCGTGAGCAGGGGGACTTTGGATGCAGGATTTTAATCCATGATGGCGTAGTGTGATATTAATGGTAATGTTTGAGACTGTGGTTCCAGCTCTCTTCAGTTCATTGACCAGGTTCTGTGGTGTACATTTGTCAGAATCATCCTTACCCCACGAGATCTTGCATGGAGCCCCAGACAAAGGATAATTGACTTAAGTTTCTTCTACTTATGTGCCAACAGTTGTTGTCTTCTCACCAAGATGCTTGCCTATTGTCATGTAACCCATCTCATCTGCTAGAATGAGCAGATTTGTGCAAATTATGCTATCATAGAAGCGTGATAACATGGAAAGAGGGTAGACTCGTCTGGGGCAACTAACAACACATTGACTAGTCAAAGCCCTCATTAGCATAGCAAACAGACAATATAAATGCTTTTTTGTATTTTATTTTCATTCAATGCCGTAATACAGGGATGGTTAGACAGGCAATTTGCTCATACAAATGTGAATGCTGAAGGGTTGGAGGGCATGGGGGACCTGAGAGGTTCCCTTTAATTTATGGACATCTATGGTTTGATTTCTTTGCCTGTGTGGACTGGATGGGTTGTTACCAAAATCTGGTGAGAATTCAATGGCAATATCTACTATATAAAGCTGAATGTGTGTGTGTGTGTATGTGTGTGTGTATGTCCGGGATTGGCATCTGCACCGTCGCAGCTACAGCCACAAAATTTTGCACAGTCACACGTCTGGACCCCGAGAGCGTCATAGGCTATATTGTGAGGCGAAATTTTAACCCTGCGCGTTCCAATTCACCAAACAATTTTGCCCCTATCTACATAATGGGGAAAAAAGTGAAAGGAAAAGTGTTGGAAGCGTCGCAGCTACAGCAACAAAATTTTGCACAGTCACACGTCTGGACCCCGAGAGCGTCATAGGCTACGTTGTGAGGTGAAATATTAACCCCGCGCTTTCCAATTCAAACAATTTTGCCCCTATCTACATAATGGGGAAAAAAGTGAAAGGAAAAGTGTTGGAGGCGTCGCAACTACAGAAACAAAATTTTGCACAGTCACACGTCTGGACCCTGAGAGCGTCATAGGCTATGTTGTGAGGTGAAATTTTAACCCCGCACGTTCCAATTCACCAAACAATTTTGCCCCTATCTACATAATGGGGAAAAAGTGAAAGGAAAAGTGTTGGAGGCGTCGCAGCTACAGCCACAAAATTTTGCACAGTCACATGTCTGGACCCCGAGAGCGTCATAGGCTATATTGTGAGGTGAAATTTTAACCCCGCGCGTTCCAATTCACCAAACTATTTTTCCCCTATCTACATAATGGGGAAAAGTGAAAGGAAAAGTGTAGGAGGCAAATTGACAGCTGCCAGATGTGAACAAGGGGGACTTAAAGAATGAGAGCGATGGCGCAAAAGAGTATATACCGTACAGTTGATAAGGTGGGGCCCCGACATGAGATACTCACCACACATGGGGATATGAACACACACACAAAATGCGCCACACACTACCACGTGCTTGAACACATATACCACCCTCAGCACACATTTCACCACACATACACCAACCTCGCCACATAAAAGTCGAAACACAAAAGTCGCCGCTCAAAACTCACCACGCGCAAAACTCACCACATGCAAAAAATAGGCTCACGCAAAACTCGCCACAAGTGCAAAACTCACATCATGGAAAACTCGCCACACGCAAAACTTGCACATGCGGAAAAATTGCCACATGCACAAAATTTGCAACACATACAAAAGCTGCCTCACACAAAACTTGCACATACTCAAAAGGCACCAGACATAAAACTCACCACGCGCAAAACTCGCCATGCCCAAAACTTGCTGCACACAACTTGCTACACTAACCTGTCACATGTAACTCGACACACAAAAAGTTGCTACACGCATGTTGCCACACAAAACTCATCTCACAAAAGTCGCTACATGCACATCGCCACACACAACTCAACACACAACTTGACAAACGAAACTCGCACTAAAACACACACAAGTCTGGTATTAGCCTTCAAAAATAAAAATCTGATTAATAAGCAGACAAACTACAAGAGCAACAAATGTACCATATAGGAAATACGGCAGCTGTCAGTCACATGACCTGTCTATTATGTGTATGTGTGAGCTAATATATACTGCCAGGGGGAGGGCTTCCTGTTGGCTGGTGATTTATCAGGCTGCCAATTTATCTTACAAATACTGAGGTAAAAATACTGAGCAAATAACGTGTTAACGAGGTCTAATACAGGAGATCACACAGGTATATACTATATACAGGGGAGATGACACACAGATATATACTATATACAGGAGAGATGACACACAGGTATATACTATATAGAGGAGGAGATGACATACAGGTACATACTATATACAGGAGGAGATGACATACAGGTATATACTATATACAGGAGGAGAAGACACACAGGTATATACTATATACAGGAGCAGATTACCTACAGGTATATACTATATACAGGAGGAGATGACATACAGGTATATGCTATATATAGAAGATGACATACAGGTATATACTATATACAGGAGGAGATGACACACAGATATATACTATATACAGGAGAGATGACACACAGGTATATACTATATACAGGAGGAGATGACATACAGGTATATACTATATATAGGAGGAGATGACATACAGGTATATACTATATATAGGAGGAGATGACATACAGGTATATACTATATATAGGAGGAGATGACATACAGGTATATACTATATACAGGGGAGATGACACGCAGCAGGTATATACTATATACAGGAGATGACATACAGGTGTATACTATATATAAGGGAGATGACAAACATGTATATACTGAGGAGAAAATTAGAGGTGTGAGGTGAAAATGAAAAGGTGTGAGTGCAAAATGAGAGGAGTGAGGGAAAATAGTGTAGTGATCGGAAAATGACAGATGTGAGGTCGAAATGACAAGTGTTAGGCGGGAATGAGAGGAGTGAGGGAGAAAATGAGAGATGTGAGGGAGAAAATGAGAGATGTGAGGGGGAAAATTAAAGATGTGATTGGGAAAATGAGAGGCGTGATGGGAAAATAAGAGAAGTGACGTGCTATAACTAACCACAGATATTTACTATGCCCAGGTAACGCCGGGCTCTTCAGCTAGTTTACTTATAAAATTGGTGACATGTTCAATACTTATTTCACCCCTGGTATACTGTGGATATACACAAACATACACTATAATGTAGGGGACATATGACAGCTCTTTCACCACTTTGGATGTGGTTTGGAGGGATTGGTGCCGATTTCCACAGATGTCACTCATTGGTCACTTCCAATGCTGAGATGAATGATAACGGTCAGTGGAGATGCTAACAGCCAATGAGTGTGTAGTGGGCAGGCAGAGGGCGGTGCTGGACACTCAGGCAGGGGGGTGGGGCTACATCCGTCTGTGACCTTAGAAAAATGCACAGGAAGCTGGTTGGTCTGGAAGAAAGACATGTTAACAGACTGGGTGCAGATAATGAAGTGTAATTCAGGAGGAATGAAAGGTAGAAATAAAAAACAAATTTTATAAGGTTGTTGGTGCATATTACAATACTGTACAGATTAGCTTAAAATTTTTGAGGGGATATATACACACCCACACAGATAGAGTGGCTTGTGAAAGCACTCACATCCCTTGGCATTTTTTTGTGTTTCGTTACCTCATTACTTGGAACTTCTGTTTTTTTGAGGGTTTGTATCAGTTCATGCAAAGAACATGTCTACAATTGTGAACATTTGGTTTTATTTTTATTGTGAAGCAAACAACAAATAGGGCAAAATAACTGAAAACTTCACTGTGCATAAATATTCACTGCCCCAAAGTCTGTACTTTGTAGAGCCTCCTTTGTGGCAATTACAGCTGAAAGTCGCCTTGGATAAGTCTCTATGAGCTTTCCACTGGGATTTTTGCCAATTCTTCAAGGCAAAACTGCTCCAGCTCCTTCAAGTTAGATGGTTTCCTCTTGTGAACAGCAATCTTCAAGTCTGACCACAGATTCTCAATTGGAATAAGGTCTGGGCTTTGACTATGCCACTTCAAAACATTTACAGTTTTCCCTTTAAACCACTCGAGTGTTGCTTTAGCAGTAAGCTTTGGGTCATTGCCTTGTTGGAAGGTGAACCTCTGTCAGATAAACAGATTTTGCTCAAGAATATCCCTGTTTTCACACCATCAATCTTCCTCTCAACGTGGACCATTTTCTGTCCCTGTTGTTGAAAAACATCCCTATAGCATGATGCTGCTGCCACCACCATGTTTCACTGTGGGACTTGTGATATTGGGGTAATGAGCTTTATAGCCTTTACCTTGGTGGCAAAAAACTTCAATTTTAGTCTCATCTGACCACAGCACTTTTCTCCATACATTTAGGGAGTCTTCCACATGTCTTTTGACACTCAAAACGAGCCTTACAATTTTTATGTGTAAAGAAGAGCTTTTTTTTCTACCCCCTCTTCAATAAAGGCCACCTCTGTAGAGTGTATAGCTTATTGTGGTCGTATAGACATATACTCGTCTCTGCCTGGAAACTCTGAAGCTCCTTTGATCTCTGTGCTGCCTCTCTGATTAATGCCCTCCTTGCCCGGGCTAAGAGTTTTGGTGGGCGGTCCTCTCTTGGCAGGTTTGTTGTGGTACCATGTTCTTTCCATTTGATAATGGATTTGATGGTGCTTTGGGGATCATTAAAGGTTGGGATGTTATTTTATGAGCCAACTCTGTCAGGTACTTCCCAACAACTTTGCCCCTGGCTTGTTTGGATATCTCTTTGGTTTTCATGGTTTTGTTTAGTCAGTGGTCCCTCTTTCTTAATGGTATTGTAGACTTGTGGCGTGTCAGAAAAGGTGTATATATACTGACAGACATTGTGACACTTGGATTGCACACAGGTGGACTTCCTTTCACTAAGCTAGTGACTAGTGTTGAGCATTCCGATACCGCAAGTATCGGGTATCGGCCGATACTTGCGGTATCGGAATTCCGATACCGAGATCCGATACTTTTGTGGTATCGGGTATCAGTATCGGATACATAGAGATGTGTAAAATAAAGAATTAAAATAAAAAATATTGATATATTTACCTCTCCGGCGGCCCCTGGACTCAGCGCGGGTAACCGGCAGGCTTCGTTGTTCAAAATCAGCGCTTTTAGGACCTGAGAATCACGTCCCGGCTTCTGATTGGTCGCGGGCCGCCCATGTGACCGCCACGCGACCAATCACAAGCCGCGACGTCACCGCAAGCTATTAACGCGCTCATTTTTAAAAATGAGCGCGTTAATGGCTTTCAAAGACGTAGCGGCTTGTGATTGGTCGCGGCCACGCGACCAATCACAAGCCGCGACGTCACCGCAAGCTATTAACGCGCTCATTTTTAAAAATGAGCGCGTTAATGGCTTTCAAAGACGTAGCGGCTTGTGATTGGTCGCGTGGCCGCGACCAATCACAAGCCGCTACGTCTTTGAAAGTCATTACCGCGCTCATTTTTAAAAATGAGCGCGTTAATAGCTTGCGGTGACGTCGCGGCTTGTGATTGGTCGCGTGGCGGTCACATGGGCGGCCCGCGACCAATCAGAAGCCGGGACGTGATTCTCAGGTCCTAAAAGCGCTGATTTTGAACAACGAAGCCTGCCGGTTACCCGCGCTGAGTTCAGGGGCCGCCGGAGAGGTAAATATATCAATATTTTTTATTTTAATTCTTTATTTTACACATCCCTATGGATCCCAGGGCCTGAAGGAGAGTTTCCTCTCCTTCAGACCCTGGGAACCATGAGAATACCTTCCGATACTTGATGTCCCATTGACTTGTATTGGTATCGGATATCGGTATCGGCGATATCCGATATTTTTCGGGTATCGGCCGATACTATCCGATACCGATACTTTCAAGTATCGGCCGGTATCGCTCAACACTACTAGTGACTCATGAAGGTAATTGCTTGCATCAGAGCTTTTTAGGGGCTTCATAGTAAAATATGCATATGCCAAGTTTTAGTTACTTGATCCCATACATTTAATTAATGTCTATATTTTTCTCACTTCACTCCATCAACTTAGAGTATTTAGTGCTGATGCATCACACAAATCGGATTACAAAAATATTTAAACACAGGTTGTGATGTAACAAATTAGGTAAAAAGCCAAGGAGGTGAGTACTTTTGCAAGCCACTGTATAGTGAAAATCATGAATTCATATGAACGCCAGCCACGGGTTGGCTTTCACAGGAGGATAATAATAACAGGCACGGGTGTCTTGAACAGACTCTGCTGTCATGACAACCCACTGGCACCCTGCGATCAAGTCACAGGTACTGTATATAAGAATTAAGGGGGCACCACGGTCAGTGGGATACACACCAAGACCTATAAAGTAACTAATATTGAATCACAAAAAAAGAAGCAGGATAGGTCGTATAAAAGGGGATCACCACACAGCATGCCTCTACCTACACACATTTACATTTCAGGCAGGGGGTCCTACATTTGGGTTCCCATTAATATGCAAATGCTGTGCCTGTTTGTTTTGGCTATAGCTGTCTTAGGCTAGGTTCCCATTGCGTTAATGGGACCGTGCTAACGGACAGCGTTGCACGGCGAAATTAATGCCGTGCAACGCGTCCGTTAGCGCGCCCATTAACAGCAATGGGGACGCGCATCACTAGCGCGTGCCATTTTCGGCACGCGCTAGCGATGCGCCGGTGTTTTGTGGCACGCCGCAGACGCTGCTTGCAGCGTCCGAGGCGCGCCCGCAGTCCGTTCCCCGCTCTCGCAGATCGGAGATCTGCAAAGGCTGGGACGTTTAACGCGACCCCTTTATATCACATTGCGTTAGCGCAATCCGCTAGCGCTAGGCGCTAAACAGATTGCACTAACGCAATCTGAACCTAGCCTTACATGTCTCAGGTTACCAATATGTTTAATGGTCTATGACAACATAACTAAGTCTTCTGAATAAGTGACATGGGGCGTATTAGTAGATAGCATCTTTAATAGTCTAAAATTTCCCCCATGCCTTTGGTTTCCTATCTCTCCAATGGGTCCTCTCTCTCTCCTACGCATATTTATGTGCTTGTATTTGGGTTACGTTGCGCTAATCAAGGCACTGAGCGTTTACCTACGTATCTAATGCATTTTTTTTCTAACCACTGATTGTGATCTCCATCGCTTGTGACAGGTTCGATTGGTTTACTACAGATGGGCACTCAGTATGGGTCCAGTGTGTGTACCTTTGTGTGCTGGTGGGCACACCAGGTGGTCACTGTTGTAATTCATTAAGATTGAACAGTACAATATGAAGTAAATATTGAATTTACGACTCTTACTTCCATTATGTGAACAGGAGTTATTGATATGCACTGGTTTGATATTTATGTAGCTCTGGATATGTCGATATGTTCAGGTGCGGTTTAAAACATTCACCTACTCAGGTGTCTACTACCTGGGTTTTATGCGCTGCAGAGTTTCAGTACAAATTACTCAGGCCTTGCGGCACTAGCGTAACAGTACGGCCAATCGCACGGTAGGGTTTGCACCAACATAAATGCGCCTAAACCAACAGTGATATCCATGTGACTTAACACTGGACAAAGTGCCTATGCTGGGCTATCTGTTTGCATCTATACCAGCGCGCCTGCACCTATAGTTTTGTTTAAAGGTTGCCAAATGATTAACGGAGGAGGCTGCAGGCGGTTTTCCCTAATAGGCCGGTTATCGGGAAGCTAAAAATGAGCATATGGTATATACACCTCTAATTCCAATGCAGGAAATATATGTATATACCCCCTATACCGACACTACAAACTCCACAAAACCTCCAGCACTACTTGCTGCCACCATCATTTAATTTTTATATTCAGGCTGACTGGAGGCCTGGCTCTGGTAACGTATGGCTTTCAGGATCGGTTTAAAAAACAAAAGGAGCAGAGCTAATTAATTTTCTAATTAATCCAAACATTAGGCAGTGTTTATAAAAAATATGCAAAAAATGTTTCACATGGGACAAAAGAATACAACATATACAGTACATAAAATAAAAATCAATAACGAAAGAAACTTACTACGCCACTCACAGAGATAAATGAACTTAGCCAAAGGAGAGCACTTCAATTTGGGGGACGTTCAGCGATGTGTACAGTGGGGGGAAGTAATTATTTTATCCCTTCCTGATTTTGTAAGTTTGCCCACTGACAAAGACAAACAGTCTATAATTTTAAGGGTAGGTTAACTTTAACATTGAGATAGAATATCAAAAATAAAATCCAGAAAATCACATTGTATAAATTTATTTGCATTTTGCAATGAGAAATAAGGATTTGATCCCCTATCAACCATTAAGAGTTCCAGCTCCTACAGACCAGTCAGATGCTCCTAATCAACTCGTTACCTGCATTAAAGACAGCTGTCTTACATAGTCACCTTTGTAAAAGACTTGTCCACAGACTCGATTAACCAGACTCTAACCACTACAACATGTGCATGAGCAAAAAGCTTTATAAGGATGTCAGGGACAAGATCATAGATCTGCACAAAGCTGGAATGGGCTACAAAACCATAAGATGCTGGGTGAGAAGGAGACAACTGTTGGTGCAATAGTAAGAAAATGGAAGAAATACAAAACGACTGTCAACTGACATTGATCTGGGCCACCATGCAAAATCTCACCTCGTGGGGTATCCTTGATCATGAGAAAGGTGAGAAATCAGCCTAAAACTATATGGGAGGAACTTGTTACTGATCTCAAGGCAGCTGGGACCACAGTCACCAAGAAAACCATTGATAACACATTACGCCATTAAGGTTTAAAACCCTGCAGTGCCCGCAAGGTCCCCCTGCCCAAGAAGGCACATGTGCAGGCCAGTCTGAAATTTGCCAATGAACACCTGGATGATTCTGTGAGTGACTGGGAGAAGGTGTTGTGGTCAGATGAGACAAAAATTTAGGTCTTTCATATTAACTCAACACGCCGTGCTTGGAGGAAGAGAAATGCTGCCTATGACCCAAAGAACACTGTCCCCACTGTTAAGCATGAAGGTGGAAATATTATGTTTTGGGGGTGTTTCTCTTCTAAGAGCACAGGTTTACTTCCCCGCATCAATGGGAGAATGGATGGAGCCATGTCCCATAAAATCCTGAGTGACAACGTCCTTCCCTCCGACAAGACATTAAAAATGGGTCCTGGCTGGGTCTTCCAGCAAGACAATGACCCAAAACATACAGCCAAGGCAATGACCCAAAACATACAGCCAAGGCAACAAAGGAGTGGCTCAAAAAGAAGCACATTAAGGTCATGGAGTGGCATAGCCAGTCTCCAAAACCTTAATTCTATAGAAAACTTATGGAGGGAGTTGAAGCTCTGAGTTGCCAAGCAACAGTCTCAAAATCTTAATGGTTTAGAGATGATCTGCAAAGAGGAGTGGACCAAAGTTCCTCCTGACATGTGCGCAAACCTCATCAACTACAAAAAACATCTGACTGATGTGCTTGCCAACAAGGGTTTTGCCACTAAGTATTACGTCTGATTTGCCAGAGGGATCAAATACTTATTTCTCACTGCAAAATGCAAATAAATTTGTTCAATTCATACAATGTGATTTTCTGGATTTTATTTTTGATATTCTATCTCTCAATGTTAACATTAACATACCCTTAAAATTAGACTGTCCATGTGTTTGTCAGTGGGCAAATTTACAAAATCAGCAAGGGATCAAATACTTATTTCCCCCACTGTATCGCTCTACAGTAGCACCAATCACAATGAGTCTGGGGCCTTTATCAGAAATTGAGTTACATTCCCCCCCCCCCCCCCCTTCCCCATGAAGACCTCATGTGGGCAAGGTTGTGGGATGTCCTCAGCCCTTTAGGATTTTCTGAACAACTTATGCAAAAACTTCACTCCTGATGATCGCAGAAGTTTGAAATTGCAGCCATATTTTCCATCAGGATCTTAACTGTTCACCAGAAAATAAAACATGACCTGGATGTTGTCAATTATCTGTCCACTATGGATCTGGGGCTTATAGGTAGGTGTTAAGGTACCTTCACACATAACGATATCGTTGCTTTTTGTGACGTAGCAACGATATCGTTAAGGAAATCGTTCTGTGTGACAGCGACCAATGATCAGGCCCCTGCTGGGAGATCGTTGGTCGCTGAATAAAGTCCAGAACTTTATTTCGTCGCTGGACTCCTGCTGACATCGCTGGATCGGCGTGTGTGACACCGATCCAGCGATGTCTTCACTGGTAACCAGGGTAAACATCGGGTAACTAAGCGCAGGGCCGCGCTTAGTAACCCGATGTTTACGCTGGTTACCATCCTAAAAGTAAAAAAAAACAAACACTACATACTTACCTACCGCTGTCTGTCCCCCGGCGCTGTGCTCTGCTCTCCTCCTGCACTGGCTGTGAGCGTCGGTCAGCCGGAAAGCCGAGCGGTGACGTCACCGCTCTGCTTTCCGGCCGCTGTGCTCACAGACAGTACAGGAGGAGAGCAGAGCACAGCGCTGGAGGACAGACGGCTGTAGGTAAGTATGTAGTGTTTGTTTTTTTTACTTTTAGGATGGTAACCAGCGTAAACATCGGGTTACTAAGCGCGGCCCTGCGCTTAGTTACCCGATGTTTACCCTGGTTACCGGCATTGTTGGTCGCTGGAGAGCGGTCTGTGTGACAGCTCTCCAGCGACCAAACAGCGACGCTGCAGCGATCCGGATCGTTGTCGGTATCGCTGCAGCGTCGCTATGTGTGACGGGGCCTTTACAGTCATGAGAAAACTTGCATATTTTTTCCCCATTAACCTTGAAGTCGAGAATGTATGTCCCATCACTATCGGATATATACAAGCTCCGTTATTCATACTTTTCTATCGGTGCCCCGGTGTCTAGAAAAGATGTTTGGATAAAAGGAATGTGCACCCATGAAGAACACTAGCTATTGCTAACGGGTGGGATATATTTGCTATAATTCTCTCATAACTTAAAAAGCCTTTAACTATTTGTTTAATCCTCTGAAAAGAGTTCCCTTGTCTATTCTAAATCTCAATTACCTTTCCAAACTATAACTCTTGTGTACCCACCTAGGCTTCAAAAGGACATCCCACATTTTAATTTCCTTCTTCTTTATGCCCATTGTAAGTCTATATGAGGAAGCTCAGACTGTCAACTGATTGGCTCCTCACTGGAAATTTGTATGAGGGGAGAAGGGAGGGGGGGGGGGGGAAGAATGCCCCTTCACTAGAGTCAGAGATTTTTAATATGTTCTGTGACATACTGGTACATCATATCAATAAGGTGCTAATTTATCCTCATATTTAATAACTCTTGCCTTTAAACAGAGACTGAAGTTGGGCTCTCCACTGTTACTATATATTGACAGTGTGTGAGACTTCTTGCTTTTGAATTTGAAGATACCACTTTGCGGGGGAAGTTTGCAAGCAGCATGTAAACAAAGGAAATTTGTGCTCCTATCTTACTTCAATGTCTATATATCATAAATGATGCATTGTACAAATTTTTCTTTTGTATTATTGACCATCAGGAGGAGGATAGAAGAACGCGTGTTGTGAGATGTGTGTATGTAGTGACAAACTCCGATAAATCCTTTAACAGCAGCAAAATCCTCCAGTTATAGATTTACCCTTTAGAAGCAAATATATTTTCCTCCTTTATCTTGGCTGTACAATACACAGGGACATCTTAAAACAGGTTTAAAACTAGGAATTAGTCCTACCGTTAATGGTATTTCCAGGAGTCCATCATTACAGCACCACCAGGTGGTTGCCTTTCATATCCTTGATAGGGACAGGAACACAGAAGAGGTTAAATAGCCCCTCCCCACCTCCACCCTTCAGTGATTTTGCCAAGTACCACACCAGGATGGATAACGCAATTTTATTGAACTTCCTCTCTATACATGTTTATATCACACATCAGACAGGAGTTCAAGGGAGGGTAAATAATGGGTGCTGTCATGATGGACTCCTGGAAATGCCATTACCGGTAGGACTAATTCCTAGTTTCCAGGTCGTCCCTCCTGACAGCACCACCAGGAGAAATACCAAATAACTCCTATTCAGGGCGGGATTACAGCTTGGAGGACTTTCCTCCCAAACACAGTCTGTTGATTTGACAGAATGTCCAGCTTGTAGTGTTTGCAAAAAGTATTTGAGCTAGACCAAGTTGCCATCCGGCAAATTTGGTCCATGGATGCACCCGCACTCTCTGCCCATGAAGCAGAGATTGCTCTCAGTGAGTGGGCTTTTAGGTGTTCTGGAGGAGATTCACCGGCTGAAATATACACAGCGCAAATGGTAGATTTAATCCATCTGGCGAGAGTAGCCTTTGAGGCTTTTTTGCCTCTATTCTTCCCAGACATTTGGATAAAGAGGTTTAAGTCAATTTTCCAGCCGTCTGTAAGTTTTAGATATTGCAATACTGTTCTTTTAACATCCAGGGAATGGAGACAACGTTCTTTGTCATTGTTGTAGTTCTGGCAGAACGTAGGCAAAATAATTTCCTGGTTTCTGTGAAAGTCTGTCACAACTTTTGGGAGAAACGAAGGATCCAATTTTAGAATGATGCAATCTTCTTGTATTTTTAAGTATGGATCTGTTATGGACAGGGCCTGGATCTCACCTATTCACCTTGTCGACGTTATTGCGACTAGGAAGACAGTCTTGAATGTTACAGACTTCAGGTCTGCCTGATCTAGTATAGGGAAGCATCGCGCAGGGAGGGGGCTCCCTGCGTGCTTCCCTGAGACCGTCGGTGCAACACGATGTGATCGCGTTGCTGCGAGGGTCTCTTACCTCCTCCTCCCTGCAAGCCCGGATCCAAAATGGCTGCGGGGCTGCATCCAGGTCCTGCAGGAGGTGGCTTACCAGCGCCTGCTCAGAGCAAGCGCTGGTAAGCGTCCCTGCACAGTGCACAGCAAAGTGTCAGATCAGCGATCTGTCAATAAAATATGATGCTCGCCCCTGGGGCAAAGTAAAAAAAAAAGTTTTTACATGTGTGAAAAAAAAAAAATTCCTAAATCATAAAAAAAGATTATTCCAATAAATACATTCCTTTATCTAAATAAAAAAAAATAATAAAAGTACACATATTTAGTATCGCCGCGTCCGTAACGACCCGTCCTATAAAACTGTCCCAGTAGTTAACCCCTTCAGTGAACACCATAAAAAAAGGGCAAAAAACGCTTTATTATCATACCGCCGAACAAAAAGTGGAATAACACGCGATCAAAAAGACGGATATAATTATCCATGGTACCGCTGAAAACGTCATCTTGTACCGCAAAAAATGAGCCGCCATACAGCATCATCAGTGAATAAATAGAAAAGTTATAGTCCTCAGAATAAAGCAATGCAAAAATAATTATTTTTTCTATAAAATCGTTTTTATCGTATGAAAGCGCCAAAACATAAAAAAATGATATAAATGAGGTATCGCTGTGATCGTACTGACCCGAAGAATAAAACTGCTTTATCCATTTTACCAAACGCGGGACGGTATAAACGCCCCCAACCAAAAGAAATGCATGATTAGCTGGTTTTTGGTCATTCTGCCTCACAAAAATCAGAATAAAAAGTGATCAAAAAATGTCACGTGCCCGAAAATGTTACCAATAAAAACATCAACTCGTCCCGCAAAAAACAAGACCTCACATGACTCTGTGGACCAAAATATGGAAAAATTATAGCTCTCAAAATGTGGTAAAGCAAAAAATATTTTTTGCAACAAAAACTGTCTCTTAGTGTGCGACGGCTGCCAATCATAAAAATCCGATAAAAAAAACCCTGCTATAAAAGTAAATCAAACGCCCCTTCATCACCCCCTTAGTTAGGGAAAAAGTATAAAATTAAAAAAATGTATTTATTTCCATTTTCCCATTAGGGTTAGGGTTATGGCTAGGGTTAGGGGTAGAGTTAGGGTTGGGGCTAAAGCTAGGGTTAGGGTTGGGGCTAAAGTTAGGGTTTGGATTACATTTACGGTTGGGAATAGGGTTGGGATTAGGGGTGTGTCAGGGTTAGGGGTGTGGTTAGGGTTACCATTGAGATTAGGGTTAGGGGTGTGTTTGGATTAGGGTTTCAGTTATAATTGGGGGGTTTCCACTGTTTAGGCACATCAAGGGCTCTCCAAATGCGACATGGCGTCCGATCTCAATTCCAGCCAATTCTGCATTGAAAAAGTAAAACAGTGCTCCTTCCCTTCCGAGCTCTCCCATGCGCCCAAACAGGGGTTTACCCCAACGTATGGGGTATCAGCGTACTCAGGACACATTGGACAACAACTTTTGGGGTCCAATTTCTCCTGTTACCCTTGGGAAAATACAAAACTGGGGGCTAAAAAATTATTTTTGTGGAAAAAAAAGGATTTTTTATTTTCACGGCTCTGCATTATAAACTGTAGTGAAACACTTGGGGGTTCAAAGTTCTCACAACACATCTAGATAAGTTCCTTGGGGGGTCTAGTTTCCAATATGGGGTCACTTGTGGGGTGTTTCTACTGTTTAGGTACATTAGGGCCTCTGCAAACGCAATATGACGCCTGCAGACCATTCCATCTAAGTCTGCATTCCAAATGGCACTCCTTCCCTTCCGAGCTCTGCCATGCGCCCAAACCTTGGTTCCCCCCACATATGGGGTATCAGCGTACTCAGGACAAATTGGACAACTTTTGGGGTCCAATTTCTCCTGTTACCCTTGTGAAAATACAAAACCGGGGGCTAAAAAATAATTTGAATTTTTTTTTAAATTTATTTTCACGGCTCTGCGTTATAAACTGTAGTGAAACACTTGGGGGTTCAAAGCTCTCACAACACATCTAGATGAGTTCCTTAGGGGGTCTACTTTCCAAAATGGTGTCACTTGTGGGGGGTTTCAATGTTTAGGCACATCAGTGGCTCTCCAAATGCAACATGGCGTCCCATCTCAATTCCAGTCAATTTTGCATGGAAAAGTCAAATGGCGCTCCTTCCCTTCCGGGCAAAGCCGTGCGCCCAAACAGTGGTTTACCCCCACATATGGGGTATCAACGTACTCAGGACAAATTGTACAACAACTTTTGGGGTCCAATTTCTTCTCTTACCCTTGGGAAAATAAAAAAATTGGGGGCGAAAAATAATTTTTGTGAAAAAATATGATTTTTTATTTTTACGGTTCTGCATTATAAACTTCTGTGAAGCACTTGGTGCGTCAAAGTGCTCACCACACATCTAGATAAGTTCCTTAGGGGGTCTACTTTCCAAAATGGTGTCACTTTTAGGGGGTTTCAATGTTTAGGCGCATAAGTGGCTCTCCAAACGCAACATGGTGTCCCATCTCAATTCCTGACAATTTTGCATTGAAAAGTCAAATGGCGCTCCTTCCCTTCCGAGCTCTCCCTTGCGTCCAAACAGTGGTTTACCCCCACATACGGGGTATCATCGTACTCAGGACAAATTGTACAACAACTTTTGTGGTCCATTTTCTCCTGTTACCCTTGGTAAAATAAAACAAAATGGAGCTGAAGTAAATTTTTTGTGAAAAAAAGGTAAATGTTCATTTTTATTTAAACATTCCAAAAATTCCCGTGAAACACCTGAAGGGTTAATAAACTTCTTGAATGTGGTTTTGAGCATCTTGAGGGGTGCAGTTTTTAGAATGGTGTGACACTTGGTTATTTTCTATCATATAGACCCCTAAAAATGACTTCAAATGCGATGTGGTCCCTAAAAAAAATGGTGTTGTAGAAATGAGAAATTGCTGGTCAACTTTTAACCCTTATAACTCCCTAACAAAAAAAAAAATTTGGTTCCAAAATTGTGCTGATGTAATGTAGACATGTGGAAAATGTTACTTATTAAGTAATTTGTGTAACATGTCTCTGTGATTTAATTGCATAAAAATTCAAAGTTGGAAAATTGCGAAATTTTCAAAATTTTTGCCAAATTTCCGTTTTTTTCACAAATAAACGAAGGTAATATCAAATAAATTTTACCACTATTATGAAGCACAATATGTCACAAGAAAACAGTGTCAGAATCACAGGGATCCGTTGAAGCGTTCCAGAGTTATAACCTCATAAAAGGACAGTGGTCAGAATTGTAAAAATTGGCCCGGTCATTAACGTGCAAACCACCCTTGGGGGTAAAGGTGATAAACTGTGGATTGGTAGCATCTCCCTTATTTGAGACGCTCTGCTTTTTTAACTTTGTCTATGTTACTTTTGTTTTAACTATATTGAAATAAACTTATATATTTTATTTTCTATGCATCTCTTCTTTACCTTGGATGTATTTGCACCAGGGTTTCAGCTGACAAGTTTAATAATGTGGAAGCTCTGCAAAAAGGGAATATGTCCGCATGTTTTTGCTATGTAATAATGAAAGTAGCATGTTTTGGGGGCTAAGACACCGATTCCAGCAATGTGTTACTTGCTGGTCTGCATGCTGTCATTTTGATACAATCAGTTTTCTCTGCTGAAAATCTAGCAGTCCTCTTGAATGCCCTGTACAACTCTGCCATTACACCACTGATTGGCAGAAAGCTGCTAATCAGTGGTGGGGATGATGGAATTACACACAGCAGTTGACTAGAATACAGAAGAAACCGAGTGCTGTAGTGATAATCTCTTGCTGATAAACCACTGATTTATTGAAGCAGACGCACACAGCCTATTAAGTGGCACATCACTTGAATTAGGCTCTCAGCCCCTACATCAGATTACGTAGCAAACTGCTGATGACAGATTCCCTTTCAGAAACCTTTGCCCTGCCATCTCATGGACTCCACTTTCTAAATGTACTCAGATATGGAAATAATGAAAGAACCAGCTCTGATTTTACTTGTGGATCACAAAAATACCCCTGGGTATGGATTTACTTTTTTTTTTAAAGATAGTCTAGTATGCTTAAATTATAAAGCTGCCAATTATGTTAGGTTTGTAATTATTCCATGGCTTTGCCAACTGCACATAATGAATTGCTGACGCACTTAATACCCATTACCGTTATTTCAATTAATGCAATTAACTTTAGATCAGTCTTCAAAGTTTGTCACACAACAAACTGTGTAAAGTTCACCTTTCTATAGATTTGTAAAATTAGCAAAGCTGTCAAAATGCTGCCGACATAATATTTTATAGATGCACCATAAAAAGCTGCGCACAAGCTTATTTGTAGTCTTGTAGTAGGGAGATGCATAGATCTGCACGGGAGCTGTGTGCACAAAATGAAAGATCAGAATTTCTATCCAGAAGATTCACATTTCCGCGAGATTGTATGTCTGACAAGCGTCTCCCTAGGAACGGGGAGGTTTAGATCAATGGTGTTTACTTTAAATTAATGTTAGAAAGTTGTTTGCTTTTTTACACTTGCAATGCACCATATGTCCATTACGCACAGGCTCGCCAACCCGGCATTGTACTAACATCGTTTCGTTTCAGGAGCGCTTTCTAAAGATTAGGGAGCTTGGAACAAAACACAAACTATATTTTAGCACTGTCCAAACAGCAGTTGGAAGATTGGGATGATATTATTACATCCCCCCTCCCAGACATACCATTTTATTCATATTACCTTCTAAATATTTTTTTTCTATTATGCTATATATTGAACTCTAGAGACAAAACCCAAGTCAGAAACAAAATGAAGATCTAGCCTGCTGTAGATAAATAAGTAAAAGCAATAATGCACATAAATAACATTGGGTACTTCGTAAACACAAAAAATCTATACCACAAGAGTCAAGGTGTACCACAATCAGGATGGTCCTAACATAAGCCCTATATAAGTAAATAGGTAAAAGCAATAATGCATATACACGCGTGGTCACAGTTGTTGGTAAGGCCTCTTTCACACTTCAGTCTTTTTGTTTCCGTCAAAATCCGTCGTTTTTTTCTCATAGACTTGTATTAGCGACGGATTATGACGGATGGCCTCACGTTTCGTCCGTCGTGCGCAGGATCCAACGGAATTTGTGTATCCATCGTCTTGAGAGAATGTACAAAGGAAGGTTTTTTGTCTGTGTCAAAAAGTCGGGCAGTGACGGATCCTGCGGCGTCCGTCGTTGGCTATAATTGAAGCCAATGGGCGCAGGATCCGTCGCTGTCCGTCAAATGACGGAATCCAGCGACGGATTCCGTTTTTTTGAAACTGAGCATGCCTGGAAGAATTTCTCCTCATTATATTTAACCCATTTTTCCATTCCGGGGGAAAGAATAAAAAAAAAAAAATTCTCCACCTCTCTCTCTCTCATTCTGTTCCTTTAAATTCCGGCAGCAGCTGCTTCGACAGAGCCGTCAAAAAAACGGATCCAGTGCATCAGTTTTTTACAATCTGCACAGGATCCATCTTTTCAACACTTTGACGGATTGTGACTGATTCTAAAACGCTGATGTGTGAAAGAGGCCTGACCCTCGTTTATTGACAGAAAAACCTACAATGGTCACAGAAAGAACTTGAATCTGACAAAAGTAATAATAAATAAAAGATCTATGAAAATGAACAAATGAAAGTCAGACATTGCTTTATAACTATGCTTCCGTAGAATTAAAACAAAAATAAACTTCATGAAATAGGCCTGGACAGAAATGATGGTACCCCTGAAAATAATGTGACTAAAGGGACATGTTAAATCACGGTGTGTCCACTAATTAGCATCACAGGTGTCTACAATCTTGGAATCAGTGAGTGGGCCTGTATATGGGGCTACAGATACTCACTGTGCTGTTTGCTGACATGGTGTGTATCACACTCAACATGGACCTGAGAAAGCGAAGGAAAGTCAGAAAGCTTGGTCTCAGTCGCTTGTCATGGGTCTTGCATCAGGATAATGACCCAAAGCACAGAGCTAAAAACACCCAAGAATGGCTAAGAGGAAAACATTGGACTATTCTGAAGTGGCCGTCTCTGAGCCCTGACCTAAATCCTATTGAGCATCTTTGGAAAGCACTGAAACATGCTGTCTGGAAAAGGCAACCTTCCAACACAAGACAACTGGAGCAGTTCTTGAGGAGTGCGCCAAAATACCAGTCTAGAGGTGCAGAAGTCTCAATGACAGTTACAGGAATTGTTTGATTGTAGTGATGGCCTCAAAAGGTTGTGCAACAAAATATTAAGTTAAGGGTACCATCATTTCTGTCCAGGCCTATTTCATGAGTTTTATTTATTTTTTTAAATTCTGTGGAATCATGGTTGAAAAGCAATGTCTGACTTTCATTTGTTCATTTCCATAGATTAATAATAATCAATAATTTTTTTATTTATATAGCGCCAACATATTCCGCAGCACTTTACAATTAAGCGGGGACATGTACAGACAATAAATTCAATACAAGTTAAGACAATTTATACAGTGACATTAGGGCGATTTTTTTATTTATTTAATTATTATTTAATTACTTTTGCCAGTCTACTTATTTCTGTGACCATTGTGGGTTTTTCTGTCATTAAACGAGGGGTACCAACAATTCTGACCACATGTGTAAGTAACGGAGTACAAAGTAAACAGTTTATGATAACAAAAAAAAGCATGAAAGCCATTCCACCAACATCAAGGTGTACCACAATCGGAATGGTCTTAACCTCTAGTATAGTAATATTAGTGTGAATAAGGGCTGAGCAGGATCGGGGCTTGAATGGATACCCAGAAAGAGGGAAGCTATATAAACATTAGACTCCATATACTAGGAGATACTATTTGGTACAAGAAACATGATAATAGATTGCTACGCTTGATAATATAATAAAGATTCTAAAAACCTTATCAGATTCTGAAGCCCCCCTAGATCAGACTGATAAAAAAGGCACCCTCTAAGATTTTTTCGTGGATCTCATCCCATACTTATTTCACATGTGCATCCATGGTCAATTAAATACAATTATCTCTCTTCGTTAGTTAATATGCATACAATAGTCCTAAGAGGGTGACCCTATACCATTAGTTTAATACATATTGTATAAACACGAGATGCAATCTGTTCAAATACATTTCTGTATTTGTATACATTATTTGTTTAGTTTTTTTAAATGAAAATGACATGGGATTTTTTACTGCTTCAAATTTAGAGGATTATAAATACATTTACAGCATACTTATTGTTTTAGGTAACTTTTCAGATGTCACTTTTGAGTGTACAAGAGGAATAACAATTTACTATTACATGTTCAAGAAATAGCAGCATGGATGGTATACTATACAGCACTGTTGAGCAGGGTAGCTGTGAATCCAGCCCTTGGGTGAAATTAAGCGCCTACTGGAAAGCAGCAGAAGAGTCCCAACGTCTTTCTCTCTCATTCTTCTCCTCCAATCTCTTCTTTCCATAGACTTCAAAAAGCAACTAATCTGATCACTCAATAAACTGCAGTTTGTCTTACGAAAGATAGATGTTAGCAGAGTATTTCTGAGTGAATGATCAGTTTAGTTGTTGGTTTTGAGAAATACAGTGCCTACAAGTAGTATTCAACCCCCTGCAGATTTAGCAGGTTTACACATTTGGAATTAACTTGGCATTGTGACATTTGGACTGTAGATCAGCCTGGAAGTGTGAAATGCACTGCAGCAAAAAAGAATGTTATTTCTTTGTTTATTTTTTTTTTTAAATTGTGAAAAGTCTTTTCAGAGGGTCATTTATTATTCAACCCCTCAACCCACCAGAATTCTGTTTGGTTCCCCTAAAGTATTAAGAAGTAGTTCAGGCACAAAGAACAATGAGCTTCACGTTTGGATTAATTATCTTTTTCCAGCCTTTTCTGACTATTTAAGACCCTCCCCAAACTTGTGAACAGCACTCATACATGGTCAACATGGGAAAGACAAAGGAGCATTCCAAGGCCATCAGAGACAAGATCGTGGAGGGTCACAAGGCTGGCAAGGGGTACAAAACCCTTTCCAAGGAGTTGGGCCTACCTGTCTCCACTGTTGGGAGCATCATCCGGAAGTGGAAGGCTTATGAAACTACTGTTAGCCTTCCACGGCCTGGACAGCATTTGAAAGTTTCCTCCTGTGCCGAGGCCAGGCTTGTCCGAAGAATCAAGGCTAACCCAAGGACAACAAGGAAGGAGCTCCGGGAAGATCTCATGGCAGTGGGGACATTGGTTTCAGTCAATACCATAAGTAAAGTACTCCACCGCAATGGTCTCCATTCCAGACGAGCCCGTAAGGTACCTTTACTTTCAAAGCGTCATGTCAAGGCTCGTCTACAGTTTGCTCATGATCACTTGGAGGACTCAGACTGACTGGTTCAAGGTTCTCTGGTCTGATGAGACCAATATCGAGATCTTTGGTGCCAACCACACACGTGATGTTTGGAGACTGGATGGCACTGCATACGACCCCAAGAATACCATCCCTACAGTCAAGCATGGTGGTGGCAGCATCATGCTGTGGGGCTGTTTCTCAGCCAAGGGGCCTGGCCATCTGGTCCGCATCCATGGGAAGATGGATAGCACGGCCTACCTGGAGATTTTGGCCAAGAACCTCCGCTCCTCCATCAAGGATCTTAAGATGGGTCGTCATTTCATCTTCCAACAAGACAACGACCCAAAGCACACAGCCAAGAAAACCAAGGCCTGGTTCAAGAGGCAAAAAATCAAGGTGTTGCAGTGGCCTAGTCAGTCTCCTGACCTTAACCCAATTGAAAACTTGTGGAAGGAGCTCAAGATTAAAGTCCACATGAGACACCCAAAGAACCTAGATAACTTGGAGAAGATCTGCATGGAGGAGTGGGCCAAGATAACACCAGAGACCTGTGCCGGCCTGATCAGGTCTTATAAAAGACGATTATTAGCTGTAATTGCAAACAAAGGTTATTCCACAAAATATTAAACCTAGGGGTTGAATAATAATTGACCCACACTTTTATGTTTAAAATTTATAAAAATTTAACTGAGCAACAAAACTTTTTGGTTTGTAAGATTTATGCATCTGTTAATAAATCCTGCTCTTGTTTGAAGTTTGAAGGCTCTAACTTATTTGCATCTTATTAAACCTGCTAAATCTGCAGGGGGTTGAATACTACTTGTAGGCATTGTAAGTAACATTCCTCTGATAGGATTACAAAGTTTATTATATTTGCTTGTACTATTGATTCAGGCAATGTTTGTGGAAACAAAACAAGCGTGACCATTCAAAGATTATTTTGCATTAAAATATTTTTCCAAAAATAGTCTTCCTATCATAAGTAAAAAAAAAATCCCAAGAGCATGTTTTTTTAAGTTTTAAAATGGTCAAAAAAAAAAAAAGTGAAATGTAGCTAGAACAAACTTCCAGCAATGATCTATTACTTAATACTCAGTGGAAATACCAAATTAGCATAGTACCAACTAACATTTCGAAGCTGGCCAAGAAAAAAATATTAACATTAAGGGTTATTTATTTTTTTTTTTAAGAAAACTGATGTTTTAGATATGCTGTGTAATCATTCCATAATACCATAGATATACGGGAGAGATGAAGTCATTACGCAATAGTGCGATGTAGTGAAATTAAATGCTCTAACCTCGGCTTCAAAACTTGTCATTTCAGAAGTCGAAGGGGAATACACAGATTGGAAAATGAAAAATTGATCCGCTGCTGTATTATTGACAGAACATAACCACGAGTTCTTATTTATTGCTAAAGAAAAAAACTAAATTGGGCATACACTTTTATTGGCAATCCATTATAAAAGAATAAACCGAAGTGCAGAATTAAATTTAGGTCAGACAATCATTTATTGATATTATGTCTCATGCCGCTGCATATTACTACTTATTTTTTTTTAGCTAAATAATTGCGGACATTTAAAAAAAAAATTCAGGTGACAAAAAGTTTTTATTTAATTAGCAGTGGAACATAAATAATGAAGAAAGGAATAAGAGCAGCTAAATGACATAAACCTGATAGATGTTCCTTTATGTTACATCTGGACGATGGTAGGGGACTGTATGAGCTGGAGCGTCTAGTATATTCAGACCGTGCGGTGGAAACCATGGAATAAATAAATCACAAATGGATGAAGCTGCAGTTATAACACGTTTCCACTGTACAAACTGCAATCGCAGAGAGAAAAAACTTGCGTGTTCTTTTTTCAGATGCTGTTTTTACTGCACAATCTAAATATACCGGAAAAGATATAATGTGCTGTAAACTGCTTTCAGATTAGAGAAAAGTACACCATTAGCTTACAATAACCTGTCTTCTGTCCGCCGTAATACGCAGCGGTCACACTGCAGCAGACTCCCTATACACAACGCGCTCATTACGGAAAATCCATACTTTGGAGCTACTCATTCACTCCTCGTCTGCAAATCGTTAATAGTGCTTACAAATAAATCTATAGCTATCCCTATCACAATAACTAATAATTATGTCGGAAGTCATTTACTTCTGATTCCTGGATGTTACACTCTACAGCCCCCCCTATTAATAACCACTGCGACACCAAGACTACACCTGACAGTGGCCATTAATGGATGCTACACAGGGGACCATTGGTTACATTAGGCCTCGGACTTCCGCCACATCCTGGCGAGAATGTCGGTACCGTGACGCCTCTGAGTTTTGCGTAGACACAATTATGCACTCCATTTTAGGTTTATTGCATGTAACCTGAAAGAGGAGAAAAACAAGTTAGATTATACTCACCCAGGGGCGGTCCCGGTTCGTTTCGGGTCCGATAGGCGCACCGGTCCGGCGCCTCCTATCTTCATACGATGACGTCCTCTTCTTGTCTTCCTGCCGCGGCTTCGGCGCAGGCATACTTTTATCTGACCTGTTGAGGGCAGAGCAACGTACTGCAGTGTGGAGACATCGGGAAAGGTCAGAGAGGGCCGGCACCTGCGCACTGCAGTACTTTGCTCTGCCCTCCACAGGACACAGTACGCCTACGCCGGAGCGTGAATACAAGAAGAGGACGTCATCATATGAAGACTAGCTATTGAACCCGTTCTACGCCCGGGTGGCTAGCATCTATATTGGTATATGGTCTCCATCCTGGTATGTGCTGCTCCATCCTGCGTCCCCATCCTGTCATGTGCTGCACCCATCCTGCACCCCCATCCTGCGATGTGTTGCACCCATCTTGCGCCCCCATTCTGTCATGTGTTGCACCCATCCTGCGCCCCCATTCTGTCATGTGCTGCTTCCATCCTGCGCCCCCATTGTGACATGTGCTGCTCCCATCCTGCGCCCGTTTTGTCATGTGCTGCTGCCATCGTGCACTCGTTCTGTCATGTGCTGTTCCCATCCTGTGCCCCCGTTCTTTCATGTGCTGCTCCCATCCTGCGCCCCTGTTCTGTCATGTGCTGCTCCCATCCTGCGCCCGTTCTGTCATGTGCTGCTCCCATCCTGCGCCCCCGTTCTGTCATGTGCTGCTGCCATCCTGCGCCCCCGTTCTGTCATGAGCTGCTCCCATCCTGCGCCCCTGTTCTGTCATGTGCTGCTCCCATCCTGCGCCCGTTCTGTCATGTGCTGCTGCCATCCTGCTCCCCCGTTCTGTCATGTGCTGCTGCCATCCTGCACCCGTTCTGTCATGTGCTGCTGCCATCCTGCGCCCCCGCTGTCATGTGATGCTCCCATCTTGCGCCCCCATTCTGTCATGTGCTGCTCCCATCCTGCGCCCCCGTTCTGTCATATGCTGCTCCCATCCTGCGCCCGTTCTGTCATGTGCTGCTCCCATCCTGCGCCCGTTCTGTCATGTGCTGCTGCCATCCTGCGCCCGTTCTGTCATGTGCTGCTGCCATCCTGCGCCCCCGTTCTGTCATGTGCTGCTCCCATCCTGCGCCACCAGTGTATTATATGCCCCCCATAAGATGCTCCATTATATATTCCCCGTATGCTGCTGCCATATATATATAAAAAAAATACCATACTCACCTATCATCGCTGGGCGCCGAGTGCTGGGGGCCTGAACAGGCGGGGACACCGGCGCGTTGTGGGGGTCAGGTGCCGGAGTCACCGCTAGCTCAGGCCCCCAGCACTTGCTATACTCACCTGTCTGTCCCGTTCCAGCGCTGCGCGCCGCCATCTTCCGGGTCCTCTGCTGTGACTGTTCAGTCAGAGGGCGGCGCCGGCGTGCATTGAGCGCATCATCGCGCCCTCTGAACTAGGAACGTCACAGCAGAGGACCCGGGAGACGGAGCCGCACGCAGCGCTGGAACGGGGGACAGGTGAATATACTTACCCTCCCGGCAGTCCCTGACTCTCCGGTGGAGATAGTGGTGTGCGTTCAGTGTTTACGCATACCGCGATCTCCTGGGAGCGTCACTCTGTGAGGCCCAGACTGCGCCGGCGCTTGCGCAGTCTATAAAGGCTTCGGACAGAGTGACGCTCCCAGCGTTATATTATAGATAGGAGGCGCCGGACAGGACTGCGACGCCCATCGGACCCGGACCGCCCCTGGGTGAGTATAATATAACCTGTTTTTCTCATCTTTCAGGTTACATCGGGGGCTTATCTACAGCATTACAGAATGCTGTAGATAAGCCCGTGATGCTGGTGGCCTTACCTCATATACGATTTTTGAGGTGACAGGTTCCCTTTAAGAATTAATCATGCTGGAATTACTTTGCGTAGTGCAGGTGTAGTAGGCGGTGGAACGCATTGCTGGCATAATTTACGGTGATGCCTTGCACCAGCAAGATATCCTTCCCTGCAACACTGCCTGTTGGATGAGAGCTTGGAAGCGGGGGATTTCTTGATAAAACACTCTTCATGACTAGACATGAGTGAATATTGTCGGCTCCCTCCTTATTCGGCTCGCTAATAGTGATGTGCAAATATACTCGTTACATGTACTTACTAACAACCAGGCAACCCCCACATGTACTTATGCTGGCTAACAGATGGAAATCATTCAGCTGCGGCGATGAAAACAAGTGCTCGGAAGTCAACCGAGCGTGCTCGGGAAATCTCGAGTAACGAGTATATTCACTCATCACCACTCTTTCAGCGCTTACCGAATAGCTGCAGCAGGAACCCGGATACCTGGAGCGCTCCCAATAACCAGGTGCCTGACACTGAGGCTGCATGAGTCGCCGCTGTGACAGTCACAACACACAGGCCCTCCATACATATGTCGTGAATGTCACACAGCCGCGACACATGCAGACCTGATTACTGGGAGCGCTCCAGGTATCCGGGTTCCGCTATTAGTGAGCTGAATAAGGAGGGAGACGACGATATTCACTAATGTCTATTCACGACCATTCCCCCCTGGTCAGTTCTTACTTTTTACTTTCCAGGAATGTAACTATTAGTAAACTAAAAGATGGCACATGAACACGTTCACTCAAGGACAGTGACATCAGTATGGCTTACTGAATCTTTGTAAAAATAAATGAAGGAAAAAACAAACAGATTTTCCTCTTTGCTTATGCATGTTACGGCATTATAAAATCAATGTTAACTTGTTTTTTCGCTTGGCGCAGATGTTATTTCTACAACTGTTCATTTACAGAAGTGGTCTCCAACCTTGTATTACGGCTCTGAGAGAAGGTCATGAGCCACATCCAGCACCCCCACTCCCTCTGGAGCAGTGACATCCTGCTCTCGTCCCGACAAAGAGCCCCCACTACCTGTATAATGACAGCCAACAATTCCCCACGGAGACCACGCTGATCCCACAGAACACCAACCCATTTAAGACCATGTCCGGATTATTTGAGGACCGAGTGTCTGTGCAGAAATTATGGAGATCCGTCCCTTATTTACTGTCTGCACAGATGAAGAGTGCCAGTACAAGTCTATGTTCCGGAAAATCACGGACAGCACATGGATGGCTTATGTGTGATACCGTATGCTGTCCATGATTAACAATGTAATGCATAAGAGGAGCCTTGTAATGGATTTATCCACACAAGTGTGAAAATCACTGATGGAACACTGAACAACCATTGATGACACACGTACCAGTTTTTTGGGTATGTGAAAAACACTGACGTCTGCACGAGACCTCAGGCAGCATACTTCCATCCAGGGGTTCTCACCTTGCCCCGATTCAGTATTCTTGCATTATGTACTCTCACCACACTCTTCCATTCAGCTTCAAGCACCTCTTTTGCTTTACAAGTATCATCCTATCTCCAGATTATTTACCTTTAAACCCACCGTGTCTAGTAGAGGCGCATCCAGATCTGTTCTTCTGTTCAAGGCTACTGCGTGCTACATCTGGTGCTTGTGTACCATACTGGCACACAACCACACATCATGGTCCCACAAGCCATAGATATACTATATATATATATTTATTATAAAGCTTTGCAACCAAATCTGAGAGCAGCATAATGTAGGGACTGAGACCTTGATTCCAGCGATGCGTCACTTATTGGGCTGCTTGTTGTACTTTCGATAAAATCAGTTTATCAGCAACAGATTATCACTAGAGGTATAGTAGACCTGCTGCCAGGTATTCCTCCATATTCATGTGTATTTTGGTCCAACTACTGACCAATAATCATCATTTTTACATCTTTTGTTGTTGCATAGGTTTTCATCTTTTGCAGAGTCCAGCCAGGGCTTTTACTGTTAAATGGATAATTTGGGTGTCTGTGCTTGTAGGCTACACTTACATACTGCTGGTCGGCCAGCGTGATCTAATAGTATGGGCATCACTAATAGGCTTCAAGTCACACACTGTGCACTACATCAGTGTGACCGGCGCCCTATACAAGTCTTGTCCGTCTGCATTTATAAAACTAGATAGGTCCCGTCAATGAATAGTATGCACGTAAGTGGTTGTTTCAGAAGCATTTTGCCCCTGTGCCTTGGCCTTTATCATGGGGATCTGCTGTTGGTAAATCCAGCTAACTTTTGATGTTTTTTGATTTTTATGTCCTTTTCCATAAGCTTCTTGTAGACATGACGGCGAGTAGGATGCACATTTTTGGGGCTATTATAGTGTGTACATGCTGGCAAAAAGAAAATCATCATTATCGCAGGCACACCATCCTGTGTAAACAGGGAGTGTGCTTCAGACAACATGAGGCTGAACGGGGACGGAGCAATCGCTTTAACAATTTCTTTGTTTCAATAACTTTTCGTCACCCGGTGTAAACCGTCCCAGTAATAAAGAAAAAAGCACAAATCAAGAATGATCCATTCAAACGTATACTAAGGCTGTAATCAATATTAAGAAATAGGAAGATCAGAAAATGTTAAGACATAGTTTAATGAAGAGGCTGGTGAGGAAGTCATTAAAAAAAAACAATGATTTTCCAGCTTTCAATTGTTTGATGCAATTTAAAGCTCCCTCAATGTGTATATGGAAAAAAAAGCTTTTTGGACAAAAAACCTATAATATTTAGCATAAAGAAATAGAAAAAATGAAATAAAACTATTCCCTTTACTTATTGCTCGCAGGTCTCCTGGCTGTGACCACCTCGTGATCATTGACGAAGGCCAGTGATTGGCTGCCATGGTCACATGCCCATCAGAGCGGTAGATGACATGCACATTAAAGACACTGAACGGAAAAAAAAAAAAAATTAAATTAACATTTTCTGGTATTGATTTCATTGCTGGCTGACTCCGTAATTATTAGCTTTTATAAAGCCAAATAACGTAACATCCCATAGGTTCACGGTTAAGAGAAACAATATTTAGCATCTGAAGGGTTATGGTAAAGGTCACAAGAATTTTAATGAAGTTTTTTTTTCCTGTCTTTATCACATCACAAAGCATTTCATTTCAGGATATTTTCAGGATCTCTGTTTACAGAGCAATAAATAAAACACATTAAGCCTACTAAATAGTTAGATCTGTACAGATCAGTACATCGGCCCTGGAGACCTCAAATAAGTGGTTTTCAATAGAAAGGTGCATTTGAAAAACAAGGCAAAAATAGAATAATTTATCTAAAAAAAACACTTAAAGAACAACATTGTCTTTTTGAGCATAAAACTGTTTTCTATTCATATTAGACGTTAGCTCAGCAAATATAGCTATAGAATACAAGATGACATCTGGAAGAGCTAGGGTTTAAAAAAAAGTTGTATATTATCTCGATATTTAGCATATTTACTGAGTAAAACTCTTTTTGATGGACACATTAGGAAATCTGGAGGCTAGTTCCTGAACTACGCGGCTGTCAATCTGTGAACAAAAGGAAACATCTAGTAGGACAAGCTCCTTGCAGCACTCCAGCAGCTTTCGTAAAGATGGCGGACTCACCAGTCTGGTACCTGGAAAATAAAGGGGACAAATGCAGAGGATGTTATTGATGAACGCAATTCAGGGTGGACATGTGACACAAAATCGGAGCTGGAAATGGTGTACAAGTTGGTTTGCATTTTATGTGTCACTAAAAGGAAGCTGACCGCAGGATCAACACATACAAACCAATTACATGGCTGCATTTATCTTTTAAAGTATAGGACAGGTTTACAGTACATAGCGATTTTCGCCTTATCAAACTATTCTAAAGATTAGGACCAATTTAAAAGGCGTGCTCTAAATACGGATCCATCCTACGAGCCGTTATAGCATGACCACAGACGTGATCGAGACCGCCATCATTACACTCTCCTCTCGAAATTCTAAATCCCATAGATGCTAGTGAACACCACGACGTTGGATGTGAGCAGTACGACCACAAGCCTATAGCTTAGGCAACCAAACAATGCAGTGTGGAAAAAAAAAAGGTTTTGAGAATACATAAAAAAAATATGTATGAAATAAAAAACATATCTGGTATCACATCATCATAGAAGTGTGATCTACCAAAATACATAAAAAACATATCTGGTATCACATCATCATTGAAGTGTGATCTACCAAAATACAAAAACCATTTACCTGATCGGTAAACCCTGTAAAGAGAAAAAAAAGTTTTCAAAAAGCCAGAATTGCATTTTTTTTTCCAATGCAAAAAGGGAGCAAAACATCATAACTACCCCAAAATTGTAGAAATAAAACGACCAGCTCATCAAGCAGAAAACAAGCCCCCACACAATCCATGGAAAAATAAATTATGGGAATTGGAAAATGGCAGCACAAATAATAATAATAATAATCTTTATTTATATAGCGCCAACATATTCCGCAGCGCTTTACAGTTTAACAGTTTCAAACACAAAAGTCATAAGTAACAACGTTAACAATACAATAATTAAAGCAAAATAAGACGACCCTGCTCGTGAGAGTTTACAATCTACAATGAGGTGGGGGAGATGCAAAGTACAGGTGTGTATTTACAATGATGTATTTACAATGATGGTCCAGCCATCTTCAGGGGTTGGGGAATAGATGGAGATAGTGAATGGGCTACACACACACAAACATAAAATGACTTTGATTAGTGAACGTGATAGGCCGCTCTGAACAAATGTGTTTTGAGCGAGCGCCTAAAACTATGCAAATTGTGGATGGTCCTAATATCTTGGGGTAGAGCATTCCAGAGGATTGGCGCAGCATGGGAGAAGTCTTGCAGTTGGGAGTTGGAGGTACGGATTAGTGCAGAGGTTAGTCGAAAGTCATTTGCAGAGCGCAGTGGTCGGCTAGGCCGATAGATAGAAATGAGGGAGGAGATGTAAGGGGGTGCCGCACTGTGGAGAGCTTTGTGGGTGAGAACAAGTACTTTGAATTGTATCCTGTAATGAATGGGCAGCCAGTGTAACGACTGACGAAGAGCAGACGCATCCGAGTAACGATTAGCCAGATGAACGACCCTGGCTGCTGCATTAAGGATGGACTGGAGAGGGGAAAGTCGAGTAAGGGGGAGGCCAATTAATAGAGCGTTGCAGTAGTCCAGGCGGGAGTGGATCAGGGCGACAGTGAGGGTTTTAGTTGTCTCCATGGTGAGAAAAGGGCGGATTCTAGAGATGTTCTTTAGGTGTAAGCGGCACGAGCGGGCAAGAGATTGTATATGGGAGGTGAAGGAGAGATCGGAGTCAAACATAACACCCAGACAGCGCGCCTGCTGTCGGTGTGTTATTATGGTGCCACCCACGGAGAGGGAAATGTCAGGTTAGTAGATGGCGGGAGCAGAAGAAGTTCAGTTTTGGAGAGGTTGAGTTTCAGATAGAGGGCGGACATGATGTTGGAGACTGCAGACAGACAGTCAGTGGCGTTCTGTAGTACAGCGGGGGTAAGGTCAGGGAATGACGTGTATAGTTGTGTGTCATCAGCATAAAGATGGTACTGAAAGCCAAATCTGCTGATGGTCTGTCCAATTGTGTCCGTGTAGAGGGAAAAGAGAAGGGGGCCAAGGACTGAGCCCTGAGGTACCCCGACAGCGAAAGGAAGAGGAGATGAAGTGGAGCCAGAGAACAGAACACTGAAGGAGCGGTCAGAAAGGTAGGAGGAGAACCAGGAGAGAGCAGTGTCCTTAATGCCTAGTGACTGGAGCCTAGAGAGTAAGAGAGGGTGGTCAACAGTGTCAAAACCTGCAGAAAGATCGAGAAGAATGAGCAGAGAGTGGTCACCATTACGTTTTGCTGTCAGAAGGTCATTGGTCACTTTGATGAGTGCAGTTTCTGCCGAATGTAGGGGGCGGAAACCGGACTGTGAAGGGTCTAGGAGGGAGTGAGTGGAGAGGTAACGGGTAAGGCGGGAGTATATCAGGCGCTCCAAGAGTTTAGAGATGAAGGGGAGATTGGAGACCGGTCTGTAGTTGTTTGTGCAGGATGGGTCGAGGGTGGGTTTCTTTAGTAATGGAGTAATGATAAAGTGTTTGAAGGAGGAGGGGAAAATGCCAGAGGAGAGGGAGAGATTAAAGATTGTAGTTAGGTGACTTGTGACGACTGGAGAGAGAGACTGGAGGAGATGTGAGGGAATGGGGTCGGTAGTGCATGTAGTCAGACGAGAAGAGGAGAGGAGCTTGGAGACGACTTCTTCTGTGATGGGATCGAATGTGGAGAGTGAGCCAGGGGAAATGAGGGGAGGGATGGGAGTCACTGAACTTAGTGGTTGGGAGCGGATTTCCTGACAGATATTGTCTATTTTCTCTATAAAGTGGGAGGCCAGGTCATCAGCACAAATGTCTGTGATAGGGGCTTGTGCTTTTGGCCTGAGGAGGGAGTGAAAGGTGTCAAAAAGTTTCTTGGGGTTGTTGGATAGTGAGGAGATCAGGGTGGTGAAGTAGGTCTGTTTGGCGAGGTGAAGGGCAGAGTTATAGGTCCTTAACATAAATTTGAAGTGTATGAAGTCTTCTGGTGTGCGAATTTTCCTCCATATGCGTTCAGCACACCTAGAGCATCGCTGGAGAAATCGGGTTTGCGATGTGAGCCAGGGCTGTTTCACTCTGTGTACAAACCATTTATATATATTTTTTTCAAAGTTCAGATTTTTTTTATATGCCATAATAATAATAATAATAATAATAATAATAATAATAAATAAAAACCTATAGATGTTGGGTATCATCATAATAGTATTGAATGTATGGGAATTTTACAATAAATAAGAACAGGCTCAGCATGCAACTGGCTCAGTGGTTAGCACTATTGCTTAGCAGCTCTAGGTTCCGTAGACACCAATGACAACATGTGCCAGGAGTTTGCTTGTTCTCCCTGTGTTTGTGCGGGTTTCCTCCCATACTATAAAAACATACTGATAGGGAATGTAGATTGTGACCCGATGGGGACAGCGATGATGATGATGACTGTAAAGCCTCGTGTAATAAGTTGGTGTTATATAACTGAGTAAAATAAATACATATAGTTCAATACTTTTTCAGGGACTGAGATCTGAAAATGATATATTAACGTCCTGCAGATCAGCATCAAGAAAGCCATGCTAAATGAAACATGACAATGCACATTTTACAGCCCCCCCCCCCAAAAAAAATATATATTTTTCACTAATCCTAGATAACATAAATGACTGCATTGCTTATCTTGTAGGCAGTTTAAAAATGTACAAGTCTACAACAATTTCTATTTAATGCCTTCCCACTGCAGCAAATTTCATTTTTTCCTCCCCTTCTACCAAGAGTTATAACTTTTTATTTTTCCATCCACAGTCATATGAGGACTTTGAAATTGGTACAGTGAAATACCAATCCACCCTCCCAAACCTCACAATTCTGTCATAGCTATCTTTATTTTTGATGGATGAAAAGAGGGGTGATTCCAATTTTAATTTTTAAATGCTTATTCTTTTAATTTATTATTACTATTAGTCCCACTAGGGGACAAGAACTTGCAATAAAATTCATGCATTTCAAATATATTACAAAACCACTGTAATGCAGTATATAGGCAAGATCTCAGGCTACGATGAAGCACATAGCATGCACCTGGGACCGTGTATCTTAGGCTTCTTTCACACTAGCGTCGGAATCTCCCCGTCGCAATGCGTCGGGGAGAGATTCCGACGCTAGCGTTTGCTGCATTGCACAATGGGTGCAGTGGATGCATTTTTCCGGTGCATCCGCTGCCCCATTGTAAGGTGCGGGGAGGTGGGGGCGGAGTTCCGGTCGCGCATGCGTGGTCGGAAAAAGCGGTCCGTCAGGAGCAAAAAACGTTACATGTAGCGTTTTTCGCTCCCGACGGTCCACCAAAGCACGACGCATCCGTCGCAAGACGGATGCAAAGTGTGGCAATCCGTCGCAAATGCGTCGTCAATAGAAGTCTATGGGGAAAAAACGCATCCTGCAAGCACTTTTGCAGGATGCGTTTTTTTCTGCAAAACGACGCATTGTGACGGATTAAAAAAAACGCTAGTGTGAAAGTACCCTTAATTGCCGCTGCCAGGGACCGACAGCGGCATTTAAGAAGTTAAAGATCAAAGTTCAACTTTGATTACTGCTCTTACAACCTGGTGCTGGTCTGGTAACATAGCCAGCATCTGAGAGGTATGGGGTGGACTCAGTTCAAGTACCCCATCCATTCATCTCACCCACACCACGACGTAAGGTGTCATGCAAACAGACGGGGTTAAAAAAGGAAGAGAAAGTGTCCTACTTTCCCACATGAAAAATACATACAGCTCTGGTAAAAAGTAAGAGACCACTGCAAAATGTTGAGTTTGTCTGATTTTCTCTTTATAGGTATATTTTTGAGTAAAATGTAAATTGTTCTTTTATTCTATAAACTTCTGACAACATGTCTCTGAATTTCCAAGCAATAAATTTTGTATTTTTTTTTTCTGAAAAGGAGAAATTGTCAAAATAAAAAAAAAAACAATGCTTTCAGATCTCAAATAATGCAAAGAAAACAAGTTCATAATCATGTAGAAACAACAATACTAATGTTTTAACTCAGGAAGAGTTCAGAAATCAATAATTTGTGGAATAACCATGATTTTTAATCACGGCTTTCATGTGTCTTGGCATGCTTTCCACCAGTCTTTGACACCGCTTCTGGCGCAGAAATGTAAGCAGTTCTTCTTTGTTTGATGATTTGTGACTAGCCATCTTCTTGATTACATTCCAGAGGTTTTCAATGGGGTTCAGGTCAGGAGATTGGGCTGCCCATCACAGGGTTTTGACGTGGTGGTCTCTTAATTTTTGCCAGAGCTGTATATGTGAAATAATGTGAATAATGTGAAATAATGAAATGTAATGCGATTTAATACTTGCCTAATATATCAAGGTATTGAAGATGTTGACAATTTGCTGCTAATTCTTCAATATCAGAGTCGCACACAGAGCGGTTAGCAGTAAGAAAGAGCTTTCGTAGATGTGGGAGCTTACGGGCAATGTTTGTAAAGCATCCAGTACCGCTGTGAAGTGTAGGACACCAACCGAGGTCAAGCTCTTCAAGAAGAGGACAACCAGAAGCGATATCCGTTATACCCTTTTCTGTAATGTTTTTACACCTCCACAAGTCTAAACAGCGCAATCTTTTGCACTTGGCTCCTATAACTCCAGCTATTAGGTCATAGTCTTCAATCTAGTAAAAGAAAAAGATTCAGTATTTAACGTCTCATATCATAAAACAATATCATAAGAAGATACTTTCTCCCATAGCTTTCATCTGCAGCTCAGCTTCATACACCTTATTGGAGCTTAGTATCTCATTCATGTATGGGCATGCCCCAATTTTCTCCTGAGGGCAGATTTTAGTGTAGAAAAGGACCGAGCACCTTGGATTACAACACGGCCGATTGGCTTATTCTTCTTAATACGCTGAGAACACATGTAAGACTCTGCTGAGAGAAGGCTTGGGGTGCTTCAGCTGACTTGGTGAACAGCTATCTAGGTTGACACTTGTATCGGAGACAACTTCAGGAGGCTCGGTCACAAGATCTGACATTGCTACTGAAAGTAGAAGCACAGCATGCTTCCTTTTATTTCTTGTTAAAACAACGAGTACCAGACAGACCCCAGTATTGTCAATGGGTTCCATCGGTCACCGTTTGCCAGTTATTGAATGAATACTTTCCTGCACAACTTCTTACTTCTTACACAAAAATGGAAGTCCCAAAGCTCGTGTAAACCTAGCCAAACGTGTAGCCACAAATGCACATAAAAGTCATTGAACATATATGGTGAGAATCGCTGATAACCGAGTTCATGGTACTTACCAGGACACAGCTGCCAAGGTTAAGGTGCTGTAGTTCTGGACAGAAGTTCAGGATGCTTAGCAAAGCGGTTTGCTGCCATTGGAATTATGTCAAAAGACGAATTGAGAGGACAGGAAAAAAAAATGAGAGAAGAGGGGTCAATTGGGTCATCACCTGCCATGCTTAAAATGCAGCTTTAGCCTTCCTACACAAACATTACAAATGCCATTTAATGAGTCCCTAGGTATCTGAAACATTGATTAGTTTATAGTCTAAAAATCATTACAGGCCTAAATGTCTGTCACTTTGGATGTGATTTCTTATCCTCTGGAGAGATCTATTCTTTAACTCTGGCAGGCATTCTCCCAAAGGATTTCTGTTTGAAAGAATTGTTAAGTTCAAGATGTAGGGAAGCTGGGTCGTAAGCACAGAGACCTACGAGCATCCTATACAGGTTTGCAATACAATCGCTGACATCTCCATCCAGACGAATAGAAATGCCGATAGAGCTGAAGGGAATCAGCATTGAATTTCTGACCTCTGTGTCACCAGATTCACTGAGCTGACGGGTCTACTACCAAAATCTGTCCGGTGGCACAAAACCACCAGAAGGCACCATTGCTCGGAGCACAGAGGAGTCCAGATTTCTCTATACAGGGATGTGTAAAACAACACACAACAAAGATGGCATTAATGCTAGTAGTTTGTATACGCATGGCACATAAAGTCCATCTCTATTTCCAGATGTTGAATAACATGTAAGTAAACAGATCAACCCACAAACTAATCATTATCACATTTGGGATGTTACTGAATTAATTTCTGATCACTTAATTTTTTTAGGATTGCATTTCTAAGATTGTTAAGCAATGGGAATCGGAATCGTCCCTGATCCCGACAATTGCAGGTGGATGTCAGTTGCTACCGAGAACACTAGTTAATCCTGACTTACCATTATGTTTGTGGGCGTTAAAGGGAACATGTCAAGTTACAGATAAGCTATTAACATGCAGATATGGGGTTAATCTGCATTTTAATACCATTCCAAAGCTGTTCGGCCACTGTACTAAAAGCCTGGCTAATGAGAGAAAATTAACTTTATTCCTCCCAGCAGCCTCGGGCTTTCAGTCATAAAGGCATGGCTTTATTCACCGCTCGGTACATTGCAAGCAGCGTCTGTAGCCATGTCCCTGGCACTAAATGATATCTTGCTCAACAGTGCATCAGTCACAAAGCCGGCTGTCAGCCAAGGCGTATTTACAGCCGCCACTCACTGCATACTGATCGGTGAGCGAAGCTGCGCCTCCATGACTGAAAGCTGGAAGAATGAAGTTGATCTCCTCCTGGTAGCCAGGCCTTCCATGCAGCAGCCACATGGCTTTACAACACTATTAACCTGCACATAACCCCATATCTGCAGGTTAATACCATTCTGAGAGGTGACAGGTTTCCTTTAAAGGGAATCTATCAGCAGGTTTTTGCCATTTAATCTTAGATCAGCTCAGCAGAACGTATGGAGCAGAGAGCCTGATTCCAGGGTTGTGCCACTTGCTCAACAGGTTGCTGTGGTTGCAATATAATTAATGTTTTATCAACAGAAGATTATCACTGCAGGACTAGGTGTCACATGCAAGCGAGTCCAGGTTATCAGCGTAACCCCACCCCCGTCACTGATTAGCAGCCTTCTGACAATGCATTGCGTGTACCGGAAGCTGCCAATCAGGGCTGTGGGTTGGGTAATAAGCAGCCATTGCTACATCTACAGCAGGGAAAACTGGGATTCTATCAAAACTGCACAAGCAGTCCAGTAAGTGCTTCAGCACTGGAATCAGGCAGTCTACCCCTAGGGCAGCACGGTGGTGCAGTGGTTAGCACAGCAGCCTTGCAGCACTGGAGTCCTGGGTTCAAACCCCACCAAGGACGACATCTGCAAAGAGTTTGTATGTTCTCTCCGTGTTTGCGTGGGTTTCCTCCGGGTACCTCCCACACTCCAAAGACATACTGAGAGGGAATTTAGATTGTGAGCCTCAATGGGGACAGTGATGATAATGTGTGCAAACTGTAAAGCGCTGCGGAATATAAATATATATAAAGATTATTATTATTATTACATCATGTAGCTCTTAGATTTCATGGCAAAAACCTGCTGACAGATTCCCTTTAACAGCTTTCTATTCATGAAATACAAAATGGAGCAGGAGAGGGTTAAAAAAAAAAAAAGTACACATGATAGTAACATAACACTAGTCAAAAACAGACAGAAGATGATGACAGTTAACATCTTTTTTTATTATTTAATTAAAAAAAGCAAATGGCAGAACAAATCAAACAACAGTTGAAATCAGCCATACTTGAAGAAACACAAAGCGGAACAAAGAACATAAGTAAGGACAATTCAGTATCCAGGCTTCTTGTACAACTGTACTCATTACTGACATGTTTTTGACTTCAACGCTATAAATGAACTAGTCATCGAATTGAAAAAAAAAAAAAATACAAAACCCTACTTGGATTAACCCCTTACCGGCATCGGACGTACTATACCGTCCGATGCCGGCTCCCCTGCTTTGATGCAGGGCTCCGCGGTGAGCCCGCATCAAAGCCGGGACATGTCAGCTGTTTTGAACAGCTGACATGTGCCCGCAATAGGTGCGGGCAGAATCGCGATCTGCCCGCACCTATTAACTAGTTAAATGCCGCTGTCAAACGCAGACAGCGGCATTTAACTACCGCTTCCGGCCGGGCGGCCGGAAACGACGTCATCGCCGACCCCCGTCACATGATCAGGGGTCGGCGATGCTTGTATATTGTAGCCATAGAGGTCCCAGAGACCTCTATGGTTACTGATGAGCGGTGGCTGTGAGCGCCACCCTGTGGTCGGCGCTCACAGCACACCTCCATTTCTGCTACATAGCAGCGATCAGCAGATCGCTGCTATGTAGCAGAGCCGATCGTGCTGTGCCAGCTTCTAGCCTCCCATGGAGGCTATTGAAGCATGGCAAAAGTTAAGAAAAAAAGTTTTAAAAAATGTGAAAAAAATAAAAAAAACATAAAAGTTTAAATCACCCCCCTTTCGCCCCAATCAAAATAAATCAATAAAAAAAATATCAAATCTACGCATATTTGGTATCGCCGCGCTCAGAATCGCCCGATCTATCAATAAAAAAAAAGTATTAACCTGATCGCTAAACAGCGTAGCGGGAAAAAAATTCAAAACGCCAGAATTACGTTTTTTTGGTCGCCGCGACATTGCATTAAAATGCAATAACGGGCGATCAAAAGAACGTATCTGCACCAAAATGCTATCATTAAAAACGTCATCTCGGCACGCAAAAAATAAGCCCTCAACCGACCCCAGATCATGAAAAATGGAGACGCTACGAGTATCGGAAAATGGCGCAATTTTTTTTTTTTTTTAGCAAAGTTTGGAATTTTTTTTCACCACTTAGATAAAAAATAACCTAGTCATGTTTGGTGTCTATGAACTCGTACTGACCTGGAGAATCATAATGGCAGGTCATTTTTAGCATTTAGTGAACCTAGCAAAAAAGCCAAACAAAAAACCAATGTGGGATTGCACTTTTTTTGCAATTTCACCGCACTTGGAATTTTTTTCCCGTTTTCTAATACACGACATGCTAAAACCAATGATGTCGTTCAAAAGTACAACTCATCCCGCAAAAAATAAGCCCTCACATGGCCAAATTGACGGAAAAATAAAAAAGTTAAGGCTCTGGGAAGGAGGGGAGCGAAAAACGAACACGGAAAAAGGAAAAATCCCCCGGTCATGAAGGGGTTAAAGGCAAAAAACCAGAGACATGAACAAAATGATTGTAAACACCCAAGCATTCAGAAAACAAGCATATGAATACCCAAACTTCTTGAAGGCCTTTTAATGACTGACAGGAGAAACCATAAGGACTAACCCAATTCTCCAGCCAACGTCAATAAATCTGAATGTCAACTAGCTCAGAAGTTTTTCGATTTTCTCTAAAATATCTGCCTGCTGAAATTGGACAAACAAGCTTTATTTGGATCTACTGCATCTTGCGTTCTGTTCTCCGATGTACCAGACAACTGACAGTACATAGAATATATTAGAAGCCAGACATTACTTTGTATCCTTGGACAGCAGTCAGTATGTTCATAAAATCATATTCTGGCTCCAACAAATAAAGCAGAAATATTAACCGTTGTTTTCATTTTTATTTCATACGTCAACAGTACATATGACAATAAGAAACTTTGTAATATGATTTATCAGAGAAATCTGCTTCTTTCTGCTCCTGGACTGAGCTTTCACTTTGGTGGTAAAATGTGTATTCAGTGAAGACAGATTCTCCCAGCATTGACAGAGGAGATGGTAGTTGCTGATTTTAACCCCTTTACTCCCCCCCTAAGCCTGTTTTCACCTTCATGACCAGACCAAATTTTACTCTTCTGACCACTGTCATTTTATGTGATAATAACTCAGGAACGTTTAAATGGATCCTAGTGATTCTGAGACAGTTTTTTTTGGTGACATATTGTACTTCATGATAGTGGTAAAACTTGTTCAAAAATCGGAAATTTGGAGAAAATTTGGAAAATGTTTCAATTTTCAAACTTTTAATTTTTATGTCACACAATAACATTTCCCACATGTCTACTTTACATCAGCACAATTTCTGAAAGATAATTATTTTTTGTTATGAAGTTAGAAGGGTTAAAGTTGACCAGCAATTTCTCATTTTTCCAACAAAATGTACAAAACCCCCCTTTTTTTTTTTAAGGACTACATCGCATTTGAAGTGACTTTGAGGGGTCTATATAATAGAAGATACCCAAAAGTGACACCAATCTAAAAACTGCACCCCCCATAGTACCCAAAACCACAAACAAGAAGTTTACTAACCCTTCGGGTGTTTCACAGGAATTAATAAAATGTGGTGGGAAAAAATTAACATTTAAATTTTTTTCACAACATTTTTACTTTAGACCCACTTTTTTTTTTTAATTCTCACAATGGCAACAGGAAAATGGACCCCAAAAATTGTTGTGCAATTTCTCCTGAATATGCTGATACCCCCTATGTGGGCAAAAACCACTGCTTGGGTATACAGCAGGGCTCAGAAAGGAAGGAGCACAGTTTGATTTTTGGAACGCAAAATTGACTGAAATCGAGAGCAGACGCCATCTTGTCTCCCGATATCTCAGCTGCGCATGTGCCTCCTTCTGCGGTCATTTTCCCGAAGTTCATCGCATTGAAAAGCATGGAAAGTGCAAGGCTCCGAGCCCTCACAAAATGTAGGCGGAGCCCCCACACCACCGAACACCAGCTTCTACCAGCCTGGGGCCACCAGTATCGCCCCACTCCTACCTCCGCCAAACACCATCACCTACCAACCTGGGGCCAGCAGCATCTCCTGCCTCTGCCAGCAGCCCCCGCACCATCGCCGGCCCCAAGGTAAGTTACCGTAAAAGCGGATAATACACCATCATTTTGTGAAAAAAAAAATCCAATTTTCCTCCCCAAAATTTGGGGTGCATTTTATAATCTGGTAATCCACAAAATACGGTACATTTTTAACCACTAAAATGTTGTTTTAGCCTTAAGTTTTTTGTTTTTTTTTAAGGGAGAGTAGTAAAAGTGGACCTCCCACAGTTTGTTGTAAAAATGTCTCCTGAGTGCGCCAATACCCTACATGTAAATGAGAAATACTTTTCAGGCACAGTGCAAAGCTCAGAAGAGAAGGGACGCCACATTATGGTGCAAATTTTACAGTTATAGTTTGCGGGTGCCATGACCCACTGGGAGAGCCCCTGAGGTGCAAGAACCTCAGAACCCCATATAATTGACCCCATTTTACAAACTACATCTCTCAATGAATACATCTAGGGGGTGCAGTGATCATATTGACATATGTGGGTCCCAGAATTTTATACCATTGGGCGGGCAGTGGCAGTGAAGAAAATTAGTTGCATTTTAACACCAAAATCTCGTTTTAGCCCTAGATTTTACATTTTCACAAGGGGAAATGAGCAAAAATGGCACCAAAATTTGTCCCACAATTTCTGCTGAGTGTAGAAAAACCTCATATGTGGCTGTACAGTACTGCTTAGCCATACGGAGAGACTCGGGAATGACGGAGCGCTATTTGCCTCCTGGAGCGCAACTTTTCATATAATAGTTTGAGGACTCCATATACAGAGCCACTAAGTGCTAGAAGAGCAAAATTCCCCTTCAAGTGACCCCACTTTGGAAATTTTACCCCTGTGGGATTATCTCTACAGGTGTAGTGACAATTTTGACTCCATGGTCCATGGGTGTTTCCCTGAAACAAGTAGCAATGAATGATGCCGTGTGAAAATTGCAACCTGCCATTGTAGTGCCCAGTACGTTATGCCCAACTTGTGCTTCTGGAGACACGCATTGCAATGGTTTATAATGGCTATAACGTTTTACTGTACGCATGGTCTAAGAGGCTTGCCATTGCCTGGATGTTGTCATGATGACGTCGGGTCACCATGGCAATAATCGGACATCACCGATCAGAGGGCAGAGGGAGCCCACTCCCTGCCTTCTAAATGCTGAATTAATATCAATAACATTTAAGAGGTTAAACTGCCGAGCGCAGTGTGGGCCCACTCCGGGCAGTAAGAGCCGGGTGTCAGCTATAATATTAGCTGAATACAAGGAGGCGATCGCGCGCACAAAGCTGCTGTGCGTGCAAAATCGCCAGCACGTTCCTCGTACCTCCAAGGTAGGGATGGGGTTAAAATAATATGGAGCAGGGGGAAGGAGGAGCAGAGAGGAGCTGGAGGCAGACACAGACATTCTGCTGCAAGCTCTCCTGAAATGACGGATACAGTTCTCCGTAGAGTTTTATTAGCAGCAACTGTCATAGATTCAATGAATACAGATTTTACCCCTGAATTTAAAATTTTAAGAATGATCAGACCAGGAGAAGAAAGAGCAGATTTCTCTGATTAGACACATTATGAAGTTTCTTATTTTCAAGAGTACTATTGGATTTATGAAGTATAAACAAAGACGTTACACTTTAATCTATTCTATTATTTTTTTTTTAATTTACTTTCACTCTTAAGACCATCACCATCCATTAAAAATGATACTTTAATGTGTAAATGCATGTCAATACAAAGATATATATCTATGCAACATATCACTGTATTTCCCTGCAGAAAAACACTTAAATATCCTTTATAACAGATGGTGATGGCCTTACATGTGAAAATAAATCTAAAACTTCATATAGAAAAAAACCTCTACAGTGAAATCCCTCCCATCTGGTCATTTTCGGCAGCCTAGTTTCCCTTGTGCTCAATTCATGCAGTAAAGAACTTTGCACGCATGAAGCAGAAACATCAGGATGTCCTCCTCACCTCAATTTTTGTGCGGTAGAGAACAAGGCGTTTCAACCCACAGAGTTTAGAAACATGGCTGAAAGCCTGAGGTGGCAGCTTATCACAAGAGGAGAGATTTAATTCCTGTAGGCTTGGACACATCTCCGCTATGACTTCCAGACACGCTTCATTTAAGAAATGGCCACAGGCCAGCTCAAGCCGTACTAGCTCAGGGCCACACACTTTCAAGAGCCTGAAAATGGGAGACAAAAAAAAAGGGAGAGAGTCTGAAGACAGAAATGTTTTGCAGATATGAGATTACAAAATGGCAAATGATTGTATAAATTCTCTCTATACATTAAACGTGCAGTGGAGCCAACCCGTGTGACAAGAGAGAGAACACTAATTTTAGAAGTTTTATATTTACCTTTTTTATCATTGGCGCCTGCCACTCATGCTCGGACTGGCCGTCCAGGAGAACAGGTGTATTCCCTGGTGGGCCCCCATGCAATAGTAAGCCTCTCACCCCATGACCAGTAGTTGGCCAATACATTTAATTCTCTACGTACAGACAAAAGTAGCATATTATCATTCATTCATTCCACAAACTAGTAACTGTATTCACATATAAAAGCAGAGGTCACTTTATGACAGAGGATAACGTAATATGTGCCTGATGCTGAACAGTGGGCCCCCAGAGTCAAAGTTACTGCACCAACACGGTCCAACACTGGTGCCAAGGATGACTTTGTAGCACATTTTACAATATATTTTTGACTGGACAAAGTAACACAATGTCTGCTGGTCTGGTAAGAAGCACACAAGATACCGCATATACTCGAGTATAAGCTGACCCGAGTATAAGCCGACCCCCCTAACTTTGCCACAAAAAACTGGGAAAACTTAATGACTCGAGTATAAGCCTAAGATGGAAAATGCAGCAGCTACCGGTAGATTTAAAAAATAAAAATAGATACCAATAAAAGTAAAATTAATTGAGACATCAGTAGGTTAAGTGTTCTTGAATATCCATATTGAATCAGGAGCCCCATATAATGCTCCATAAAGTTCATGATGGGCCCCATAAGATGCTCCATACAAAATATGCCCCATATAATGCTCCATAAAGTTTATGATGGGCCCCATAAGATGCTTCATACAAACATATGCTCTATATAATGCTGCACAAAGGATGATTATGGCCCCATAAGATGCTCCATAGAAACATTTGCCCCATATAATACTGCTGCAGCGATTAAAAAAAAATATGACATACTCACCTCTTGTCCTGAGCAGGAGGGGACACTGGCACTTGAAATATTCACCTTTCCCCGTTCCGCCGCTGCGTGCCGCTCTGTCTTCCGGGTCTCTGCAGTGACTGTTCTGGCAGAGGGCGACACGCACACTAAACACGTCATCGCACCCCCTAACCTGAACGTCACAGGCACAGGACGCGGAAGACTCAGCGGCACGCGGTGGTGGAATGGGGACAGGTTGAATATCGCAAGTGCCGGTGTCAGTGCTCACCCTCCCCTGTTGTTATACTCACCCTCCCCTGTTGTTATACTCACCCTCCCGGCGCAGTCACTGCTTCTCTGATGCAATGGTCTCTGATGCCGGCAGCTTGTTCCTGTGTTCAGCTATCACTGGTACCGCTCATTAAAGTAATGAATACTTTTACTGAATTTATTTCGTTTCTGCCAAAAAGTTTAGACCTTCCAGTTTTCTGTCTCGTCATAGAATGTACTGTAGATAACATGTGCCCTTTACAAACTATATGTTTGTGCACACGTTGAGTATTTTTTTGTGCATTTTTCATGTGTAAAAGAGCAGCATTTTACAGTACCAGAAAATTAATGCGATTTCTGAAATATTATGAACATGCTACTTTTTTTTTCCATGAGGGTTTCCTTCAATGCTTTTTTCAAATCTACAGCATGACATTTCTTTCACCCATTCAAATCAATGCATAAAAAATTCAAGTAAAAACAGTCTTTATTCAACAGTTCCTAGCGGTCATGTGTTTCTCTTTGTAAGGGCCACCGGACAGACTGACGGTTACGACCGACAGGCTTAGGCCTCTTTCACTCATCAGTGTGGTGACAGTTTTCACATATACCGAATCGTGTGTAAAACACATAGCCGTGCTTGTATTTTCCAGGCAGCACGGTCCGTAATGGCTCGCACACGGATGACCATGCCATCCATGTGCCTTTTCTAAAACATTGTTTCTTTATTAGGCAGGTGTGTTGAGAATTTGATTAGAAAATCCTTTAACCCCTTAACCCCCAGGGCTTTTTTCGGTTTTGCATTTTCGTATTTTGCACCCCTCCTTCCCAGAGCCATAACTTTTTTATTTTTCCGTCAATATGGCCACGTTAAGGCTTATTTTTTGCAGGACAAGTTGCACTTTTGAACGACATCATTGGTTTTACTATGTCTTGTACTAGAAAACAGGAAAAAAATTCCAAGTGCGGTGAAATTGCAAAAAAAGTGCCATCCCATAGTTGTTTTTTGATTGGCTTTTTTGCTAGGTTCACTATATGGTAAAACTGACCTGCCATTATGATTCTCCAGGTCATTACAAGTTCATAGACACCTAACATGTCTAAGTTATTTTTTTATCTAAGTGGTGAAAAAAAATCTATTTTTCGTGATCTCGGGTTGGGTGAGGACTTATTTTTTTGCGGGCCGAGCTGACGTTTTTAACTATACCATTTTGGTGCAGATACGTTCTTTTGATCGCCTGTTATTGCATTTTAATGCAATGTCACGGCAACCAAAAAAATGTAATTCTGGTGTTTTGAATTTTTTTTACTCACTACGCCATTTAGTGATCAGGTTAATACTTTTTAAAAAAAAATTAATTGTGTTGGCTTGCTTTTTTTAAAATTGTTTTATTTTGAATGGGGCGAAAGGGGGGTGATTTAAACTTTGATTTTTTTTTTTTTTTTTTTAAACTTTTTTTTATTTATTTTCTTTTTACTTTTGCCAAGCTTCAATAGCCTCCATGGGAGGCTAGCGAAGCCTGATCGGCTCTGCTATATAGCAGCGATTGGTCAGATCTCCCCTATGTAGTAGAATTGCTGCATTGCTATGAACGCCGTCCACAGGGTGGCGCTCACAGCAATCTGGCATCAACAACCACAGAGGTCTTCAGAAGACCTCTGGTTGTTATGCCAACGCATCGCTGACCCCCGATCACGTAACGGGCATCAGGGTGCGCGCATTTCCGGCCCGATGGCCGGAAGAGCTTGTTAAATGCCGCTATCAGCGTTTGATAGCGGCATTTAACTAGTTAATAGCGGGGGGTGGATCGCGATTCCACCCGCCGCTATTGCGGGCACATAGCTGTATAAAACAGCTGACATGTCCCAGCTTTGATGCGGGCTCACCGCCGAAGCCGCATCAAAGCAGGGAATCTGACCTCGGACATACTATTCCGTCCGATGGCAGAAAGGGGTTAACTCTGTTTGGCCTTTTCAGTGATCAGGTGAAGTAGTAGTTTGTGGGAGCACGTGTGTAGGGATTCTCCTGTGTTTTGCTTATATAATAACACCAAGCGTTGATATGGAGTGCCAAATATCTCTGGTGGGACTACACCCTGAACTTAGGGCCACTTGTGTGGAGGGCTACCACGACCGAATGCCAATAGAACACGGATGGCTCGCAGTAGTGGAAGAATTGTTTCTACTAAGCTTTTGGGAGGCATATTTGCCACCAATGCTAGCAGTGCCCCATGGGTGTTCCTTTGGCATAACAAATTTCACTCATATTAAAGAGCGCTAATAGCGCTGTCTGGTGCGTTGGGGAATGTGTGTGTAGTATGGCAAAATGTCATTACACATAACTGATCCGTTATTGTAACGCACACTGCCATCTCTACTTCAGGGGCAAACAATTGTTAAAGGTGATCAGTCTCTTTCATGTACTTTTTTTGTTTCACAGTTCAATAATTTATCAAACTATCGTCCACCATTTAGGCTATGTGCACACGTTCAGGAATTCATGCAGAAAATTCCTGTGAAAAACCGGACATTTTCTGCATGAAATCCGCAAGAAAACCGCATGCGTTTTTTGCCGCGGTTTTGCCGCGTTTTTTTCCGGACACTTCCCAATGCATTTTGGAGTGGGAAATCCGCAAAAAAAACGCAAAAAGATAGAGCATGTCCGGATTTTGTGCCTGATGCGTTTTTTATGCGGAAAAAAACGCATCATGTGCACAAAACATGCGGAATTCATTCTAAATGATGGGATGCTTATTGTATGCGGTTTTTTTGCGGTTTTATAGCGTTTTTATCGGGAAAAACCGCGAAAAAAACGCGAAAAAAGCGGAACGTGTGAACACAGCCTTAGAGTCTCCATACTTTCTGTGGCTAGGTCTGGATGCATGTTATGTGGCATTAACATTCTATCATGTTATGTCTATAGAGCCATTAAAATACATTTATTAGAACTGCAGTGGCATTATTAAAGGGATGTGTATAAATAAAAAAATGAAGCTTTGCTCAGCTTTGAACTTTCATTGCCTTTTGCTGTACTGATAGCAGGGTGTGTAGGGATTCATTTTTAGGAACATATGTGGAGTCATGTGAATGTGCGCCCTTATGACCAACTTTGCTTTCTGCCTTTTGAGCGCTCTTTCTGAATGGAAAACTTCAGCTTGATGATATATAGTGAAAGGGTCTTGAACAATTTTTGACAATAATATGGCTGAATTTGCACTTTCACAGTGTTTTCAAACATTATTACGTCGTGTTAGGCCTGGTCCTGACTACCCTGCTGCCGCGGCCACCAACACGTAGTCCCCCTGTTAGTGTTGAGGATACATGAGTTGTGGTGGAGCCAGCACGGTTTCCCTCTCCACTTATTGTATATCTGTGCTTTATCAGTAATACCCCAGATAATATGCTCCACCGGCCCAGGCCTTACGGGTGACTGCCAGTCATTGTCAAGGCTGTGTATACTTTCTTTGCTCTCCACACACAAAGATGTTAAAAAAAGGTTGCCACTAACCACCATAGCACTGGGTACATTATGGTGCTGGGTACAATTACAAATTGTTATGGATGACAAGAGGTATCCAAGTGGGCAGACACCAAATAGTAATCACACCATGTATATGTAAAGTAATGCCATGTCTGCTGTTTAATGGTGCTAACTGTAGTGCAGCAGTGTCCTCACTGTGCAGTGAGAAGGCAGTGACCCAGCAAAAAGTTCAAATTAAAGTCTCGTTTAATGTACAGTGTACTCACAATCAGAAAAGTAAAACGGATCCTCCGGATTGCAGCCAGGAAAGCAAAGACGTTGCCGTGGGCTACGGCACTGCCGTGTATGCTAAGGGTGCCAGGCTTTTTGGCTCCGCTTGGCCCTGTGTTGCCAACCCTGTATGCAGCTATTGTTAGGCTACCTTTCAAGTATTCGCTACCCCCATATCACACCACAGCTGTAGAAACATGCCACTGATGGAATATATGTTTAAAAGTTTTATGCTGCTTAGACCCAAACATGTCTGTGTGCAACCATTTGCAAAAATGTAAATTCCCCCACAGTGGCATCCTCTGCTCCGTGTATCTCTGCCTCAGAGACAGATCACACAGCTGACCCTACTCTAATAACACAGGTTGAACAGCCATCTGACGCTGGTGAAGCATCCAACAACACAACCACCATCACATGCAGCAAAAGCCCCAGCATCGCAGCCATCACCACCAAGTCTCCCGCGGTACATAGCACCTACCGACCAATGAAGGCGAAGCAGGTGACATGATGGCATCAGGATGTTGCCAGAAGTCATTGATGCTCAAGTCCTGAATATAATGAACTCAGTTATTGCCTGAAACTGATGTTGAGCTTTTTTGTTGCTCACTGTCTCGCTAAATAAAGTACCTACACAATGTCTAGAACGTGTCCGGGCTGCTATACTCACCCTCATTGCTGCCAGCCACGGAGCGCAAGAGACGAACCAAGTGCATGCCCCAATAGAACAGTGGCAAACTGCCCAGCATCAGACCCAGCTTGAACCTATACCGTTAATCCACCAGCAACATGTGAATGCACCCTCATATGGGTGGGGGACCAAGCATTAACCAGCCAATACAAACAAATGCCTGCACCCTCTAAGGTCCATGAACCACCCTTTGCATCCAGCCAACAGTTCCAAAATAGGTCACTCTGTCCGTGGGTGATCCTGCTTGTTCAACATGTCACCAGCAACAGCCGTACACTCTGGCAGCAAGACAACTACCTGCGCAAAATGGATCTATGCAGCCGAACCCACTGCCACCAACACAACATACAAGCTGGCCAAACATATCTCTCAGATATCACAGCCACAAAGGCAACCGCAACCTGTTGTGCAGGTTCAACAACACTCTGTCAGTTCTAACTACCCCCAGCAACCACAACCTCTCCAACAATCCTTTTCTGCTGCCTCCTTGGAGCCACACCCTTATCCTACAGCTACCTCTGGGTTCCGTAGAAAATCCGCCACTCCAGCACCAAATGCAACACTCTCAATTGCCCACACAGTCCTGCATGCCTGAAGGTGTAGCCACAGAAAACCCCACCCAAGAGTCGTTGTCGGCGCGTCAGGATGAATTTAGAAATTTGTAAATATTGTAGCTAGCCATCTGCTTTCCAATTTAGTGCATGTACCGATATCATGAAGACAATTTTGCTTTGTTTTCATATGTTGTTTGGATAATAAAAAACACATGTCAATGTTTCTTTATTAACATAGAACTGCCACAAACGACATCCTGGGGTAAACAGATTGTATGACATATTTGTTTTGTTTGTTGCCGAACCCCAAAGCGATGTGGCAGAAATCAAGTCAACCAAAACAATGTCTCATTGGAAAAAGACATATCTGCTAAACAGAGGACCACCAACACAGAAGTCAAAGGCAAAAATCAGTGTATTTAGCATGATTTAAATTAATAAATTAGCACACCTCTTCTACCCTATAATTACAGCAATAAAAATTGGGCTCCAGTACGTATCCACACGGAAAACACACTTAGGTTACACACAGATAGCACCAGTACTGGTATTTCCAGTACCGGTAATATCAGGATGGAGATGATGGAAGAGTCAGAGATGGAGGAGGAAGACATGGTGGAGGAGGAGGAGGAAGACATGGTGGAGGAGGAGGAGGAAGACATGGTGGAGGAGGAGGAAGACATGGTGGAGGAGGAGGAGGAGGAAGACATGGTGGAGGAGGAGGAGGAAGACATGGTGGAGGAGGAGGAGGAAGACATGGAGGAGGAAAAGGAGGAGGAGGAGGAAGACATGATGGAGGAGGAAGAGGAGGAAGACATGATGGAGGAGGAAGAGGAGGAAGACATGATGGAGGAGGAAGACATGATGGAAGAGGAAGACATGATGGAGGAGGAAGACATGATGGAGGAGGAGGAAGACATGGAGGAGGAGGAGGAAGACATGGAGGAGGAGGAAGACATGGAGGAGGAAAAGGAGGAGGAGGAGGAAGACATGATGGAGGAGGAAGAGGAGGAAGACATGATGGAGAAGGAAGAGGAGGAAGACATGATGGAGGAGGAAGACATGATGGAGGAGGAAGACATGATGGAAGAGGAAGACATGATGGAGGAGGAAGACATGATGGAGGCGGAAGATATGATGGAGGCGGAAGAGATGGAGGCGGAAGAGATGGAGGAGGAGGAGATGGAGGAGGAAGAGATGGATGGAGGAGGAGAAGGTTACATATCAGTGAAAAAAAAACTCAGGACTCAGGAAGCAGTAGCTAAGGAGCGGTGAAGAGACCTGCAAGGATTATTTAGAACAGTATTAAAAAACACAAACTAAATTGGGTAAAAATTGTCATGGGGCTGGAGAACACTTTTAAAAAGCCCACTTTTGATACAGAAAATAATTACCATGTTCTGACTGGTTATTGACTGAATAATGCCTCATTCAGACGTCCAATTTTCATGGATAGAACACATTATAATCTATACAGCTGGTCATGTGTCTGTTTCGATTTTGTTTTTTTTTAATCCCTACACGTCTGTTTTTGATCCCGAAAGTAGATCAAACTCTCCAATACTAATATATGGGTCAGTGAAAAACTCAAGACAGCACATTGATGGCATTTCAGTACTTTAGTCACAAACGTCTAGGAGAAGCTCGAGAAACCCGGATTGGTCAGTGTCCTATTTTACCATTTGTGTGTCATCATTTTATTTCATATATGTACGCATGCACGTACACACAAAAGAACAGTGATGAAAATCTGATCCAGAACACTGCTGGAAATCGGTCCATTTTTTTTTTTTTTTTATAATGACGGGCTAGATATGGACATTTGAATGTAACCTAACCGCAACCAAATTAAATTAAATCGAAATGTGTAGATTGGATGCATGTGTATCGTAATTTATACCTGCATTTAAAATGTACACAGCGACCAGTGCACCCATCCTCTATTTAATACAACTAAAAAAACAGCATAATATATTACCGTGTGTTCGACGCCAGCACAAAGAGGTGTGAAGCCTCTATTGTGGCAGAAAAGACAGAAGCTTCCATATAGCACATTGATAATTTGTGAAAAGGAACAGTCATTTACTGCGGGGTCAATAGGTAAACGTGGAAATATATGGACTAGTAAATCGTTGCTACCAGCCAACATCTTGTGCAGGAGAGGAACCTGTGAAAGAATTAATTAGGAAAGGTGCAATGCTTACCTACCCTGGCTCCTGACACGAGACGCTCACGGTGTGATAGCGCCTTCCCGACCTTCTGCTTTCCTACACAAGCCTGACAATTGCACATTTTCAGTGTGCTTCCTAAATACAGCATTGACTTGCAAAGCACAGCGCGGCTTGGTGTGGAAAATGACAGCACGGGTGGCTCTCATAACTATGCTGATGCATTCAAAGAATTCCATTTTTCGCCTCAAGAATAGACAAAGGTATCGGCTTGAAGTGATATTTGGCTCCAGGGATACTTTCCCTCTAAACACGTCATGTTATTCCAGGATGGCATAAGATCCCGTTACCTATAACAGGAAACAACCTGGCTTTCATTTACATGTGTGTGCCTAGTCAGCTATTTTATCATATCTGGGTGTCAAATGTCAAGACTTGACACCGGTATATGTTATTCAGGTCTCAGAGCAGTGACTTTACACACGCTATATGTAGATGCAAAAAATACATATTTAGAAAAATGGTTTTGCTTTAGTGCGGTGTACTAAACATGTATATGGCCCTCAAAATGCGTTGGTGAGAATGACTGGGTTTTAGCAGTAAATCGAGCTGGGCTGCTTCTTTTCCTTTGCTTGAGGCATTAGAGAAGCATACCGGCATTGGTGCTGGTTGGGTCGTGAAATAACACCACCTTCCAGTGATCCAGGGCATCTTCAAAGCAGTGCTTACAAGCTCAACAGAAGATCTTGTAAGCGCTGCACATGTTCAGCCTACTCTGCTAGATTGCAGCTGTGGAGGGTGACCAATGCAATAGGCAGTGAAAAAAATCCAACAAATCATCAGGGGAGGGGAGTTTGTATTTTAAGTAAATAGGACCGTTGCCTGGTTTCACAAGCACTTTCCATTCACGCAGAAGAATGAAAATGTGAATAACCATTTATGGTAGAACAGAAAGCTGAAGGACTGAAGCAGCCATCTCACACCTCTCAAAGCAAAGAAAATATCCCAAAGCAAAAGAACAGAAATATGCTTTTTAAATTCTTATGCTAAAGGTGCACAGATGCAAAAAAAGAGGAAATCAAAGACAACTGGAGTATCCAGCATCTATTCACAACCTTTTCAATTAGGAAAAATTATGTATGCCCTGTCCAGGAAAGCATGAGACTAATGAATTTACACTGCGTGCAGAATTATTAGGCAAGTTGTATTTTGATCATGATACTTTTTATACATGTTGTCCTATTCCAAGCTGTTCAGGCTTGAGAGCCAACTACCAATTAAGTAAATCAGGTGATCTGCATCTCTGTAATGAGGAGGGGTGTTGTCTACTGACATCAACACCCTATATAAGGTGCGCTTCATTATTAGGCAACTTTGTTTCCTTTGGCAAAATGGGTCAGAAGAGAGATTTGACGGGCTCTGAAAAGTCCAAAATTGTGAGATGTCGTGCAGAGGGATGCAGCAGTGTTGAAATTGCCAAACTTTTGAAGCGTGATCACCGAACAATCAAGCGTTTCATAGCAAATAGCCAACAGGGTCGCAAGAAGCGTGCTGGGCAAAAAAGACGCAAAATAACTGCCCATGAATTGAGGAAAACTAAGCGTGAAGCTGCCAAGTTGCCATTTGCCACCAGTTGTGCCATATTTCAGAGCTGCAACATTACTGGAGTAACAAAAAACACAAGGTGTGCGATACTCAGGGACATGGCCAAGGTAAGGAAAGCTGAAGAACGACCACCTTTGAACAAGAAACATAAGATAAAACATCAAGACTGGGCCAAGAAATATCTTAAGACTGACTTTTCAAAGGTTTTATGGACTGATGAAATGAGAGTGACTCTTGATGGGCTAGAGGCTGGATCAGTAAAGGGCAGAGAGCTCCACTCCGACTCAGCCACCAGCAAGGTGGAGGTGGGGTACTGGTATGGGCTGGTATCATCAAAGATGAACTTGTGGGACCTTTTCGGCTTGGGGATGGAGTGAAGCTCAACTCCCAGACCTACTGCCAGTTTCTGGAAGACAACTTCTTCAAGCAGTGGTACAGGAAGAAGTTGGTATGCTCCATCACATGCCTCCAACTAGTCCACAGCGTGGCTGGCCAGTAAAGGTCTCAAAGAAGAAAAAATAATGACATGGCCCCCTCGTTCACCTAATCTGAACCCCATAGAGAACCTGTGGTCCCTCATGAAATGTGAGATCTACAGGGAGGGAAAACAGTCCACCTCTCGGAAAAGTGTCTGGGAGGCTGTGGTGGCTGCTGCACGCAATGTTGGTCGTAAACAGATCAAGCAACTGACAGAATCTATGGATGGAAGGATGTTGAGTGTCATCATAAAGAAAGGTGGCTATATTGGTCACAAATTTTTTTTGGTTTTGTTTTTGCATGTCAGAAATGTTTATTTCTAAATTTTGTGCCGTGATATTGGTTTACCTGGTGAAAATAAACAAGTGAGATGGGAATATATTTGGTTTTTATTAAGTTGCCTAATAATTCTGCACAGTAATAGTTACCTGCACAAACAGATATCCTAAGATAGCCAAATCTAAAAAAAAACCACACTCCAACTTCCAAAAATATTAAGCTTTGGTATTTATGAGTCTTTTGGGTTGATTGAGAACATAGTTGTTGATCAATAATAAAAATAATCCTCCAAAATACAACTTGCCTAATAATTCTGCACGCAGTGTATTTAAAGAGTACCCATCATCAAAATCTACATGTTGTATTCTCTTTATGTAGGAAAGAGTGATGTACTGTAGGGCTGAGCTGTATATGAAGAGAAGGAGAAGAGTGCATAGAGATGCTGAGAGGATCTATATACTGCAGGATGGGGTTATACAGGAGTGATGGACTGTAGGACTGAGCTGTATATAGATAGGGGGAGAAGAGTGCACAGAGATGCTGAGAGGAGTGATATACTGCAGGATGCGGTGTATATAGAGGAGTGATGTACTGTAGGACTGAGCTGTATATGGAGAGGAGGAGAAGAGTGCATAGAGATGCTGAGAGGATCTATATACTGCAGGATGGGGGGTGTATATAGACGAGTGATGTACTGTAGGACTGAGCTGTATATTGAGGGAGGAGAAGAGTGCATAGAGATGCTGAGATGAGTGATATACTGCAGGATGGGGTGTATATAGAGGAGTGATGGACTGTAGGACTGAGCTGTATATGGAGAGGAGGAGAAGAGTGCATAGAGATGCTGATAGGAGTGATATACTGCAGGATGGGGTGTACACTATGTTCCAAATTATTATGCAAATTATATTTTTCTCAGATTTTCCTAAACGGTCGGTGCAAATGACAGTCAGTCTAATAAAAGTCATCACCCATTAGATTATACATCAAATTTTATTGAAGAAACCTCCCAATGATAACAGTATAATCTCCAAAATGAATAAAATCTCAAAATGCACTGTTCCAAATTATTAAGCACAGTAGAATTTCTAAACATTTCATAGGTTTTAAAGAACTGAAAATGCTCATTTGTGGAATTTGCAGCATTAGGAGGTCACATTCACTGAACAAAAAAGCTATTTAACTCCAAAACCTCCTAACAGGCCAAGTTACATGTTAACATAGGACCCCTTCTTTGATATCACCTTCACAATTCTTACATCCATTGAACTCATGAGTTTTTGGAGAGTTTCTGCTTGTATTTCGTTGCATGAAGTCAGAATAGCCTCCCAGAGCTGCTGTTTTGATGTTAACTGCCTCCCACCCTCATAGATCTTTTGCTTGATGATACTCCAAAGGTTCTCTATAAGGTTGAGGTCAGGGGAAGATGGTGGCCACACAATGAGTTTATCTCCTTTTATGCCCATAGCAGCCAATGACTCGGAGGTATTCTTTGCAGCATTAGATGGTGCATTGTCATGCATGAAGATGATTTTGCTCCTGAAGGCACGTTTCTGCTCTTTAGACCATGGAAGAAAGTTGTCAGTCAGAAACTCTATATACTTTGCCAGGTCATTTTCACACCTTCAGGAGCCTAAAAGGGCCCTACCAGCTGTTTCCCCATGATTCCGGCCCAAAACATGACTCCTCAACCTCCTTGCTGACGTCACAGCCTTGTTGGGACATGGTGGCCATCCACCAACCATCCACTACTCCATCCATCTGGACCATCCAGGGTTGCTCGACACTCATCAGTAAACAAAACTGATTGAAAATTAGTCTTCATGTATGTCTGGGCCCACTGCAACCGTTTCTGCTTGTGAACACTGTTTAGGGGTGGCCGAATAGTAGGTTTATGCACCACAGCAAGCCTTTAAAGGATCATACACCTTGAGGTTTGAGGGACTCCAGAGGCAGCAGCAGCTTCAAATTACTGTTTGCTGCTGTGTAATGGTATTTTGCCAGCTGCTCTCTTAATCCAATGCATTTGTCTGGCAGAAACCTTCCCCATTATGCCTTTATCTGCATAAACTCTGTCTGTGCTCTGTTTCAACAAATCTCTTCACAGCATGATGATCACTCTTAAGTTTTTGTGAAATATCTAATGTTTTCATACCTTGTCCAAGGCATTGCACTATTTAACGCTTTTCAGCAGTAGAGAGATAATTTTTATTTCCCATATTGCTTGAAAACTGTGGCCTGCTTAATAATGTGGAACATCATTTTTAAGTAGTTTTCCTTTAATTAGAATCACCTGGAAAACTAATTATCACATGTGTTTAAGATTGATTTCAGTGATCCATTGAGCCCTGAGACACAATACCATCCACGAGTTTATTTGAAAAGCAAAACCATTAAATCTTTATGACACTTAAATCCAATTTGCATAATAATTTGAAACACAGTGTATATAGAGGAGTAATGTAATGTAGGACTGAGCTGTATATGGAGAGGAGAAGAGAGCATAGAGATGCTGATAGGAGTGATATACTGCAGGATGGGGTGTATATAGAGGAGTGATGGACTGGAGGACTGAGCTGTATATGGAGAGAAGAGTGCATAGAGATGCTGAGATGTGGAACTTAGCATCAGTACAAAGTGAATAACTCCAATACATGACATTAACATATATAGTAGTTAACATATACAAAAGTAGAGCACGTGATTTAATCGGGTCTATAATTACCTCTACGATTCTTGGTGAGAATGGATGTGGCCTATAATAAGGGTTACACTTGACAGGCATGCCATTTAAAGTGCAATTTTATCAAGTTTACAAAATAATGTAAAAAAATAAATAATACAAGCGGGTGTATATGATGCCAAATGACATATAGCTCACCAATAAATAACATCATCAATAAGTTAAATTACCCTCAGCCTTGCCTCTGGATATTTACATGCCCGAAGCAGTGTACTGTGTATGCACACCGCAAATCTAGTGGAAAAATGTATGTCAAATTATTTAGCCAGAGGATGAGGGGATTTGAAAATAGCAAGGTGGTTAAACTTTTACAAAATCTTCTAGAAAGTCTATTAAATTATAATCGCTGTTGCACATTTTGTTACAAGAGTGATGTGATTTTTAATTATTATGTCATTGCCTCTGGCGGAGTCCAGGAGCGCAGCCAAGGATACATGCTCGGAATGATGCCGCGCGCTAAACAGTCATTCAAGCAAATTCGGGGTCTGCAGAAAACTATTAGGACAAAAAAACCGTAGCCGGCCTTTTTCCTTATGCAGCCCAGAGGGTTTAATTAAATAGGAAGACTGATATTTCACACCTGACCTGAAATGGTTAACAGGTTCTTTTGTGACCAATTAGCCACTTGTTGTAATTGCAGGTATGCTGGGTGGAATCCAGCTACATTTAGGACTTGATGATAAGAGAGGCCTGGAGAACAAGGGTCTGCTACTAAATCCAAAATGTCACAGTAGTGCGGAGGTGTTTTCCTTGTTGACCCTGGAATCGGGAGCCCAAGAATGGATTTTATAGTCATTATCAGTGGTGATAATTGCACGCCGCACTGTGTTCTTCAGTTTGCTGCCTTTTTAGCTTTGCTTCAATCCAGTCTTATGTATCATTTCGGTATGACTTAGGAAACATGCCCTAAGAGTCCTACCAGGATGATGGAATTTCTGGATCAGGGTTCATCCACACGTATGATTTTCCCACGTCCGAAAAAAAACCCAGACAGATTGTTCTGATCAGAGTGTGTTGCGAGTGTCATCAGTTTTTCCTCGTACGTCAAGAGGAAAAAAAAATAAAATCTTCACCTAAAAAATAAAATCATCACCTTCTCTCTTCTGACAGTTCATTATATGCAGTCCGCACTCGTCATTCGAGTGCAGTACGATTTTTTTTCACGGACCCATAGACTTGCATTGATGATTTTGATCCGACTCTTGGATCAAAACAGGACATGTCTCCGATATTTTCCACAGAACAGAGGGGAGAAAAATCGAATGTGTACATTTCACAAATTTATGAGACTTTCAACTCAAAACGTGCACTTCTGATGTTGCACTGAAATTTATGATATCAGTTAGTTTCAAAAGATGGCTGGTTATAATACAGTATTTTCTGGTGTATAAGACGACTGGGCGTATAAGACGACCCCCAACTTTTCCATATAAAATATGGAATTTGGGATATACCCACCATATAAGACGGGGGTTCATCTTATACGGCGTGTGGTTCCCAGGGTCTGGAGGAGAGGAGACTCCTTCAGGCCCTGGGATCCATATTCATGTAAAAAATAAAGAATAAAAATAAAAAATATGGATATACTCACCCCTCCGACGGACCCTGGCTCTCACCGCTGCAAGCGTCTCCCTCTGTTCCTAAGAATGCAGTGAGTGAAGGACCTTCGATGACATCGCGGTCACGTGAGTGGTCAGGTGACCGGCCACCTGACTGCGACGTCATCAAAGGTCCTTCACTCTCTGCATTCTTAGGAACGGAGGCAGACGCTTGCAGCGGTGACAGTCAGGGTTCTTTGGAGGGGTGAGTATAGCCATATTTTTTATTTTTATTCTCTATTTTTTACATGAATATGGATCACAGGGCCTGAAGGAGAGTCTCCTCTCCTCCAGACTCTGGGAACCATCCAGTATCGCTCCGTGCACCCGTATCGGGCGTATAAGACGACCCCCGACTTTTGGGACAATTTTTAGGGGTTAAAAAGTAGTCTTATACGCCGGAAAATACGGTAGATGAATGGATAAAATCCGCGCTGCTGCAACAAATGATGGATCCAGATATAGTTATAAGATGTTCGGGTGGTTTATTCAACGCGTTTCGAAGCTCATGGCTTCTTTTTTTGTCTCCTACCTTTCTATACTAAAAGATGGATGGTAATCAACGTAAAATACAGAAAGTAGCGGTAATGGTCTCTCTGAACTCCTGCTCCAGTGGTGTCTCCCAGGCCTGGGAGTACTGATGTGCAGGTCATGCAGTAACCTAACCACAGAGTGTTGGCTACTGTGACTGATGGACAGGATGTCATACCACTAGAAGTGATAACATCCTATCAGTCACTTAATGGGAATCTGTCAGCAGGTTTTTGCTATGTAGTCTGAGCACATCCTGATGTAGAGACAGAGACCCTGATTCCAGCAACGTGTCAGTTACTTGTCTGCTTGGCATAAGTTGATAGAATCCCTGTTTTCTCTGCTGAAGATGTAGAAGTGGTCAGAATGCTGAGCTGTATATAACCCCCAACCAAAGCCCTGATTGTCAGCTATCTGCCAAGCAGTGGTGGGGCTGGATTACATAGAGTAGCTGGAATCAGGGTCTCTGCCCATACATTTTGCTGCTTTTAGATTAAATAGCAAAAGGGCACTACGGCCACTGGGCAGTACGGTGGCGCAGTGGATAGCACAGCAGCCTTGCAGCGCTGGAGTCCTGGGTTCAAGCCCCACTAAGGACAACATCTGCAAAGAGTTTGTATGTTCTCTCCGTGTTTGCGTGGGTTCCCTCCGGGCACTCCGGTTTCCTCCCATATTCCAAAGACATACTGATAGGGAATTAAGATTGTGAGCCCCAATGGGGACAGCGATGATAATGTGTGCAACCTGTAAAGCGCTGCGGAATATGTTTGCGCTATATAAAAATAAAGATTATTATTATTAAAAACCTACTGATGGATTCCCTTTAACACTGCAGTCAATCAGATATGCTTACTCTACGTCAGAATCCAACTAGGTGGGCACAGCTTCGCATTGAGCTAGTGTGTTGAGCGAGGCTGGAAACAGTCTAGTTGGAATGTGGCCATGAGTATTGCATACTTGCGGTCACGTGACTGCCGTTCCAAGTGCTGACACCGGAGAATCCTGACAGTGTGCGGGATTTAAAGTGAACCGGTTATCAAGATTTCACTATATAAACTACAGGCATTGTCACATTGCCGCTCTTACACTGATTAAAATGTTACCTGAGGTAAAGAAATCAGTCTTGTGGTTCTTGAGTAATCACTGTTAAAAGTTTTTTTTCAGTTAGGCCCCTTTCACACGTTTTCTGCCGTCAGTCACAATCCGGCAAATGTTGCCACTGGATCTGTTTTTTTCTCATAGACTTGTATTAGTGACGGATTGCGAAGGATGGCCTCATGTTTCATCCGTCATTCACCAGATCCGTCAAAAATTGTTTATCTGACTGCCTCGCAAAAAACGGACAGCGAGGGATCTGTCGCTGTCCGTTGTTTGCTAGAATGGAAGCCTATGGGCGCCGGATCCGTCAAATGATGGAATCCGGCAACGGATTTTTTTTTTTTTTTTAACTGTGCATGCTCCGATTTTTTAGGATCTAATTAGCTGGATCAGCTAGTCGGATCCGGCGAAAAAATTGATCCGTTGCATTAGTTTTTTTACAATCTGCGACGGATCCGTTTTTTTCAACATTCGATGACTGATGGCAAAAACCTGAAGTGTGAAAGCAGCCTTAATGAGATGCCCGTGCTCCAGGGAGGGACTGTAGGCAGAGTCTTATCTTCCTGCTCTAAGCCAGAGAAACCAAGAAGAGACCTTCCCACAGGCCGCCGCGAAGCACAGACATGTTCCTCATCATAGAGACAGAAAGATACACAGAGGCAGAGAGATACACCGAGAGACACCGTGACACACAGAGAGAGACAGAAAGACAGACAGCCAGAGACAGACAAAAAGAGACAAAGAGACAGACAGAGAAAGAGACTCAGAGAGAGACAAAGAAATGCAGTGGTGGGGTTGCTGACATACTCTGTGCCGATATGGCGGAGTTCGCCGACACACTCTGTTCCGCTGTGGCAGGGTCTCTGGAGGGGGCTGTGTACGTATGAGTGGTTGATGTTATCATAGTCCTAGCAAGAACACAGGCTATAAGTCACTTCAAAAACTCAAATAAATCACATATTCCATCGTGTAGTACCACAACAGAAACAGAAGTGAAGGTAAAGGGGATGATATTTAAAAAAATAATAATTTTATTGAAACAAAATTTGAATAGTAAAGTAAAACATTAGACATGGGGAGGGAAAGCAAAGGGAAGGAGGGGGTTTAAACCACCAAACTAGAGAAAACGAGACTACACTGAACCAAAAGGGGTCTAGACAAATGTTTAAACCACTGACAGTAGTGTAGGATGGTAATAAAATAAGAAAGTAGAGCAAACTAGATGACCTCATGCAGAGTTATCTTGATGTAATACAAGGTGCGACCCCCTAAGGCATACAAATATCCTATAAATGGGTAAAATGACCAGGCACCAGGTAAGTATCTATCTATCCCAAATACAAGGCAAGAAAAGGACCTGCTAATGTAAAGGCGAGTACTACCTTTATAAGGTGCAACAATGGAAACCTGCCACAATAGGGTAAAATAGCCAGGGAGTAAATTACCTGTAATCAGATGCAGTGGTATCTAGTGCCAAAGGGAAAGTGCAGCCCCGGTTCCCATGCGCCCGACAAGCGCTGTTTCGCCGTAGCTTCTTCAATAGGGGAATTGCTTTCCCTCCCCATGTCTAATGTTTTACTTTACTGTTCAAATTGTGTTTCAATAAAATTATTATTTTTAAATTTCATCCCCTTTACCGTCACTTCTGTTTCTGTTGTGGTACTACACGATGGAATTTGTATGAGTGGTTGATGTATAAGGCCGGGATCACACATACGCGAGATACGGCCGAGTCTCGCAGGTGAAATCCCTCCTCTGGCGCCGGCACTCCGGAGTGGAGCGTGCAGCCGCACAGCAACACATGGAGCCGCACGCTCCGCTCCTAAGTGCTGGTGCCAGAGGAGGGAGTCACCTGCGAGACTCGGCCGTATCTCACGTATGTGTGATCATCGGCCTTAGAGAGAGCCTCTCTCCCTTTACGAGGAGGTACATGCTTTGGGGCAGGATTGTGCATGTTAATATAATAATCATTTCATTTCTATAGCACCGACATATTCCACAGCACTTTACATTATAGAGGGGACTTGTACAGACAATAGACATTACAGCATAACAATAAACACAGATCAAAACAAATACCAAGAGGAGTGAGGGCCCTGCTCGCAAGCTTACTAACTATGAGGAAAAAGGGGAGACACGAGAGGTGGATGGTAACAATTGCTTTAGTTATTCGGACCAGCCATAGTGTAAGGATCGGGTGTTCATGTAAAGCTGCATGAATCGGTAATCAGCCTAAATATGTAACAGTACAGACACAGAGGGCTATTAACTGTATAAAGTGTATGAGAACATGATGTGAGGAACCTGATTATATGAATGGGCCACACAGGGATAGTTAGGTTAATGTGTTGAGGCGGTAGGACAATCTGAAGAAATGAGTTTTTAGGGCACGCTTAAAACTGTGGGGATTGGGGATTAATCGTATTAACCTGGGTAGTGCATTCCAAAGAATTGGCGCAGCACGTGAAAAGTCTTGGAGACGGGAGTGGAAGGTTTTGATTATTGAGGATGTTAACCTCAGGTCATTAGCAGAGTGGAGGGCACGGGTAGGGTATGCTGAGACCAGAGAGGAGATGTAGGGTGGTGCTGAGCCATGCAGTGCTTTCCTCATCATAGACTGACTGTCCCTTGCTCGCTCTTATACATCAACCACTCATACATACACAGTCCCCTCCAGAGACCCTGCCACAGCAGAACAAAGTATGTAAGCAACCCTGCTACAGCATCTCTGTGTCTCTCTGGTGGTTTCTCAGCCGGTCTCTCTGTGTATCTCTCGGTCTCTCTGTGTATCTCGGTCTGTATCTATGGAAACAACAAAAACCCTCACTGTCGCCCTGATTCACTCCCGCCTGGACTACTGCAATGCTCTATTAATTGGCCTCCCCTTTACTCGACTTTCCCCTCTCCAGTCAATCCTTAATGCAGCAGCCAGGGTTGTCTATCTGACTAATCGGTTTTCAGACGCGTCTGCTCTTCGCCAGTCATTACACTGGCTGCCCATTCATTACAGGATACAATTCAAAGTACTTGTTCTCACCCACAAAGCTCTCCACAATGCAGCACCCCCTTACATCTCCTCCCTCATTTCTGCCTATCAGCCTAACCGACCGCTGCGCTCTGCAAATGACTTTCAACTAACCTCTGCACTAATCCGTACCTCCCGACTCCAAGACTTCTCCCGTGCTGCGCCAATCCTCTGGAATGCTCTACCCCAAGATATTAGGACCATTCACAATTTGCATAGTTTTAGGCGCTCACTCAAAACACATTTGTTCAGAGCGGCCTATCATGTTCACTAATCAAAGTCATTTTATGTTTGTGTGTGTGTAGCCCATTCACTATCTCCATCTATCCCCCACCCTCTGAAGATGGCTGGACCATCATTGTAAATACATCATTGTAAATATACACCTGTGCTTTGTATCTCCCCCACCTCATTGTAGATTGTAAACTCTCACGAGCAGGGTCGTCTTAAGTTGCTTTAATTATTGTATTGTTAATGTTGTTACTTATGACTGTTGTGTTTGCAACTGTTATTCCGCGCTGTGGAATATGTTGGCGCTATATAAAGATTATTATTATTCTATGGGTATCTCTCTGTGTATCTCTGTCTATCTCTCTCTGTATCTTTGTGTATCTCTCTGTGTATAATAATAATCTTTATTTTTATATAGCGCTAACATATTCCGCAGCGCTTTACAGTTTGAACACATTATCATCACTGTCCCCGATGGGGCTCACAATCTAAATTCCCTATCAGTATGTCTTTGGAATGTGGGAGGAAACCGGAGTGCCCGGAGGGAACCCACGCAAACACGGAGAGAACATACAAACTCTTTGCAGATGTTGTCCTTGGTGGGGTTTGAACCCATGACTCCAGCGCTGCAAGGCTACAGTGTAAACCACTGAGCCACCATGCCGCCCACCGTGTATCTCACTATATCTCTGTATCTCTCTCTCTGTATCTGTGTATCTCTCTTTTTCTCTGTATATCTCTCTGTATCTCTGTCTCTGTGTATCTCTCTGAGTATCTATCTTTTGGTGTGCACTACCGTGTAAAAGTTTAGAGTCACTAAGAAATGTCCTTATTTTTTAAAGAAAAGCACAGTTTTTTCCAATTAAGCTAACATTAAATGATTCAGAAATACACTCTATACATTGTTAATGTGGTAAATGACAATTCTACCTGCATAAGTCTGGTTTGTAATGCAATATCTTCATAGGTGTATAGAGGCCCATTTCCAACAACCATCACTCCAGTGTTCTTATGGTACTTTGTGTTTGCTAACTGTGTAGGAAGGCTAATGGATGGTTACAATACCCTTGTGCAAGTATGTTAGCACAGTTGAAAACAGTTTGGCTGATTAGAGAAGCAATAAAACTGACCTTCCTTTGAGCTAGTTGAGAATCTGGGGTATTACATTTGTTGGTTCCATCTCAAAATGGCCAGAAAAAAGAACTTTTATGTGAAACTCAACAATCTATTCTTGTTCTTACAAATGAAGGCTATTCCATGCGAGAAATTGCCAATAAACTGAAGATTTCCTACAAAGGTGTGTACTACTCCCTTCAGAGGAGAGCACAAACAGGCTCTAACCAGACTAGAAAGAGAAGTGGGAGGCCCCGCTGCACAACTGAGCAACAAGACAAGTACATTAGAGTCTGTAGTTTCAGAAATCGTCACATCACAGGTCCTCAGCTGGCAGCTACATAAAATAGTGCATGCAAAACGCCAGTGTCAACATCTACAGTGAGGGCCGACTCCGGGATGCTGGCCTTCAGTGCAGAGTGGCAAAGAAAAAGCCATATCTGAGACTGGCTAATAAAGGAAAAGGTTAATATGGGCAAAAGAGCACAGACATTGGACAGAGGAAGATTTGAAAAAAGTGTTATGGACAGATGAATCCAAGTTTGAGGTGAACAACTGAAAAGATGCTGGAAGAGTGCCTGACGCCATCTGTCAAGCATGGTGGAGGTAATGTGATGGTCTGGGGTTGCTTATGTGCTGGTAAAGTGGGAGATTTGTACAAGGTAAAAGAGATTTTAATTAAGGAAGGCTATCACACCATTTTGCAACGCCACGCCATACCCTTGTGGACAGCACTTGATGGGAGCCAATTTCATCCTACAACAGGACAATGACCCAAAGCACACTTCCAAATTATACAAGAACTATTTAGGGAAGAAGCAGGCAGCTGGTATTCTATCTGTAATGGAGTGGCCAGCACAGTCACCAGATCTCAACCCCATTGAGCTGTTGTGGGAGCAGCTTGACCGTATGGTACGCAAAAAAGTGCCCATCAAGCCAAACCAACTTGTGGGAGGGGCTTCTGGAAGCATGGGGTGAAATTTCTCCAGATTACTTCAGCAAATTAACTGCTAGAATGCCAAAGGTCTGCAATGCTGTAATTGCTGCAAAGGGAGCATTCTCTGACAAAAGCAAAGTTTGAAGGAGAAAATTATTATTTCAAATAAAAATCTTTTTTTAGAACCTTGTCAATGTCTGGACTAGATTTTAAATTCATTTGGCAACTCATTTGATTAATAAAAGTATGAGTTTTCATGGAAAACACAAAATTGGCTGGGTGACCCCAAAATTTGGAAAGGTAGTGTATCTCTCTGTCTCTATGATGAGAAACAGGATTGTGTTTCGCGGCGGCCTGTGGTAGGTCTTTCCTTGGTTTCTCTGGCTTAGAGCATGAAGATAAAACACTGCCTACTGTCCCTCCCTGGAGTACAGACACATCATTAACTAAAAAATTCTAACACTGATAACGCAAGAACCACAAGATGGATTTCTTCACCTCAGGTATCATTTTAATCAGTGTAACAGCGCCAACCTGACAATGCCTGTAGTTTACTTAGCAAAATCCTGCTGACAGGTTCGCTTTAAGACACGTTTGGTTCACCCCCAGCCTCACCCCCCCCGACAATAGTGACATCCAGAGGCCTCAATTACTGGGATAATGACAGCCACAATTTCCCCACAGAAGTCACACCAAGACCTTGCACCCCCCTTCCTTGTAGGCAGTATACTTACATCAAGGAGTTCCCGGAATTCGTATCCTCGCTTCTGGCTACAAGCACCTCTCCAAGTGGCAGTATCATCCACATCCAGATCTGCTCTTCTGTGCCGAGCTTCTCAGAAAAGTCACCACCGGGAGACCTGCACTTCGTAGCAGTTTGCTAGACCTAGGGCTAGTGCCTGAGGGTGTCAGACAGCAGCGAGCCACACATCATGGTCCCACAAGTTAAGGAACCCTGGTCTAGGTGTTCAGTAGCTGGGTGTGATACGTGTAATGAGCTAATGATTACCGTATTTTTTCTGTTACTTGAATACTGGTATAGAGATAATAACCGCTAGGTAGTTTTTCTGTGCAACAGTAGGCTGTGAAGTCTGATGTGGCAGTATGTGTTTTTCCAATCATCTGTACATTCAGTCAGACATGTAATATTTTAATAAAATTGATTGATAGTTATTTTTTGTAATAAGTTTGCTTTTTAGAGGTAGAGTTCTAGTAGGTAAATTATACTATTGGCTGTCCCTCTAGTTATACCTTAAAACTATGTACCCAGTTTATTAATACATAGTTATAGCATTGCTTCTGCGTAAAGGATTATGAGCACTGTGAACGACCGATGGGAAGAACCGTGTCCGAGCGCTAGCCACAGGACATGGGGTTCTGGAAACAGCCAATGGCGAGCCGTGCTACTCCGTTTTAGTAACTCCAATACAAATGAATGTTACAGGCACAGTGTAGCACTACAAGTTACAATGTTTCCATAACTCCCAGTCACCTCTATGTGAATAACAAAAACAGTGCGGATTAGCAGCACTCAGATGCTTTTATAGCCCTATCTCCCGGAGCTAGCGATTTGCGCTGTTATTCCAGACTCAGCCATGAATGGCTCAGATAGAATACCCCTTTAACAACATAAGATGGAGATTTCGATTACCTGCTAAATCCCGAGGTAGTGATCAAGCTTCTGTTTCCAGTCCAGGACAGGTTCAGCCACTGGACTAGTGTGCAACGAGGCAAGAGATACTCCAAGGAGGCATCAGTCAGAGTGGCCCAGTAAGGCTGTAAACTTAAGTGGGTGTACTGAAGAGGATCACAGCAGTGCTGATACAGGAGCTTGCAAGTCTGTGCCAGGCGACACAAGTCCGGAAGTGCTAAGTGGCTAATGATCAACTGGATTAGCTAAAGGAAAGACAAAACGGAAAAGAAGAGGTTAGTAGTAGTGTGCACTGTGAATGGTGCCTGCACAGATGACAAATTAGACAAGGATGGATCTCCCATATCGACCATCAATGCCCATTGACAGATCTACTTTGAAACTAAGACGTTTTTGGGGTCTTATTCCAAAACTTCTTGCAAAAGAGGCATATTGTATAATGCACATATATTATAAAAACACCCCCAGGTTCTATTGAGACCTATTTAAAGGAACTACATTAGATTCTACTTCTACCAATATCACTGCTCCGGAAACGTAGTAAAAGCTTCACCAATCCATTTGGCAGAAAATACTGAGATGCTGCAGTATAGTATGGTATCTACATTCTGGTGCCACATGCCAACAGACACTGGTACGTGTGCCAATCAGGAATATGTCTATAAAGGAGCAGATGGTCTTGTAATGGTCACTTGTATCTTGCCACATTCCACTTCTAAAAGAAAAAAAATATACAGTGCACACATGGCTTATTTTAGGAACACTTCAGGCTAGAATTTGCAGGTCAGATTTTGAACCTCGCGATCATGACTATATAATACATACCAATAAGACAGATGAAAGCATCTATCGATATGTTCTACTTTCCGACTGAATAACTACACTGGAATCATCAACTTCTAGTTTCCCAATGACATCTACTATTGGACACTGTAGACAAATCTAAGCATTTTCATGGCAATATATTTTTTATTATTTTTTTTAAATCACTGCAATACAATGAAAATGTGTGCCCATCTTAACCCCTTCATGACCTCGGGATTTTCCATTTTTCCGTGTTCATTTTTCGCTCACCTCCTTCCCAGAGCCATAACTTTTTTATTTTTCAGTCAATATGGCCATGTAAGGGCTTATTTCTTGCGGGACGAGTTGTACTTTTGAATGACATCATTGGTTTTAGCATGTCGTGTACTAGAAAATGGGAAAAAAATTCCAAGTGCGGTGAAATTGCAAAAAAAAGTGCAATATAATGCGTGTTTTTAGTTTGGCTTTTTTTGCTAGCTTCACTAAATGCTAAACCTGACCTGCCATTATGATTCTCCAGGTCATTATGAGATCATAGACACCAAACATGTCTAGGCTATATTTTATCTAAGTGGTGAAAAAAAATTCAAAACTTTGCTTTAAAAAAAAAAAAAAAAAAAAAAAAAAAATAATAAAAAAAAAAAAATCGCACCATTTTCCCGATACCCGTAGCATCTCCATTTTTCGTGATCTGAGGTCGGGTGAGGGTTTACTTTCTGCATGCCGAGCTGACGTTTTTAATGATACCATTTTGGTGCAAATACGTTCTTTTGATCGCCCGTTACTGCATTTTAATGCAATGTCGCGGCGACCAAAAAACTTAATTTTGGCGTTTCAAATTTTTTTCTCGCTACGCCATTTAGCAATCAGGTCAATCCATTTTTTATTGATAGATCAGGCGATTCTGAACGCGGCGATACCAAATATGTGTATGTTTGACTTTTTTATTGTTTTATTTGAATGGGGCGAAAAGGGGGGTGATTTAAACTTTTTTTTTTTTATTTCATGGTTTTTTTTTTTTTTTACTTTTGCCATGCTTTAATAGCCTCCATGGGAGCCTAGAAGCTGGCACAACTGGATCGGCTCTGCTACATAGCAGTGATCATCAGGGTGGCGCTCACAGCAAGCCGGAATCAGTAACCATAGAGGTCTCAAGGAGACCTCTGGTTACTATGCCGACGCATTGCTGACCCCCGATCATGTGACGGGGTCGGCGACGTGAGCATTTCCGGTCGCGCGGCCGGAAGCGGTAGTTAAATGCCGCTGTCAGCGTTTGACAGCAGCATTTAACTAGTAGGTGGATCGCCCATATAATGCTCCATAAAGTTCATGATGGGCCCCATAAGATGCTCCATATTAAAATATGCCCCATATAATGCTGCATAAAAGGTTAATGATGGCCCCATAAGATGTTCCATAGAACATATTGTGCCTCATAATGCTGCACAAAGGATGATGGCCCATAAAATGCTCAATAGAATAATATGCCCAATATGCTGCTCCATAAAGGTTGATGGCCCCATAGAATAATATGGCCCGTATGCTGCTGCTGCTATTAAAAAAAATTAAAATGACATACTCACCTCTCGTCGCTGGGAGCCAGCTGCAGGTGTCGCCGATGGCTCAGGCCCCCGGCACTTGCGATATTCACTTGTCCATACCGCCAGAGACCTGGTCACGTGGTACCGCTCATTAAAGTAATGAATATGCGCTCCACGCCTATGGGAGTGGAGTCGCGTCCATGTTCATTACATTAATGAGCGGTACCATGTGACCGCTGAACACAGGAAGAGCTGCAGGTGCCGGAGACCATCGGAGAAGCAGGGAAGTGCAGAGACCGCGCCGGGAGCTGGTATGATGTGACAGCCGCCGCTCCCCTGGGACAATGACTCGAGTATAAGCAGAGTGGGACACTTTTAGCCTAAAAAAAAATGGGCTGAAAATCTCAGCTTATACTCGAGTATATACGGTACTTGGGAGCGATCTCAAGTATCATAGGAACAGTTTGTATTTAAAGTCAGTTTGGTTTATTTCAGTCCTCATAAACCATATCACAAAAAACTCAAATACAGCCTTTGCCCGACATAAAACAAAACATAAAGTAACAAGTCCATACAATAGCGATGGTTAGCCTGCCTGGCTTAGAGTCTAGCTTTTTAGTCCTCAATCCAGGAGATCTGCACACCTCCATATACACAGCCATTTACAAAGTAAAGCACACCCAGGGGTGGAGATATGGTGAGCAGCTGTCTCTCCCAACTCATCAGCAGCTCACAATCAGACTGTCCTGGCCAATTAACCCCATTTAGTCCAAATGTACTGAAGCATTACTATAGGTTTATCTCCCAACCATTAGGTGTCAGACAGCCACCTTACAGTACCTATACATGTCCGAATGATTACTATGCTGTCAAACATAAGTAGTTATTATATTCATTGTCTTGTACACTTCTCTTTATTCTTCTGTTCTGTCTAGTTGTGGGATTAAATAAACTAATGAGTCCAAAGGAGTACAGTTCATATGGCTTCTCTCCCCTCTCACTGACATTGTTGCCATTTCCAGCGGTCTCCATACCCCACTATCACAGTTTGTAAAGTGGTGCATAGATACTCCTGGCCTGCCCTGTTCTTCTGTTGTCCTCTGGACAGCAAGTGAAGCACAATGGCCCCAATTCAGCAATCATAAAACACTTTGAAAATGCTCTGTTGTGCTAAAATTTTGAAACTTGCTTACTCCAGTCCAGAACTGGAGTTAGATTTGTGGCGAGGAGCACATCACTTTTAAGACACGCCTGATTCACTAAGAATAATTCTCTATTTAAACAGGTTGTCCACTACTTTATAAGGATAGATCATCAATGTATGAGCAGTGCGGGTGTTACACCCGATGCCCTTGAACAGCTGATCCTGATGTTGTCGGCATCTGAAAGTGCTCAGTTACAGAGTTGTAAGCATAGCTCCATCGATGTGTTGATTTGGATGGGGTGGATACACAGTACCAAGCTGCGGCCACTGTAGAGTGCACTGTGCAGCTCCGTAACTGCGCAGTTCCAGATTCTGCCCATACTGTGAACAGCTGCAGCGGGCACAGGCTTTAGCCACAGCCACCGGCTCCTGCATCTGTGACCCGCTGCTCTGCCTCTTTCCCTCTCCCCGCCATCTTCTGGGACAGTGACTTTTGTATAAGCCGATGGGGGCGTTTTCAGCACAAAAGAAAATGGCTCAAAAGCTCGGCTTATACATGAGTATATATGGTATTGCCCCAACTGTACGTGCCAGAAAGGTTTATAGAGGCATCTAAGCTACATTAGTGAGTAATCTTATTTCATGCAAATCATGATTTGTAGATTTTTAAGATTTATATAACTTTGAGTACATATTTAAGAAACAAAACATAATTGAATGCAAAATTATATTTATTTGTCCGCGACACTCAGGTATTTTTTGTTATTAAATCTAATATACATTCAAGAGGCTGTCAGATTATGTTATTTCCCTAACAGCAGTCATGTGATAGAATAAAACAACAATAGCGCACATTTAATGTTAATTATACTTCCAAGTCACTTTTCAGCATTAACGGTCCTGTGTGTGTACGTGAGGAATTAAACTACATCTGGTCATTATACTTGTGTTCACCGATTTCACCAGTTTTTCCACTTTGCAGGCTCTCTCTCTTAAAGAAGCCCTCCTCCCACAGTTTTTCTCCTTTTAATATATTGCAGTCATCGTATTATAATGCACTGTGCACTTACAATTGCTCATTTTGTCTCTCTACCCAGTTAGTTGTTCTCTTTTCTCTGTTCTATGTGGAAACAGGAAATATCTTGTCCCAGCATTCATCATTCTCCTCTTCACTGCCTGACTCGTCTGTTTATCTTGTGGAGATGCAATGTATTGGGCGCGGTGATTCCGCACGGTTCAGTGAACACATGCGGAATCACTTGCGTTCAATAACCGGCAGCGCTTTGGACTCAGTGGACATGTGCTGCGTCCAAAGCGCTGCCAATTCCTGACCGTGTGCACCCACCCTTACAGAGCTCAGCACCGTGGTTCTGTGTCCGTCTCTTTTCTCTCCCTACCCCTCTTCATAGAGTATAATGGGACGTGTCACACCACCATCTTGTCTGAACAAGGCATGGTGGAGAGGAAGAAATGACTGATATTGGGGAAGGGAGCCAATTTATCTGCTAAGATATGCTACCATTTTTTTTATATTTGGCTTTACTAATAATTTATGCAGTTTGTTGAAAGCACAGTTCAAGCTTTTCCAGGACTCCCTGATGGTACTGCAGCTGGTCACATGGTGTGTACGCGGGCATGTATGGCACATGATCATTAAAACCTGTGATTGGCTGCAGAGGTAAAAAGAAAAAGAGGCACAGCACAACCGGAGCAGTGGGGGATTTGAAAGACTAGATGGGGGTATATTATTGCAAATTTCATATAATTTCAGAAAATACCTCTGCCATTTTCTGTTGTGGCACATTGCAGAAATGCTGTGGAGAAGCTTTAGCCATTGTTTTCTATTCATTTTTGGCACATTAGTTGGACCAATATAAATGTAGCATGCAGAGTCTTCTGTCCGACTACGGTCAACTTTCTAATCCGCTATGTTCTGCCCATGACAAGTGGCAATCACAACTGATGTGTGCGGAGTCAGCCTAAGAGCTCATAGACGAGTGTATGAATCGGATGTGTGCTGTCCGATTTTTAGTTTGTGGTCATGTACATGTTTAATGTACTGTAACTGTATGAAACCGAATCACACACAGACGTAAAACATGTACAGACGGATGGCACATAGACGATTATTTTACCAATTGTCATCATCTGAGTTTTCTGGGTGAAACTGCATCTGCACTGTCCCATTGAATAACATTGGTCCGAATGCTGTCCTTTTTTCTCATGGACACCACTCGGACCGATAATATAGTCCTGTGAACGAGCGCTGAGCCAAATTTGGATAAAGTTAATTGAGGTCTGCATTTACAGTGGGCTAAATAAAAATTTGACACAGCCGATCTAGCACGTTTTCCCACTTACAGAGAATGGAGAGGTCTGTAATATTTATCATAGGTACACTTCACCTGTGGGAGACAGATTCTAACACCCCCCCCAGGAAAATCACATTGTATGATTTTTACATAAGCATTTTACTGCATGAAATAAGTATATGATACAACAGAAAAACAAAACTTAATATTTGGTACAGAAACCTTTGTTTGCAATTACAGAGATTAGACGTGTCCTGTAGTTCTTGACCAAGTTTGCACACACTGCTGCAGGGATTTTGGCCCACTCCTCCATACAGATCTTCTCCAGATCATTCAGGTTTTGGGGCTGTCGCTGGATAACATTGAGTTTCAGCTCCCTCCAAAGATTTTCTATTGGGTTCAGGTCTGGACACTGGCTAAGCAACTCCAGGACCTTGAAATGTTTCTTACGGAACCACTCCTTAGTTGCCCCGAGTGTGTGTTTTGTGTCGTTGTCATTCTGGAAGATCCAGCCACAACAAATCTTCAATGATCAGAGGGAAGAGAGTTGTTGGCCAAAATGCCGTGATACATGACCCAATCCATCCTCCTTTCAATACGGTGCAGTTTTCATGTCCCCATTGAAGAAAAGCACCCCCCCAAAGTATGATGTTACCCCCACCATGATTCACGGTTGGGACTGTGTTCTTGGGGTTGTACTCATCCTTCTTCTTCCTCCAAACACAGCGAGTGGAGTTGATACCAAAAAGTTCTATTTTGCTCTCATCTGACCACATGACCTTCTCACATGCCGATTCTGGAACATCCAGATGATCATTGGCAAACTTCAAACGGGCCTGGACATGTGCTGACATGAGAAGGGGACCTTGCATGCCCTGCAGGATTTTAATCCATGACAGCGTAGTGTGATATTAATGGTAATGTTTGTGATTGTGGTCCCAGCTCTCTTCAAGTCATTGACCAGGTCCTCTCTTGTAGTTATGGGCGGATTCCTGACCTTTCTGAGAATCATCCTTACCCCATGAGGTGAGAGTTTGCATGGAGCTTCAGATCGAGGAAGATTGACAGTCATCTTGTGTTTCTTCCATTTTCTAATAATTGTGCCAACAGTTGCTGCCTTCTCACTAAGCTGCTTGCCTATTGTCTTGTAGTCCATCATAGCCTTGTGCAGGTCTACAATTTTGCCCCTTGTGTCCTTAGACAGCTGTTTGGTATTGGCCATGGTGGAGAGGTTGGAATGTGTGGACAGGTGTATTTTATACAGGTAACGAGTTCAAAGAATGCAATTAATAAAGGTGATGAGTGAATAGTAAGAAGGCCAGAATTCTTGCTGGTTGGTAGGTGATCAAATACTTTTTTCATGCAATAAAATGTATTCTAATTATTCAAAAATCATACATTGTGATTTTCTGGTTATTTTTAGATTCTGTCTCTCACAGGTGAAGTGTACCTACGATAAAAATTACAGACCTCACCATTCTTTGTAGGTGGAAAACTCTCAGCATTGCTTGATTTCACACTCATTTCACATCCTGAATGGCCATTGTAACCTAAACTGCCATTTACTAGGGGGTCCGGGCAGCCTGCACTTATCGGAGCTAATTGCACGAGCCTTTGGACACACACACTATACTCCCAATAAGTTTCTTTTCCTAAGGGTTCACTCACACTTGCATATAAATCAGTCAAATGCAATACGGTAAAAAAAATAGAATTGGACTAGGGCCAATGTTACTCAATGAGGCCGTGCAGATCTGCGGATTTTTTCTCAGGTGGTGTAGAAGAAATGAAGAGCGGCCCTCACCACGTTCTATAGTAAAAATCCTTTAATCCAATGAACAGGACATCACAGCGGTAGTAAGGGGTGTGCGGGAGAGGGAGAGAGGACATGTCCTCTACAAGAGTCGCATTTTCCACTGTCAGCTCTAATATGCGGCATAAAGCTCAACTACAGGGGAGATCATTGGACTTTCCAGTGTGGACTGGTGCCTGTTTAGCTTTGTCTTGTTTCAGTTTTTCTCAGCTGTATTCGCATAAGAACAAAATTGCAGAATGCAAATCTTGACCGTGTGGGGGAAAAAAAAAATGGCATGCCATATGGGCCATCAGCATAGCATGTGATGTTTACAGATATATTACAATTCTGTAGCATGGGGAAACTGTAAAAGGCCCTATAAAAGATTACGGTAATAGTTGCGGAGTGAAAAAATGTATTGCACACAGACAGCACACGGATGGCAAGCAAGAGAAAATCGTCCTAATCTCCTGGATGAGAATGGGGCCGATATTTTTAGACGCTGAACCCAAAGTGAACCCCCTCAGTATTGCCAAGGACAAGAACTCCTAGACTACTTGGGCTACCGAGCCTAGCGGTCACTCACAGGATGCGGACGTATTCGGGTTCTGAGCAGCCCTAAGGCCATGTTCACACAGTGCGTTTTTTACCGCGGAAACGCAGCGGTTTTGCCGCTGCGGTTCCGCGGCTGTTTTCCATGCAGGGTACAGTACACTGTACCCTATGGAAAACAGGACCCACTGTGCACATGATCCTGAATTGAAAAAAAAAAAACGCACTGATTAGCTGCGGTAAAAAAGAAGTACCATGTCACTTCTTTTTGTAAAACAGCAGCGGTTCTGCACCCATAGACCTCCATTGTGAGGTCAAACCAGCAGTAAAACCCGCAGATCAAAAATAGATCTGCGGGTTTTATTGCGGTTCGTGGTGCAGAACCGCTGCTGCAGGAAGTGCGGGGAAGCGGGCGGAAGTGCGTGGGTGGAGTGTGGCTGCCCCGATCCCACCCCCCATGCTCCGATGCCCCTCCCCTGTGCTCCGATGTCACCCCCCCGTGCTCCGATGCCCCCCCCGTGCCCTAATCTCCCCCCCTTATACTTACCCGGCCTCCCGGTGTCCGTCCGGCCGTCTTCTCCCTGGGCGCCGCCATCTTGCAAAATGGCGGGCGCATGCGCAGTGCGCCCGCCGAATCTGGCAGATTCGTTACAAAGTGCATTTTGATCACTGAGATATAACCTATCTCAGTGATCAAAATAAAAAAAAATAGTAAATGACCCCCCCCCCCCCTTTGTCACCCCCATAGGTAGGGACAATAAAAAAAATAAAGAATTTTTTTTTTTTTTTTCACTAAGGTTAGAATAGGGGTAGGGTTAGGGGTAGGGTTAGGGGTAGGGTTAGGGTATTTTCAGCCATTTTAACCCTAAAAAAATTCCTAGAAAACACACAGACTCTGGCTAGAAAACTGCATCAAAAAACGCATCAAAAAACGCATCAAAAAAGGACCAAAAAAAGGACCTGCGTTTTCTGCCAAGAGCTGCAGTTTTTTAAAAAACAGTCCTGAAAAAAAAAGGATGGAAATCAGGAACGTGTGAACATACCCTAAGAAGGAAGCTTACGGATTGCAGGGTAAATACATTACCACATCTTTCTCTACAGAGGAGTAAATTGGTGCCAAGTCCTCACGAATAGTGTCCGTGCCGACGCAGCCTGTGATAAGGCATGTGCCAGACACTTGACCACAGCAGGGGTGAACACTGGAAACCGGTTACTAAATACATAAACGATGCATCTCATAATAACAATATGTTTTCTGTAACTTATTCATTCCACCATAGGAATAGTAGCATAGCCACTCACGTATGCATGTCATCTTACCTCATAAGGCAGCTTGTCAAAATAGCCATTATTTGTCCAATCCCTGAGGCTGGAGCTACTGAACTGATTAGTAAGGCAGTCAATTCCACAGCCATCTTTATCATATTCATCATCATCCAGATCATTCATATCAATGGCGACTGTCTTTAAGGAAAGCATGGGTTTCTCTTTTACACCATGTAATTCCACAGCATCTAACTCGGTGTAGTATTCCAAGAGACCGCTATTAATTTCCAGGCGTAGGAGATTTGTTGGGAAATTGATCTCTTTTATACAGGGTGTGAACTGGCGAGCCTGAGGAGAATGGACACGGGTGGGTTCTGCCGACCAGATTGTTTCCCATCTAGACATGACACAGAGTATGTTAGCATTTCCACCAGCTCACAATTGCTTCTAGATTTCATTATATTTTTCTCATTTCTATAGTGCCATTAATTCCACATGGCTTATTTTCCTCGCTTATATTGCGCTTATTCTGTAACACTTTACAGACATCATTATCACTGTCTCCATTGGGACTCACAATCTACATTCCCTATCAGTATGTCGTGGAGTATGGAGGAAACTCACACAAACACGGGGAGAACATACGAACTCCTTGTGGATGTTGTCCTTGGTGGGATTTGAATCCAGGACCCCAGTGCTGCAAAAAATAGTGCTAACCACTGAGCCCCTGTGTCACGTGACTTTAACAAGTGCATAAGAAGTTTTCAGGAGCAGCTGGAGCTTCAATACAAGTTCGTTAGTACTAAAGAAAGACCTTTTGTTACATACATCTTTTATATCGATTCATCTAATATTAAAGGGATTGTCCCCTACTTTGATATTAACCTATTCTTAGGCTACGCACATCAATATTATATCAGTAAAGGTCCGACAAAACAAGTACCCCCACTGATGAGCTTTGGCTGCAGGTTGGACATCCCCGTATACTGCTTAGTGGCAGTTCCCTGGCAGCTCAGTCCTTACAAGTGAATTGCTTACACCCAACCACCGCCGGAGCTGACATGCTGGGTACCAGTCCCAAACCAATAGGGGATATCTGGGACTTAATAGAAAAAATGTAAGTAAGCACTGACAGGCAGGTAGTTGCCCGGCACCATTCTCCAACGGCACAGAGTGGTTCACAAACTTCCACTGACGTCACATCAATGGAGCGGCAGTTTGTTTTCCTGTTGACAGGGCTTGACTACTGGTGTCATTCTGATTGACAGATAGTTCTCCGCTGCCTTAATTGGGGGACGCTGGATGTCAGTAAGCCTGAAGCCAGTAGTCCCGTCCTGTCAACAGGAAAAGAAACCACTGTTCTGTTGACAGGGAGCAGCTGAATCTCTGACAAGTGCGGTCAATGACCAGCACCGGGTACAACAGGCAGGTAGTTGCCTTTGTTAGCAATTACATGCCTGCTAGTGCTTAAGCACATTTTTTTTGGTAGGACTTCAATATCAAAATAGTGGACGATCCCGTTAACATCTATGGGCTCCTTCAGACTTCCACAATTTAGTGCCCTCATACTCACTTTAGCCACAAATTGAACGGCCCAAACTAAAAACAGACCCAGTTACTAGTCACACTGAAACAATAGAAATGAAAGCCATTTTGTGAATTGATCCCCCTGCAGGACATTTTCATTTTTAATTTTCACATTTGTTATGTTTTCATGCACATTATGAATTAAGAAACTGCATTAATAACACATTTCAATATTTTTTCATGTGGACAATCCCTTTGAGCTTTACATCCTACGTAAATGACAAGCTTAAGACCTTACAGATATTAGACTTCTTATACAGTAGTCTTGTCATCTTCTGTGAGATTTGGAACTCGCTCGGACACTAAGTGCCCACTGACATAGGGGGTCTTACCTTACTTCAGTAGGAGTGGTCTGAGAGTAAGGATTTGCAGAACAAGCAAGAATCTTCACAATGGATCCTGGATGGTAGGTTTCAAGGATATGAACTGCTGTAGGATAAACTGGTTCCTCAAACGCAAGTTCTACGTAATCCTGGCTAAAGAAACTTGGTGATGTTCTCTTGAAAGGAACAGCCGAGCTCTCACTCAGATGCCACCAGTTTCCATACGTCCGAAACACAGCTGTCTGGGTGAAATCCCCAGAGCTCGGATAGACGTTAGGGGCACCAGCTAAATTCCACATTGTATAAGACATGCTGTTTTCACTTCCATAGTGAGAACTGAAATCCAAAACTTCTTTGGCATACTGTACAGTTTCAGTGGACATTGGCAAAGCACGGCTGTTTGACTCAATGGCTCTCCGGCTGTTAATCATCTCCCCCCTACTAGCTAAGCGGGCACGGCGCCGGAGGCAAATGTAGTAAAACATGCTCAGGGCTGTTAACATGGGAAACCAAGATGTCATGTAGCTCAAACAGACGTGACCAGTAAATGGTGTGGTCTAACTTGTTTCTTGTAGTAACTGGTCGTCGACCTGGTAAACACATCCCTGCAGAAAACAATAGAAAAAAAAACAGCTTAGACTGCAACCTAACAAAGCTTCCAGAAGAATCTCAAGCATGAAGCGTACACTAAGTAGTAGCCATAACAGCAATGATTCCGTATAGCATGGACCCTACATAATGTACCTGGTCTGTACCACAGGTTTATGTGCTCGTTATAATGTGTTACCCAAATGCAGTGCTAGGTAAAGAGCATTCAGTACTTCTCTTAGATCTACCAGTTAGTCCACTAAAGGTGTCTGCACAACTTTCTAGGAAGTTAAAATTGCACCCCCCTTAAAGTTTACTAACCTCTGAGTTTGAGGAGTGAGCATTGCGTAAAAAAAAAAAAAGTTGCCCATCTTTGGTTGACAATTTAGATTTTTTTTACTTAGATGCATGTATTTGGGGAAAACATCATTTTGCAGTTGGCTTTCATCACAAACTTTATATGCAAACTGCCTCTCCAGAGAGGAAGAGGACTTGAAATCTAGTGCAACCTATTGGAAGTAACAATCCTAAATGTTACTATCGACACTTTAAAGGGAACCTGTCACCCCCCAAAATCGAAGTTGAGCTAAGCCCACCGGCATCAGGGGCTTATCTACAGTATTCTGGAATGCTGCAGATAAGCCCCTGATGTATCCTGAAAGATGAGAAAAGAGGTTAGATTATACTCACCTGGGCGAGCGATCCGATCGGCGTCGCGGTCCGGTCCAGCGCCTCCCATCTTCTTACGATGACGTCCTCTTCACGCTGCGGCTCCGGCGCAGGCGTACTTCTCTGCCCTGTTGAGGGCAAAGTACTGCAGTGCGCAGGCGCTGGGCCTCTCTGACCTTTCCCGGAGCCTGCACACTGCAGTACTTTGCTCTGCCCTCAACAGGACAAAGTACGCCTGCGCCGGAGCCGCCGCGTGAAAACAAGAAGAGGACGACATCGTATGAAGATGGGAGGCCCCGGAAAGTGACACCCATCGGATCCGACCGCCCGCATTGAGTATAATCTAACCTCTCTTTCTCATCTTTCAGGTTACATTGGGGGCTTATCTACAGCATTACAGAATTCTGTAGATAAGTCCCTGATGCCGGTGGGCTTAGCTCACCTTTGATTTTGGGGGTGACAGGTTCCCTTTAACGAGCCTTGCCACATGACTTGGGATAAAAGCCAAACCAGAGCCTCAATTTGCAGACAGTGTTAAGGGGTGTTGCCCCTCGTCAGATCTGATTTGGCTAGGTGAGAGCCTTAGATCCCAGCCTCTCAGCTAACCAAATCAGATCTTACACTTTGCACTGACGAGGGGCAACACCCTGAAACACTATGTCTGCAAACTGGGATACTGGTTTGGCTTTTATCTTAAGTCATATGGAAAGCCTCGTTAAAGGGTCAATTAGGCTAGGGTCACATTGCGTTAGTGCAATCCGTTTAGCGCTAGCGGATTGCGCTAACGCAATGATTTTAATGGGGCCGCGTCCCGGGGTCGCGGTAACGTCCCCGCTCTCGCAGATCCCCGATCTGCGAGAGCGGGGAACGGACCGCGGGCGCGCCTCGGACGCTGCAAGCAGCGTCCGCGGCGCGCCAGGAAACACCGGCGCGTCGCTAGCGCGTGCCGAACATGGCACGCGCTAGTGCTGCGCGTTCCCATTGCCGTGAATGGGCGCGCTAACGGACACGTTGCACGGCGTTAATTTTGCCGTGCAACGCTGTCCGTTAGCGTGTCCATTAACGCAATGGGAACCTAGCCTAAGGACTTTAAGGCTATGTGCACCGTCAGGATTATGCGCAGAAATTTCCTGATCAAAACCGGACTTTTTCCGCAGGAAATCCGTATGCGTTTTTTGCGTGGATTTTTCGCGTTTTTTTTCCGGAGCTTCCCAATGCATTAAATAGAAATTTGGAAATCCACAAAATGAATGAACATAGTAACATAGTAACATAGTTAGTAAGGCCGAAAAAAGACATTTGTCCATCCAGTTCAGCCTATATTCCATCATAATAAATCCCCAGATCTACGTCCTTCTACAGAACCTAATAATTGTATGATACAATATTGTTCTGCTCCAGGAAGACATCCAGGCCTCTCTTGAACCCCTCGACTGAGTTCGCCATCACCACCTCCTCAGGCAAGCAATTCCAGATTCTCACTGCCCTAACAGTAAAGAATCCTCTTCTATGTTGGTGGAAAAACCTTCTCTCCTCCAGACGTAAAGAATGCCCCCTTGTGCCCGTCACCTTCCTTGGTATAAACAGATCCTCAGCGAGATATTTGTATTGTCCCCTTATATACTTATACATGGTTATTAGATCGCCCCTCAGTCGTCTTTTTTCTAGACTAAATAATCCTAATTTCGCTAATCTATCTGGGTATTGTAGTTCTCCCATCCCCTTTATTAATTTTGTTGCCCTCCTTTGTACTCTCTCTAGTTCCATTATATCCTTCATGAGCACCGGTGCCCAAAACTGGACACAGTACTCCATGTGCGGTCTAACTAGGGATTTGTACAGAGGCAGTATAATGCTCTCATCATGTGTATCCAGACCTCTTTTAATGCACCCCATGATCCTGTTTGCCTTGGCAGCTGCTGCCTGGCACTGGCTGCTCCAGGTAAGTTTATCATTAACTAGGATCCCCAAGTCCTTCTCCCTGTCAGATTTACCCAGTGGTTTCCCATTCAGTGTGTAATGGTGATATTGATTCCTTCTTCTCATTCTACGATGCACTTTTATCGCGGAAAAAAACGCAACATGTGAACAAAAATTATGGGATGCTTAATGTATGTTTTTAAGCGTTTTTGCAGCGGAAAACCGCCCCCAAAAAACGTGAAAAATCCAGAACGTGTGCACATACCCTTACAATTGCTACTTCAAATCGGTGGCACTAGAGGTCAAGTCCTCTTCCTATCTAAAGACATAATTTGGATATTTAGTTTCCCAGAAAAGCATTGCAGGGTTAATAAGCCTCCTCACACTCGCATGCCAGGCCAGGCATGTCACTCACCACAAGGAAAAACCTTACCCCTTAGATACCATTGCAAATTTTGCACTATTAGCATGTGAAGCCTTTGTGCTGCAGCATTACCGGCTTCTGAATCAGTTAACTGAGAATCAAATCAGTAAAGCTCGTTTTCACAGTCTAGTAGGAAAGTGTCACTTTTTGGCTAGAGTAACATGACTGTATTTTATCTTTTCCAAGAAAATCGGTTTAATTATGCTAATCCCACTCTGATCACAGTGTGATCATAGTGTTATCTGATTTTCGGGTATGAGGAGAAAATAGTAAATTAAAATGTCTCCATCTTCTCCATTCTATCAGTCAGTGAATTTCGGAATCAATGACTTGCATGGCCAAGTGCCATCTGAATACTGGATGCAAAACATGCTTGCTGCAATTTTTTTCCTCGGACATATTCGGTCTCTGTAAAAAAAAAAAAAAAAAAACACACGTGCATGGCTCCATAGAATAACACTGGTCTAAGTGCTATATGATGTTTTATCGGATAAGACTAGGACCGAAAAAAGTCACCTGCACGAGCCTGTTATCTGCCTTGTTCAGAGTTCCTCTCCACTGATTTATGACCATATCAAAGTTAAACTGTGCAGGGAGACCTGTAAAAGTCAAATGATGCAATTTTTTAAATAAAACTCAATTGCAAAAATGATTTTGACCTAAGGGGTTAAAGTGCTGCAATCTGAGTTAGCTCCAGTCGCAGTGGTTAGACTCGAATACTGTGTGAAGTATGGAGCAGGCTCAGCTCCTGGTTATATTTCCCATAACATCATAAAAGCAAAACCCAAAAGATAATGGCAAAATTGCTACTTTTTCCAATTTCAGCCCACTAGAATTTCTTTCACATTGTTCAGGACATTTTGGTAAAATAAATTACATTTTGCCATTCCAAACTACAGCTCTTCCCGCAAAAAAAAACACAATCCCTCATATGGCTATGCTGAAGGAAAGATAAAGCATAAAAAGATGTGCACCACTGCTGCATTCATTCTCTAAGGGACTGGAGACAGCCAGAACCATAGTGAATGGCAGTCCCGTAGAGAATGCATCATGTTCTGCCGCAACTCTGTTCACACGGGGCATTTTAGAGCTAGAGTTTGCATCAATCCATAAGTTATTACCTGTCCATGATATGTGAAAATGTTTAAAGGGGTTATTCAGGAATTTTGTGCTTATTTTTCCCAACTTACCGGCATGTAGTTGCTAACTACCTGCCTGATCTGCCCAGTGACAATCTCTTCCGGCTCAGGTAGTGATTCTCCTGCTTCCTGTGATGCCACGTTCACAGAGCAGCTCTTTTGCTTCCATTCTATTTTGTTGACATCATGCTGACTGACAACAGGCTTCTCGCAGTTAGGCAGCAGGAAGCCGGCCATCAATCAGCATATTGTCAGCAACGATGCCCCATCAACAGAGTAAGGGTACCGTCACACAGTGCCATTTTGATCGCTACGACGGCACGATTCGTGACGTTACATCGTCGCTCAATTATCGCTCCAGCATCGTAGACTGCGGTCACACTTCGCAATGCACGGCGCTGGAGCGATAATTTCATGACGTATTTGCGATGTAGAAATCGTATGGGACAGTCGTACGGTCATGTCACACAAGACAATTCAGAGCACATTTTGCATAATCTGTGCGTGACGTTGTTCACTAGGGGCGTGTTGTGCTGCTAGCTAATGTGCTGATAGGCCATAGGTTCTGTGCACACAATTGGTTGGAAAATTTGTCACCTGAGCGCTATTATTCCAGATGCCACCTCACAGCTTTCAAAATTTCCTTTCTTCACTTTGTACTTGGACACTTGGTGGACCTGGACGTCGGATTTTGTATTTCCCAGACTATTCCACGCTTTGCACCGCAGCTTTGAGGTATGTAAAACCGCTTGGGCGTGGTGGATGGAACGCTGTATGGTCGGCATGAGCGCTTCGTTCCGCCGCTGACGCGAAGCGGATGGTACGCTGTTGTGACTGGTGGGCTAGAGCGTGGCAGATGGAACAATGTGTGGTCAGCATGAGCGCTTTGTGCCGCCGCCGTTTTGAAACGGGTGGTACGCTGTTGTGGCTTATGGTGGGCAGGGGTGGCAGATGGAACAATGTATGGTTGGCATGAGCGCTTTGTGCGGCTGCTGTAGCGAAGCGGATGGTACGCTGTTTTGGGTTCTGATGGGCTGGGGCGTGGTGGATGGGATTTGCACCGCTGCTTGTATGTATGTGGTGGTACGCTGTTTTGGGTTATGATGGCCTAGGGCGTGGCAGATGGAACAATGTATGGTCGGCATGAGCGCTTTGTGCGGCTGCTGTAGTGAAGCGGGTGGTACGCCGTTTTGGGTTCTGATGGGCTGGGGCGTGGTGGATGGGATTTGCACTGCTGCTTGTATGTATGTGGTGGTACGCTGTTTTGGGTTATGATGGCCTAGGGCGTGGCAGATGGAACAATGTATGGTCGGCATGAGCGCTTTGTGCGGCTGCTGTAGTGAAGCGTGTGGTACGCTGTTTTGGGTTATGGTGGCCTAGGGCGTGGCAGATGGCACAATGTGTGGTCAGCTTGAGCGCTTTGTGCGGCTGCTGCAGTGAAGCGGATGGTACGCTGTTTTGGGTTATGGTGGGCTAGGGCATGGCAGATGGAACAATGTGTGGTCAGCATGAGCGCTTCGTACTGCCGCTGAAGCAAAGCGGATGGTACACTGGTAAAAGTAGTGTTTAAAGTACTCTTTGTCAAACGCCTAACTTTTTTTAAAATTATTTTTCAGATGTCAAATCGCGTAGAATTTTTCCGGGATTTCATAGAGATCTACCAGTCTTTTCCCTGCCTCTGGAAGATTAAATCTCCAGAGTATTGCAACAGGGAAAAGAGGAAGGAGGGATATTCAAAGCTAATTGAATTTTACCATCTCCATGCACCAGAAGAGCAAGCCAACGAAGCGGTTATTAAGAAGAAAATTCAGGCGCTACGCACGGTGTGGAGGAAGGAGCTTAATAAGGTCCTGCACACTACAAAGTCCGGAGCTTCCACGGAAGAGGTGTACGTGCCTAAGCTCTGGTACTTTGAACATATGAATTTTCTTAGGGACCAAGAGGTGCCACGGACATCGACGTGTTTTCGCTCGTTGGCACCTGTGGAACAGACTATCAGAGAACCTCGTCGAGCAGGACTCTCAAGGGCAACAAGTAAATACCTCTTTGCACTACAGGTTCACCAATGTGTCCTATAATTAGATATAATTTATCTGCATTTTCAGTTTTATCCTTCTGATTATCCCATCAATTAGAAGTTATAACACTTTCCTGTACACATAAGTAACCCTGTCGCAGTAAAGTATTATATGGCGACCTTCATAAGTATTAAATGGCGACCTTCATAAACCATACCATCTAAACAATATAGAAAATAGTATCGCTTCCAGCTACAGATAAGTATTCTTGGTGAGACTATTTCGACCATAAAATGTTAATCAGGTTCCCCTAGCAGTCGGAACAGTGTAGTGCAAAGTAAGAAATAAATGGGAATGTTAAATAATATTACTAATATAAACATATATTACGACCTTTTTGCATGAATACGAATATATAGTTTGGATGCGGTTAGGGTGGTTAAACTTTTTTTTTTCTTCGTGTTAATAACTTCATTTTTTATTCCCCCAAGGAGGACAGTGCACAGGACAGTGCACAGGACTGTGCACAGGACTGCTCGACGAGTCAAATTGTGGAGGCTGCACCTGCCAGGACTCAATGGAGGCAAGGTTCAAGGAAACGTAAAGCCACCTCAGACGTCTCCCTTGAACTGTTGAGCCTGGCCAAACAGGCGTTAACGAACAATGTCAGCCCTGCGTTGCAGGGTTTTGGACACTACATAGTATACAAACTGGCCAAAATGGACGAGAGGCAAAGAACACTAACGGAGCGTCTAATTTTGGAAGCTGTTAACAAGGGTACTGATGGCAATTTGGATGAGCACACTCGTTTGGTCTGTTCCCGGCCAATGCAGCGGACAGAGTCATCATATTTTAATGGTTGGTCACAGTAACAGACACCAATACGCCACAATGTCCCCGTTTCCCACTTCGGCCCGCCACCCCCTAACTCCTACACGCCCATACCTTCTCACATGGCTTTGCACATCAGGCACCAAAATTATCGAACTGAAGATTCGGCGTATCACGAATTGTGATTTTATTATTTTTTTTTACATTAATTTTTTTTTTATTGTCTTGTGAATATAGTGTTTTAAATAAAACCTTTTTCTTGAACTTCAATCTCGACAGCTTGATTGGTGTGTCTCGATCACAGAGACAAAATGGGTCCACAGCACTGTATGAGGGCAGAAATTCACGTAACAAAAAAATTGTACATTTCTAAAAACAAAACATTGAAAATGGAATCAAAGTTTAAATATATTTTTTTAATTAACAACATAACATTTACAAACAGGGAATAGTTTTTATTTTTGCCCCACATCCAACTGTTGGCACATGTCCCTAATCTTTTGCAACTCTCCCATTGCCACATTCTGCTGCTCCTGAATCTGCGCCAGAGTCTCGAACAGCCTTTCAATACTGGCTTTTAGATCCACCATGGTCACACTGCCGGCTACTGTTGGTCAGAAAGCATAACATAAATAACACAGTAGGGGGCCGTACCTGCAAACAAATCCAAATCACATTATTGTGGGAACCTACTAGGATGTTGAGGCATTGACACGGAGGGCACTTCGGGTTCTGAGGCAGTGTGTGATGCCTCGTGGTGGCGGCGGCGCTGTGTCTTTGCCTCTGTGAAGGAAAAAAAAAAGTTCTGTCAGCATATATGGCAACAGTGACTGCGGGGGTCGGGGGGGGGGGGAGAGGGGACCTGCAACCAAATCCAAATCACATTATTGTGGGAACCTACTAGGATGTTGAGGCATTGACACGGAGGGCACTTCGGGTTCTGAGGCAGTGTGGGATGCCTCATGGTGGCGGCGGCCCTGTGTCTTTGCCTCTGTGAAGGAAAAAAAAAAGTTCTGTCAGCATATATGGCAACAGTGACTGCAGGGGGGGGGGGGGGGGGCGTGGAAGAGGGGACATGCAACCAAATCCAAATCACATTATTGTGGGAACCTACTAGGATGTTGAGGCATTGACACGGAGGGCACTTCAGGTTCTGAGGCAGTGTGGGATGCCTCATGGTGGAGGCGGCGCTGTGTCTTTGCCTCTGTGAAGGAAAAAAAAAAGTTCTGTCAGCATATATGGCAACAGTGACTGCGGGGGGGGGGGGGGAAGAGGGGACCTGCAACCAAATCCAAATCACATTATTGTGGGAACCTACTAGGATGTTGAGGCATTGACACGGAGGGCACTTCGGGTTCTGAGGCAGTGTGGGATGCCTCGTGGTGGCGGCGGCGCTGTGTCTTTGCTTCTGTGAAGGAAAAAAAAAAGGCTTTGACACGGAGGGCAATTCTGGATCTGAGGCACTGTGGGATGCCTCGTGGCCGGGAAAAAAAAGGTATATTTAACCGTAATGTTGCATGCTGTATTAATTAACTAGTGGAGCTGGCCCGGGACAGGCAAGCCAAGGCAGACACAAAAGAGTAGGTTTACCTTTCCATCTAGTGTGCGCACAAAATGGCAGCCTTAGCAAAAGAGTTTGCAAAACGCATCCCGAAGTGCCTCCATTTTGTGCATCAGCTTGCAAGATGCACAAGATGGCTGCCAGAGATGTTTTATACATCTTTCTACCTACTACATAGATAAGCATTGCTGCATTGCCATATAGTATACACAGAAGAAACAAAGAACAACTCAAAGATGTCATACCGGGGCGTTGTTATGCAGTGCCCTACAGTGTATTTTCAGTTAAAATGGCGGCTACACAATGATCTGCTGCTCTGGGGCAGACCGAGCTCCGCTATTTATTGAGCAAAATGGATGCCCTGGACTACGAGGGCCTGGAGACTGGACCTGCACCCAGGAACCTCCACAAGCAGGAGGTGCAACTCCGCATTGGGCACATGATGTTGTGGAGGTTTGGCGTCCGGCCGCAGTGCGTGGCAGCTGCGGAAAAAATGGCCTGACCTACATTACAAAAACCCACAACTTCTGGCAGAGTTGCGTGCTGAGGCATTCTGGTATTTATCGTGGCGGCGGTGCTGTGTCTTTTGCTCATTGAATGTTAATAAAAAAACATTCAGCGTATGCCGTACGGATCCCACGTGGATAGGCAAATACAAAAACGCCCTATAAAAGTACCCCCCATTCACATTAATCACCCAATTAACCCTTCGGCGTGCATACTTTTGGGTACCTGCGTACTCACCTCTGCGGATCTCGCGGCGAAGCTCCTGCAGGCGCCCTGGGCTTTTGGACTTAAGATCACCCCATTTTTTCACAATCTGGGCCTTACTTCGAATTATCCCAAACTGCTTCCTGAGGCCCTCAGACACCAGACGCACGACTTCCTCCTTGTGCTGGTTGCGGTGCAGCACCAGCCCTGTGGTTTCGTACTGCACCCGATCCATTGTGCCAATCAGGAACTTAAGCTCTGGGATGCCCATAGGAGGATCACGTCGACTAGCAGCCATTTTCAGGATGTCAGGGAACCAAAGCAAGCTTAGTGCAGGCACGCAGGAACGCTGTAACGTCATCACGCCGTCATAGACCACGAGCGTACATTACGTGCCGCTCCGGCGTTATATAAACATCCTTCGAACGGCATTTACTATGTGCGTTACTTCCGTACCGCTCAGCCGTCACAAATGTGACGCTGTCCATAAACGGCAACGCTATAGCGATGCGGATCGCGCGGGAGCACGGCAGAGTTAAGGACCTCCTCTGGGCGTTGTTAGGCGGTGCTGTATAGCGTCTTTCCACCTAAAATGGCGACAAGACAAAGATATGCTCCTCTGGGGCAGACCGAGCTCCGCTTTTTTGTACATAAGATGGATGCCCTGGATTACGAGTGCCAGGAGACTCGCCCAGCCCACCCGAACCTACACAAGCAGGAGGTGCTGCGTCGCATTGGGCACATGCTGGATAGGAGGTTTGGCGTCCGCCGCAGTGCGCTGCAGCTGCGGAAGAAATGGGCTGACCTCCGCCACAAAAATCAACACCTTCTGGCAGAGTTGCGTGCGGAGACAAGGCGAGGCAAGTACCAGTATGGGGGAATTGGGCGATGCACGCTTTTAGGAGGAGGTTGGCAACCCTGCGCGCAAGTTTTTATTTTATTTTTTTGGGGTCTGGAATCCCTGTACTTTGTTGTCTAAACATTGCGTTTCTTTCATTTATGTGTAGAGAGAAGGCGCCGGCAACACGCACCTGCCATTGCCACCAGCTCTCCTTCGTCCGCCAACAGCAGCAGCCCACAGCCCAGGACCTCACGTAAGTGTACCATCATTCAAAGCAATTTTATTACTGCATAGGTGACATAACGGTGTAGCGGAAATATTGTATACATTATCCAGCGCGCACTGCCAGGAGGGGTAATCAGTAGACGCGCGCAGCCGTGATGCGCTTCTAGTACTACGGCATACACACCGTGCTGCACACAATACGGAGCACACACAGCGCCGCACACACTACGACGTACACACCGTGCCGCACACAGTACGACGTACACACCGTACGGAGCACACAATACGGAGCACACACTGTACTACACATATAATAGACAAGCTTCTCAGTTACAACTTGTCCAAATGCTGATGCAAAACCCGATCAGAACACAGCTTTCATTCCCTTAAAATTTTTGGAAAAATTAAAGCAGGAACCTGATTGGTTGCAATGCTTCCCTTTGCTCTGCACTTGGTTTTGAACATACAGTATAGGAATGTCTAACCATTGCGTTTTTTTCATTTATGTGTAGAGAGAAGGCGCCGGCAACAGGCACCTGCCATTGCCACCAGCTCTCCTTCGTCCGCCACCAGCGGCAGCCCACAGCCTGGGACCTCACGTAAGTGTACCATCATTCATTGCTATTTTATTACTGCATAGGTGACATAACAGTGTAGCGGAAATATTGTATACATTACAGGCGCAGTAAGGAGCAGGCGCCCTACCACGCCTCCAACATCACTTCAGACCTGGCTCCCTCGCACCCCTTCACCATCCTCAACACCTCCCTTCCGCCACTCATCTTCCTCCCCCGGGTCGGCGGCCTTCTCACCAGAAGCGACCATTCGTAAGTGACCAAAAGTGTGAGTCTGTAGTTATAAAAGTCCAGGGAATCCAGTGAATTTAGGAGTTCTGTTTCCAGCACGTGCTCCAGAGAGAAAAGAATACAGCGCTCGACAGCTCCAGTTTTATCAGCCAGGAACAATAGTCCTTTGTCTGTCGAATGAGCGCACAGTATTGTACCGCCCAATCAGCACACAGGAGGTGGAGAATTTGGCGCTCCTACGTAGCCAGATCCTCCACCCATTACATCGTATACGATATCGTGCACACCTTTGTTACACCATGCGATCATGCCGCCACAGCGGGACACTAGACGACGAAAGAAAGTTTCAAACGATCTGCTACGACGTACGATTCTCAGCGGGGTCCCTGATCGCAGGAGCGTGTCAGACACTGCGAGATCGTAACTATATCGTTCGAACGTCACGAATCGTGCCGTCGTAGCGATCAAAATTGCACTGTGTGACGGTACCTTAAGGTGAAAGAAAAAGAGCTGCTCTGTCCACTTGAGGTCACAGGAAGCAGGAGAATCACTGCCTGAGTTGGAAGAGATCATTGCCAGGCAGACAGTTGGCAACTACCTGCCAGTAAGTTTTTATCCCCATCGGGAAAAAAAAAGTCCTAGATAACCAACCCCTTTAACGATGGGAATTACATGTTTGTTTCCCCCTCCTGATCAAGGTGGCAGGGGGGTGGCTTATAACAGCACCTAAAAATAAGAAGGTACTGGGAGGGGTGAGTTACCCCTCCCAGTACCTTCTTATTTTTAGGTGCTGTTATAAGCCCCCATACTCAGTTTTACCGCAGTCCTAGCAGAGAGCAGGTGGGATCTCCGTGGCCTCTCAGGCTCATTGCTTTCAATACAATTGTTTATTTTGATCATTTCTTGAATGAACAATACAAAGTTTGTGGGTATTTCATAGAAACAAGTAGGATTTTTTTTTAGAATTGGCCTCTCAGGCACATTGCACCCATACACGTAATAATAATAATAATCACTGATACAATATTTGACAACCTTATTCTCTCTGCCATTGTGTTCCTTCTGCTGAACTTTTAACTTCTGAATCTGAGTGAATACGATTCCAGTAGCATCCAAGTGTCTTACAATTATTTTTTTCCAAATTTTAATGTTTAGTAATAGTTATGTCCTGAAAACTGTAGTCTGCTTGGTAGTAGTAGTGAAATGTGGAACTTTTTGTTTATATTACATTTATGGTTATTAAATGGTATCTTTTGCATCTGATGTTGTGTACTCTCTTTTAATACACCCCTGTGAAGGTCACCAATTAATTTTAGAGCCCAGAAATTGAGATAATTAGATATTATAGGTGGTTTTCTCACCTGTGCCTGTCAGGCGCACTGCACCTGAACTCGGGAGTGTCAAAGGTGTGCCTGATGGAGGGTTAAAGGTGGCTCTGATACAAGTGCAGGTTTTTTTTATGTGGCAAAGCAATAAGTGGAAGCAGCATGAAAAAAATATAAAATTGCCCCTTCATGTTTCCCATGGTTTTGTAATCGTCCCCAGGCTCAAGAAAACACTTCATGTGTGGTTCCAGCCAAAGGTTGAATACAGCCATCTGTACAGTTGTGCTCAAAAGTTTACATACCCTGGCAGAATTTTTGCCTTCTTGGCCTTTTTTCAGAGACTATGAATGATAACAGCAAAACTTTTCTCCACTCATGGTTAGTGGTTGGGTGAAGCCATTTATTGTCAAACTACTGTGTTTTCTCTTTTTAAGTCATAATGACAACCCAAAACATCCAAATGACCCTGATCAAAAGTTCACATACCCCATTTCTTAACACTGTGTACTGCCCCCTCTAACATCAATGACAGCTTGAAGTCTTTTGTGGTAGTTGTGGATGAGGTTCTTTATTTTCTCAGATGGTAAAACTGCCCAATCTTCTTGGCCAAAAGCCTCCAGTTCTGTAAATTCCTGGTTGTCTAACATGAACTGCGCACTTGAGATCTCCACAGAGAGGCTCACAATCAATTTTGCCACACAGTCCATGGGACAAAACGCAGTATACCTTTGTTTTGCACATGAGACAGTCCTAGTTTTAACCCCTTAGTGACAGCCAATTTGGTACTTAATGACCGAGCCAATTTTTACAATTCTGACCACTGTCAATTTATGAGGTTATAACTCTTGAACGCTTTAACGGATCCCGCTGATTCTGAGACTGTTTTTTCATGACATTTTGTACTTTATGTTAGTGTTAAAATTTCATCGATATTACTAGCGTTCATTTATGAAAAAAATGGAAACATGGCGAAAATTTTTAAAATTTTGCAATTTTCAAACTTAATTTTTATGCCCTTAAATCAGAGAGATATGTCACAAAATCTACTATATAATTGTCTATGGGTCACTTCCTTCTGTCTTTCTGTCACGGATATTCATTGGTCGCAGCCTCTGTCTGTCATGGAAATCCAAGTCGCTGATTGGTCGTGGCTGTTTTGCCGCGACCAATCAGCGACGGGCACAGTCTGGACAAAAATGTCCGCTCCTTCCTCCCCACAGTCAGTGCCTGGCACCCACATACTCCCCTCCAGTCAGCGCTCACACAGGGTTAATGGCAGCGTTGACCGTGGTGTAACACACTTGGTTAACGCTGCTATTAACCCTGTGTGACCAACTTTTTACTATTGATGCTGCCTATGCAGCATCAATAGTAAAAAGATCTAATGTTAAAAATAATAAAAAAAATTGTTATTCTCACCTTCCGATGTCACAGCCTTCCCGCTCCTCACGATGCTCGCGTTCCCAATAATGCCTAGCGGCAATGACCTCAGATGACGTAGCGGTCTCGCGAGCCCCACGTCATCACAGGTCATTGCCGCAAAGCATCACTGGGAACGGGAGAGTCTCTTCTCCTCCACCCTGGGTACTAACCGCACATGATCCGCTTACTTCCCGCATGGTGGGCATAGCCACATGCGGAAAGTAAACGTAATCAATGCATTCCTATGTGTGCGGAATCCCCGCGATTCCGCACAAGGAATGAACATGCTGCGTTTTTTTCCGGAATGCGATTCCGCCGCGGAAAAAAACACATGTGCACAAAAATTGCGGATTGCATTCTAATAATAGGATGCTTGATGTATGGTTTTTTTTGTGGTTTTATCGTGTTTTCATAGCGAAAAAAACACGAAAAATCCTGAACGTGTGCACACAGCCTAAGAGGAGGCTGTATTATATAACAAATGCTCAGCTGTGAGGGGGATTAGATCTGTTTTCAACTAAAGTAGTTCAAGCTACTAGGCCCCACCTGTAATAGCTGTGCATCCACTGCGTGCTATTTACAATACTGCTATCTTCCTTATGTTACAGTGTTTGGCTCCACTCAGGGTCAAGGGATTGGGTGCGACTGCTACCTATGCACTCTCTCCATGCCGAACACTATAGGCCCAATACATGAAGGCTTTTATGGCGGCATTCTGGCGTAAAAAGCTCTGAAAAGTTGCATAGTATTGGCACAACTGGAAGTTATGTGTCTTGGAGTTCTCATGCCATGGGTGCAGTTGGGCAAGACGGGGGCATAGGGACGCTTCTCAAATTCATGACAAGCGGTGTTGTTACAGCAAAGCCTCGAGTAGGATTTATGATGAGGTGTACACCACTCGTCCGTAACTCCTGAATCACAAAGAGGCATATGGCTCTGCCATTTCCATAATAGAAATCTACACACTAAGTAACATAACCAAAAGGAATCTGTTACTTCCAAAATACATTTTAAACAAGCTACACCATGATATAGGGGACTGAACACCTATAAAAAGCATACTAACATTGAATCTGTGTGCACCTTTGAGATGCGCAAGGTTTTGGCACATGTGCCCTCATATTGTACAGTTAGGGCCAGAAATATTTGGACAGTGACACAAGTTTTGTTATTTTAGCTGTTTACAAAAACATGTTCAGAAATACAATTATATATATAATATGGGCTGAAAGTGCACACTCCCAGCTGCAATATGATAGTTTCCACATCCAAATCGGAGAAAGGGTTTAGGAATCATAGCTCTGTAATGCATAGCGTCCTCTTTTTCAAGGGACCAAAAGTAATTGGACAATGGACTCTAAGGGCTGCAATTAACTCTGAAGGCGTCTCCCTCGTTAACCTGTAATCAATGAAGTAGTTAAAAGGTCAGGGGTGGATTCCCGGTGTGTGGTTTTGCATTTGGAATCTGTTGCTGTGAGCAGACAACATGCGGTCAAAGGAACTCTCAATTGAGGTGAAGCAGAACATCCTGAGGATGAAAAAAAAGAAAAAATCCATCAGAGAGATAGCAGACATGCTTGGAGTAGCAAAATCAACAGTTGGGTACATTCTGAGAAAAAAGGAATTGACTGGTGAGCTTGGGAACTCAAAAAGGCCTGGGCGTCCACGGATGACAACAGTGGTGGATGATCGCCGCATACTTAATTTGGTGAAGAAGAACCCGTTCACAACATCAACTGAAGTCCAGAACACTCTCAGTGAAGTAGGTGTATCTGTCTCTAAGTCAACAGTAAAGAGAAGACTCCATGACAGTAAATACAAAGGGTTCACATCTAGATGCAAACCATTCATCAATACCAAAAATAGACAGGCCAGAGTTAAATTTGCAGAAAAACACCTCAAGAAGCCAGCTCAGTTCTGGAAAAGTATTCTATGGACAGATGAGACAAAGATCAACCTGTACCAGAATGATGGGAAGAAAAAAGTTTGGAGAAGAAAGGGAACGGCACATGATCCAAGGCACACCACATCCTCTGTAAAACATGGTGGAGGCAACGTGATGGCATGGGCATGCATGGCTTTCAATGGCACTGGGTCACTTGTGTTTATTGATGACATAAGAGCAGACAAGAGTAGCCGGATGAATTCTGAAGTGTACCGGGATATACTTTCAGCCCAGATTCAGCCAAATGCTGCAAAGTTGATTGGACGGCGCTTCATAGTACAGATGGACAATGACCCCAAGCATACAGCCAAAGCTACCCAGGAGTTCATGAGTGCCAAAAAGTGGAACATTCTGCAATGGCCAAGTCAATCTCCAGATCTAAACCCAATTGAGCATGCATTTCACTTGCTCAAATCCAGACTTAAGACGGAAAGACCCACAAACAAGCAAGACCTGAAGGCTGCGGCTGTAAAGGCCTGGCAAAGCATTAAGGGTATGTTCACACGTTCAGGATTTCCATCCTTTTTTTTTTCAGGACAGTTTTTTAAAAAACTGCAGCTCTTGGCAGAAAACGCAGGTCCTTTTTTTGTCCGTTTTTGATGCGTTTTTTGATGCGTTTTTTTTTATCCTTTTTTTACTGTGTGTTTCCTAGGAAGCTTTTTAGGGCTAAAATGGCTGAAAATACCCTAACCCTACCCCTAACCCTACCCCTAACCCTAACCCTACCCCTAACCCTAACCCTATTCTAACCTTAGTGAAAAAAAAAAAAAAAAAAAATTCTTAATTTTTTTATTGTCCCTACCAATGGGGGTGACAAAGTGGGGGGGGTGTCATTTACTATTTTTTTATTTTGATCACTGAGATAGGTTATATCTCAGTGATCAAAATGCACTTTGGAGCGAATCTGCCGGCCGGCAGATTCGGCGGGCGCACTGCGCATGCGCCCGCCATTTTGCAAGATGGCGGCGCCCAGGGAGAAGACGGCCGGACGGACACCGGGACGCCGGGTAAGTATAAGGGGGGGAGATTAGGGCACGGGGGGGGCATCGGAGCACTGGGGGGGGGCATCGGAGCACGGGGGGGGGGCATCGGAGCACGGGGGGGCGGGATCGGAGCACGGGGGGGCGGGATCGGAGCACGGGGGGGCGGGATCGGAGCACGGGGGGGCAGCCACACTCCGCCCACGCACTTCCGCCCGCTCCCCCGCACTTCCTGCTGCAGCGGTTCTGCACATCAAATCGCAGTAAAACCCGCAGATATATTTTTGATCTGCGGGTTTTACTGCGATTTTGACCTCACAATGGAGGTCTATGGGTGCAGAACCGCTGCGGTTCAGGAAGAAGAATTGACATGCTCCTTCTTTTTTCCGGGAGCTATTCAGCGCGGCTTTTTACAATTTCCGGACCATGTGCACAGTGTGTCCTGTTTTCCATAGGGTACAGTGTACTGTACCCTGCATGGAAAACAGCTGCGGAACCGTAGCGGCAAAACCGCCGCGGTTCCGCGGTAAAAAACGCACTGTGTGAACATGGCCTAAGAAGGAGGAAACCCAGCGTTTGGTGATGTCCATGGGTTCCAGACTTAAGGAAGTGATTGCCTCCAAAGGATTTGCACCAAAATATTGAAAATAAAAATATTTTGTTTGGGTTATGTTTATTTGTCCAATTACTTTTGACCTCCTAAAATGTGGAGTGTTTGTAAAGAAATGTGTACAATTCCTACATTTTCTATCAGATATTTTTGTTCTACCCTTCAAATTAAACGTTACAATCTGCACTTGAATTCTGTTGTAGAGGTTTCATTTCAAATCCAATGTGGTGGCATGCAGAGCCCAACTCGCGAAAATTGTGTCACTGTCCAAATATTTCTGGCCCTAACTGTATGTATGTTCATCAGCTGACTTTAGGCAGTGCTTGGTCTGGGAAGGCACTCAGGCACTGGACCAGGAACAGATTCAGTGCTAATAATTTTTATACAGCTTGTTCTTCCTTAATCAGTATTTGAATTCTTCTGGTAATAAGATTTTGATGCACAGGGGCCAAACTGCGCACTGGGTCTTCTCCTCCCGGTCTGTGATTACTTGGCCCCCCTCCTGCCTCTGATTCCCAACCCCTGCGCCTGCCTCCGGTCTGTGACTCCTCGGCCCCTTCGCCTGCCTCCGGTCTGTGACTCCTCGGCCCCTTCGCCTGCCCCCGGTCTGCCACTCCCCATATCCTCCGCCTGCTTCTGGTTTGTAACTCCCCGGCCCCTTCGCCTGCCTCCGGTCTGCGACTCCTCAGCCACTGCCTGCCTCCGGTCTGCAATTCCCCATCCCCTCCGCCTGCCTCCGGTCTGTGGCTTTCCGGCCCCTCCGCCTGCCTCCGGCCTGCCATTCCCCATCCCCTCCGCCTGCCTCCGGCCTGCCATTCCCCATCCCCTCCGCCTGCCTCCGGCCTGCCATTCCCCATCCCCTCCGGCCTGCCATTCCCCATCCCCTCCGCCTGCCTCCGGACTGCTATTCCCCATCCCCTCCGCCTGCCTTCGGACTGCGACTCCCCATCCCCTCCGCCTGCCATTCCCCATCCCCTCCGCCTGCCTCCGGACTGCGATTCCCCATCCCCTCCGCCTGCCTCCGGACTGCGATTCCCCATCCCCTCCGCCTGCCTCCGGACTGCCATTCCCGGCCCCTCCGCCTGCCTCCGGTCTGCCATTCCCCATCCCCTCCGCCTGCCTCCTGTCTGCCATTCCCCGGCCCCTCCGCCTGCCTCCGGTCTGCCATTCCCCGGCCCCTCCGCCTGCCTCCGGTCTGCCACCGCCTGCCTCCGGTCTGCCATTCCCCATCCCCTCCGCCTGCCTCCTGTCTGCCATTCCCCGGCCCCTCCGCCTGCCTCCGGTCTGCCATTCCCCGGCCCCTCCGCCTGCCTCTGGTCTGCCATTCCCCGGCCCCTCCGCCTGCCTCCGGTCTGCCATTCCCCGGCCCCTCCGCCTGCCTCTGGTCTGTCATTCCCCGGCCCCTCCGCCTGCCTCCGGTCTGTGACTCCTCGGCCCCTCCGCCTGCCTCCGGTCTGTCATTCCCCGGCCCCTCCGCCTGCGACTCCCCGGCCCCTCCGCCTGCCTCCGGTCTGTGATTCCCTGGCCCCTACGCCTGCCTCCTGTGTTTAAAATCTCAGCAGTGTCCAGTCATTCACAGACCTGAGGCAGGCAGAGGTGTCGGGCAATCATAGACTAGGAGAAGACTCCATGTACAGTCCGGCCGCTGCACACCAAAATCTAATTAGCAGACACCTTCAAATGGTGATTAACGAAGAACACTGCGGAGGTCTTCACCAGAGGTATCAAAATTTTTCATCTGTGTTACAGCTATTGCTTTGCATTACAAAATCATGCTGACAGGCCTCTTTAAATATTTACATAAAAATTAGAAAACTGATTTGACCTTTATTTAGAAAAACAATGTGAAGTCCATATTAGGTGACACCATAGTGTCAGGAGCGCGGGGCAGTCACAGCGTCTGCTGCCAACACTAGAAGGAAGCATGCAAACTTGTTTCCAGCCATACGGGAAACCCTAAGGGTGCGTGTCCACGGTCCGTAATCAAGGCGCTTTGGATGGAGCCGCGCCGCTCCCTTCTGTACGCCTGGTGATCCCGGATGTGTTCTCTCTGCACCCCATACATAGGGCCCTGTGACAGACGTGTTGCGTTCTAAAAAGACATGCAGCATGTCAAGTTCCGCAGGGCGGCCCTGCACGCATAATGGACACGGGATTCCATAACATCTGGATACGCAGCGTTCAATCCGCAGCTAATCCGGATGTAATCCGGAACGTGAGCACATAGCCTAAGAGCAGTGCGGCCGCCGGGACCACTAGTACCACGGGCCGGTCCTCTGCCCAGCATGACCCATGGCAGCAGCCATCACCCCTCCTGTGCCCAGAACCTGGCGGGCACCACACAGAGCAGTGGGTGTATGGGGAGGGAAGCAGGCGGCAGCTGGCCCCATCGTTACCGGGGGACCCGCACGTGACATCCCCCTGCACGGACGCTAATCACTGGGGGAGACGTACGAGATCGCAGAGGGAGCCACAGACTGCTGCAGGCCGAGAGCAGCGAGTCTCCCCGCCGACACATACACACGGCACGGAGAGCCCACGCGTTACCTTCCAGCAGTACCGAGCCAGCCGGTGTGGTATGGAGCTGCTGAGTAACTGCACGGGACACCGGCTACCGGAAGCAGGCTAGCTGCTAACCAGAGCAAAACATTTCCCTGACCCGCCCACTCCACTCAGCAGCAACCAATCACTAAGCAGACTTCGGAGCACCTGCACCAATACGGGGTTTGTGATAGGCGTGACTGGATTCCAAGAGGAATGTTGTGATTGGTCACTCCAGGAAGCACGTGATGTCTAATGTGTGGGCGTGGCCTGTGCCTGAGTTGTCAGCAGCTGTCTCCAGTCACGGTGTGTGCAGCGCTCCGCCGCTTCTGTACTGACAGCTTCACCACACTCCGGTGTTCTTCCCCGGGGAATGGACGGTAAATGCAAGCACTGTCCCTCTACACAACCAGCTGCTCTGTGGGGACACAAACAGGAACATGCAGCCTAAATGCAAAACATATTGACCTGACGGTAGCACTCACGTAAAGTACAATGTGTAAGGCCATGTTCACACGTTCCTGATTTCCATCCTTTTTTTTCTGCACTAAAAACCGCAGCTCTTGGCAGAAAACGCAGGTCCTTTTTTGGTGCGTTTTTTGATGCGTTTTTAGTGCGTTTTTTAATGCAGTTTTCTATGCAGAGTCTGTGTGTTTTCTAGGGAGTTTTTTAGGGTTAAAATGGCTGAAAATACCCTACCCCTAACCCTACCCCTAACCCTATTCTAACCTTAGTGGAAAAAAAAAAATTATTTTTTTATTGTCCCTACCTATGGGGGTGACAAAGGGGGATGGGGGGGGTCATTTACTATTTTTTTATTTTGATCACTGAGATAGGTTATATCTCAGTGATCAAAATGCACTTTGGAACGAATCTGCCGGCCGGCAGATTCGGCGGGCGCACTGCGCATGTGCCTGCCGTTTTGCAAGATGGCGGCGCCCAGGGAGAAGACGGCCGGACGGAGGCCGGGTAAGTATAAGGGGGGGAGATGAGGGCACGGGGGGGGGGGGGGGGCGTCGGAGCACGGGGGGGTGGTATCGGAGCATGGGGGGGGTGGGATTGGGGCATGGGGGGGCAGCCACACTGCAGCGGTTCTGCACCACAAACCGCAGTAAAACCCGCAGATATATTTTTCATCTGCGGGTTTTACTGCGGGTTTGACCTCACAATGGAGGTCAATGGGTGCAGAACCGCTGCAGTTTTGCAAAAAGAAGTGACATGGTACTTCTTTTTTACCGCAGCTATTCAGCGCGGCTTTTTTTCCCGATTCCCGCATCATGTGCACAGTGGTTCCTGTTTTCCATAGGGTACAGTGTACTGTACCCTGCATGGAAAACAGCTGCGGAGCCGCAGCGGCAAAATCGCGGCGGTTCCGCAGTAAAAAACGCACTGTGTGAACATGGCCTTACACACGAAAACTCCGGCATCACTAGACTATGTGGAAACTGACATCTGAATTGAGAACTTGTGCTTTATTGCTGGGGGTTAACACCGTGATATTAATGCATGGTGTGAATACCATCCTTAACCCGTTAATGACCGAGCCAATTTTTGCAATTCTGACCACTGTCACTTTATGAGGTTATAACTGTGGAAAGCTTCAACGGATTCTGGTGATTCTGAGATTGTCTTTTCCTGACATATTATACTTCATGTTAGTGGTAACATTTCTTCGATATTACTTGCGATTTATGAAAAAAAAACGGAAATATGGCGAAAATTTTTAAAATTTTGCAATTTTCAAACTGTATTTTTATGCCCTTAGATCACAAGGATATGTCACAAAAAATAGTAACATTTCCCACATGTCTACTTTACATCAGCACAATTTTGGAAACAAAAATTTTTTTTGTTAGGGAGTTATAAGGGTTAAAAGTTGACCAGCAATTTCTCATTTTTACAACACCATTTTTTTAGGGACCACATCACATTTGAAGTCATTTTGAGGGGTCTATATGATAGAAAATAATGAAGTGTGACACCATTCTAAAAACTGCACCCCTCAAGGTTCTCAAAACCACATTGAAGAAGTTTATTAACCCTTTAAGTGCTTCACAGGAACTGAAACAATGTGGAAGGAAAAAATGAACATTTAACTTTTTTTTTATTCATGTGTAAAAACAGAAATGTAACCATAAATTTTGTTATGCAATTTCTCCTGAACACGACAATACCCCATATGTGGGGGTAAACCACTTTTTGGGCGCACCGCAGAGCTTGGAAGTGAAGGACGCCATGTCGCGTTTGGAGAGCCCCTGATGTGCCTAAACAGTGGAAACCCCCCACAAGTGACCCCATTTTGTAAACTAGACCCCTTAAGGAACTTATCTAGATGTGTGGTGAGCACTTTAAACCCCAAGGTGCTTCACAGAAGTTTATAACGTAGAGCCGTGAAAATAAAAAATCGCATTTTTTCTACACAAATGATCTTTTTGCCCCAAATTTTTATTTTCACAAGGGTAACAGGAGAAATTAGACCACAAAAGTTGTTGTGCAATTTCTCCTGAGTACGTCAATACCCCATATGTGGGGCTAAACCACTGTTTGGGCGCACAGCAGAGCTTGGAAGTGAAGGAGCGCCGTTTTACTTTTTCAATGTAGAATTGTCTGGAATTGAGATGGGACGCCATGTCGCGTTTGGAGAGCCCCTGATGTGCCTAAACAGTAGAAACCCTCCACAAGTGACCCCATTTTGGAAACTAGACCCCCCATGGAACTTATCTAGATGTGTGGTGAGAACTTTGAATGCCCAAGTGCATTCTAAACAGAAGTTTAGAATGCAGAATCGTGAAAATAAAAAATATTTTTTTCCACAGAGCAGGCACTGTGAAGGCTGCAGCGCTGCATGTCAGATCAGTGATCTGACAGAGTGCTGTGCACACTGTAAGATCACTGATCTGTGATGTCCCCCCCTGGGACAATGTAAAAAAGTTAAAAAAAAAATTTCAAAATGTGTAAAAAAAAATAAAAAAAAATATTCCTAAATAATGAAAAAAAAAATAAATAATATTATTCCCCTAAATACATTTCTTTATCTAAATAAAAAAAAAAAAAAAACAATAAAAGTACACATATTTAGTATCGCCGCGTCCGTAACGGCCCAACCTATAAAACTGGCCCACTAGTTAAACCCTTCAGTAAACACCGTAAGAAAAAAAAAAAAAAAGAGGCAAAAAACAACGCTTTATTATCATACCGCCGAACAAAAAGTGGAATAACACGCGATCAAAAAGACAGATATAAATAACCATGATACCGCTGAAAGCGTCATCTTGTCCCGCAAAAAACGAGCCGCCATACAGCATCATCAGCAAAAAAAAAAAAAGTTATAGTCCTGAGACTAAAGCGATGCAAAAATAATTATTTTTTCTATAAAATAGTTTTTATCGTATAAAAGCGCCAAAACATAAAAAAGATATAAATGAGGTGTCGCTGTAATCGTACTGACCCGAAGAATAAAACTGCTTTATCAATTTTACCAAACGCTGAACGGTATAAACGCCTCCCCCAAAAGAAATTCATGAATAGCTGGTTTTTGGTCATTCTGCCTCGCAAAAATCGGAATAAAAAGCGATCAAAAAATGTAACGTGCCCGAAAATGTTACCAATAAAAACGTCAACTCGTCCCGCAAAAAACAAGACCTCACATGACTCTGTGAACCAAAATATGGAAAAATTATAGCTCTCAAAATGTGGTAACGCAAAAAGTATTTTTTGCAATAAAAAGCGTCTCAGTGTGTGACGGCTGCCAATCATAAAAATCCGCTAAAAAACCCGCTATAAAAGTAAATCAAACCCCCCTTCATCACCCCCTTAGTTAGGGAAAAATTAAAAAAATGTATTTATTTCCATTTTTCCATTAGGGCTAGGGTTAGGGTTAGGGCTAGGGTTAGGGTTAGGGCTAGGGTTACGGCTAGGGTTAGGGTTAGGGCTATGGTTAGGGCTAGGGTTAAGGCTACAGTTAGGGTTGGGGCTAAAGTTAGGGTTAGGGCTATGGTTAGGGCTAGGGTTAGGGCTACAGTTTGGGTTGGGGCTAAAGTTTGGGTTGGGGCTAGGGTTAAGGCTACAGTTAGGGTTGGGGCTAAAGTTACGGTTAGGGTTTAGATTACATTTACAGTTGGGAATAGGGTTGGGATTAGGGTTAGGTGTGTGTCAGGGTTAGAGGTGTGGTTAGGGTTACTGTTGGGATTAGGGTTAGGAGTGTGTTTGGATTAGGGTTTCAGTTATAATTGGGGGGTTTCCACTGTTTAGGCACATCAGGGGCTCTCCAAACGCGACATGGCGTCCGATCTCAATTCCAGCCAATTCTGTGTTGAAAAAGTAAAACAGTGCTCCTTCCCTTCCGAGCTCTCCCGTGTGCCCAAACAGGGGTTTACCCCAACATATAGGGTATCAGCGTACTCAGGACAAATAGGACAACAACTTTTGGGGTCCAATTTCTCCTGTTACCCTTGGGAAAATACAAAACTGGGGGCTAAAAAATAATTTTTGTGGGAAAAAAAAAGATTTTTTATTTTCACGGCTCTGCGTTATAAACTGTAGTGAAACACTTGGGGGTTCAAAGTTCTCACAACACATTTAGATAAGTTCCATGGGGGTCTAGTTTCCAATATGGGGTCACTTGTGGGGGATTTCTACTGTTTAGGTGCATTAGGGGTTCTGCAAACGCAATGTGACGCCTGCAGACCATTCCATCTAAGTCTGCATTCCAAATGGCACTCCTTCCCTTCCGAGCCCTCCCATGCGCCCAAACGGTGGTTCCCCCCAACATATGGGGTATCAGCGTACTCAGGACAAATTGGACAACAACTTTTGGGGTCAAATTTCTCCTCTTACCCTCGGGAAAATACAAAACTGAGGGCTAAAAAATAATTTTTGGGGGAAAGATTTTTTTTTTCAATTTTCACGGCTCTGCGTTACAAACTGTAGTGAAACACTTGGGGGTTCAAAGCTCTCACAACACATCTAGATGAGTTCCTTAGGGGGTCTAGTTTCCAAAATGGTGTCACTTGTGGGGGGTTTCTACTGTTTCGGTACATTAGGGGCTCTGCAAATGCAATGTGACACCTGCAGACCATTCCATCTAAGTCTGCATTCAAATGGCACTCCTTCCCTTCCGAACCCTCCCATGCGCCTAAACAGTGGTTCCCTCCCACATATGGGGTATCAGCGCACTCAGAACAAATTGGACAACAAATTTTGGGGTCCAATTTCTCCTGTTACCCTCGGGAAAATACAAAACTGGGGGCTAAAAAATAATTTTTGTGGGAAAAAATTTTTGTTTTATTTTTACGGCTCTCCATTATAAACTTCTGTGAAGCCCTTGGTGGGTCAAAGTGCTCACCACACATGTAGATAAGTTCCTTAGGGGGTCTACTTTCCAAAATGGTGTCACTTGTGGGGGGTTTCTACTGTTTAGGTACATTAGGGGCTCTGCAAACGCAATGTGACACCTGCAGACCATTCCATCTAAGTCTGCATTCAAATGGCACTCCTTCCCTTCCGAACCCTCCCATGCGCCCAAACAGTGGTTCCCCCCACATATGGTGTATCATCGCACTCAGGACAAATTGGGCAACAAATTTTGGGGTCCACTTTCTCCTGTTACCCTCGGGAAAATACAAAACTGGGGGCTAAAAAAATAATTTTTGTGGGAAAAATTTTTTGTTTTATTTTTACGGCTCTGCATTATAAACTTCTGTGAAGCACTTGGTGGGTCAAAGTGCTCACCACACATCTAGATAAGTTCCTTAGGGGGCCTACTTTCCAAAATGGTGTCACTTGTGGGGGGTTTCAATGTTTAGGCACATCGGTGGCTATCCAAACGCAACATGGCGTCCCATCTCAATTCCTGTCAATTTTGCATTGAAAAGTCAAACGGCGCTCCTTCCCTTCCGAGCTCTCCCATCCGCCCAAACAGTGGTTTACCCCCACATATGGGGTATCAGCGTACTCAGGACAAATTGTACAACAACTTTTGGGGTCCAATTTCTTCTCTTACCCTTGGGAAAATAAAAAATTGGGGGCGGAAAGTTAATTTTTGTGAAAAAATATGATTTTTTATTTTTACGGTTCTACATTATAAACTTCTGTGAAGCACTTGGTGGGTCAAAGTGCTCACCACACATCTAAATAAGTTCCTTAAGGGGTCTACTTTCCAAAATGGTGTCACTTGTGGGGGGTTTCAATGTTTAGGCACATCAGGGGCTCTCCAAACGCAACATGGCGTCCCATCTCAATTCCTGTCAATTTTGCATTGAAAAGTCAAACGGCGCTCCTTCCCTTCCGAGCTCTCCCATGCGCCCAAACAGTGGTTTACCCCCACATATGGGGTATCAGCGTACTCAGGACAAATTGTACAACAACATTTGGGGTCCAATTTCTTCTCTTACCCTTGAGAAAATAAAAAATTGGGGGCGGAAAGTTAATTTTTGTGAAAAAATATGATTTTTTTATTTTTACGGTTCTACATTATAAACTTCTGTGAAGCACTTGGTGGGTCAAAGTGCTCACCACACATCTAGATAAGTTCCTTAGGGGGTCTACTTTCCAAAATGGTGTCACTTGTGGGGGGTTTCAATGTTTAGGCACATCAGGGGCTCTCCAAACGAAACATGGCGTCCCATTTCAATTCCAGTCAATTTTGCATTGAAAAGTCAAATGGCGCTCCTTCCCTTCCGAGCTCTCCCTTGCGTCCAAACAGTGGTTTACCCCCACATGTGGGGTATTGTCGTGCTCAGGACAAATTGTACAACAATGTTTGCGGTCTATTTTCTCCTGTTACCCTTGGTAAAATTAAACAAATTGGAGCTGAATTAAATTTTTTGTGAAAAAAAGGTAAATGTTCATTTTTATTTAAACATTCAAAAAATTCCTGTGAAGCACCAGAAGGGTTAATAAACTTCTTGAATATGGTTTTGAGCACCTTGAGGGGTGTAGTTTTTAGAATGGTGTCACACTTGGGTATTTTCTATCATATAGACCCCTCAAAATGACTTCAAATGAGATGTGGTCCCTAAAATAAAATGGTGTTGTAGAAATGAGAAATTGCTGGTCAACTTTTAACCCTTATAACTCCCTAACAAAAAAAAATTTTGGTTCCAAAATTGTGCTGATGTAAAGTAGACATGTGGGAAATGTTACTTATTAAGTATTTTGTGTGACATATCTCTGTGATTTAATTGCATAAAAATTCAAAGTTGCAAAATTGCGAAATTTTCATAATTTTCGCCAAATTTCCGTTTTTTTCACAAATAAACGCAGGTACTATCAAAGAATTTTTACCATTGTCATGAAGTACAATATGTCACGAGAAAACAATGTCAGAATCACTGGGATCCGTTGAAGCGTTCCAGAGTTATAACCTCACAAAGGGACAGTGGTCAGAATTGTAAAAATTGGCCCGGTCATTAATGTGCAAACCACCCCTGGGGGTAAAGGGGTTAATTAACGGCGCTGTGGTTTAAATACCCTTAACTGCCGCCGTTAAAAGGCGTATCGGCGGTCGTTAAGGAGTTAAATTGCATATGTGATGACTGCTCATATATAACCACCATGGCATCGGTGTAACAGGCCCGATTAACCCCCGCCCAGAATATACCCGGGGTTAAAGTGGCCTAGGCCAGATTATACCCCGAGTAAATTCGGGCCTAGCATAAACTATATCCCGGGGTACAAATTGGACTAGTCCAGTTTATACCCCTCCAGGTCAGAATATACCCCTGCTGCTGTAGATCAGATTTTTCAGGCTTTTGAGAACCATTGAGTGACATTCTTAATAACGGGCCCCAGGCAGCACACAGGGGCCACAGGCAGCGCATGGGGCACCAAGCAGCGCACAGGACCCGAGGCAGACCACAGGGCCCCATGCAGCGCACAGGGGCCCCAGGCAGCACACGGGCCCCAGGCAGCGCACAAGGACCCATGCAGCACACAGGGGCCCTAGGCAGCACACGGGGCCCCAGGCAACACACGAGGTCCCAGGCAGCACACGGGGCCCCAGGCAGAGCACCGTGGCACAGACAGCGCACAGGGGCCCCAGGCAGCACATGGATTCCAGGAATCGCACAGGGGCCCCAGGCAGCGCACAGGGCCCCAGGCAGCGCATGGACTCCAGGGAGCGCACAGGGGCCCCAGGTAGCACCCGGGGCCACAGGCAGCACACGGGGGCAGAGACAGCTAATGGGGCCCCAGGCAGCGCACGGCCTCCTGCAGCGCACAGGGCCCCGTTCTTGAGTATATTAAAGATTAAAGCATATTAAAGATCAGATTTTTCACATTTATGAGCACCATTGAGTGATATACTCAAGAATTACATAATATTTCAACATTTTAGTGTTTAAAACTCTAAACACACAGACTTTTGTTTACTTCAACCTGAACACCTTGACTGTTCATAAAAAAAACTGTTCAGCATATAATAAAACATTCTGAAACTTCAACTTATAAAGGTACTTTTACATGGGGCGATTATTGGTTCCAGAGAGGCTTTCGGCTGATAATCGTACACATGGCTGATGACAGGACACTACAATATAAACGTTCAAAGGTAATCACTGATAGCAACATTAATATGATTAGTAAACACTGATAACAACATTAAAATGATCATGATTGTTTTCAAGATAAAGTGCATGTTCTGTTGCTGACTGCAGATTGAAGCTTGCGGGATAGGTCAACCAATCCATGGTGTCACCAACTTTGGTGTGGATGACGATGTCACAACTCAACAGATTTGCTGTGGCCATGATTTCAGCATCAGTTGCCCAGACTCCATCACGAGAGATGCCAGAGGTGCAGCGTCGCTGTGTGGTTGCTGGAGAGCTGTCACACAGACAGCTCTCCAGCGACCAACGATGCCGAAGTCCCCGGGTAACCAGGGTAAACATCGGGTTACTAAGCACAGGGCCGCGCTTAGTAACCCATTGTTTACCCTGGTTACCAGTGTAAACGTCACCGCTCTGCTTTACGGCCGGCCGGCGCTCACAGTCAGTGCAGGAAGCAGAGCGCCGGGGGACAGACATCGGAATGTAAGTATGTAGTGTTTGTTTTTTTTTACATTTACACTGGTAACCAGGGTAAACATCGGGTTACTAAGCGCGGCCCTGCACTTAGTAACCCGATGTTTACCCTGGTTACCCGGGGACTTCGGCATCGTTGGTCGCTGGAGAGCTGTCTGTGTGACAGCTCTCCAGCAACCACACAGCGACGCTGCAGCGATCGGTATCGTTGTCTAGATCGCTGCAGCGTCGCTAAATGTGACGGTACCTTAAGTAGGGTCCAACCCACCGTGGTGCCATCTTTGAACCCATGCGATGAATACAACATTGATTCTTGATATGAACAATGGTTCCAGCAGTGATTTCTTTGTTGCTCTTGTGTCGGCGATCAAAGGCACACTTTTGGTGTTCCTGAGCAGAATGGATGTTGGTACTTACAGTTGAGAGGATCCTGTTATGAATGATTGTGAGTGTATTTAGCACATCAGGGTTGGCATCATCTGAAAGAGACATGACATCAACTGTGTCATTTGCTGATGGATTGAGGTCAATAGGAAGCCTAGCCTTTCGTCCATACATGACCTCAAATGGAGTGCACTTGGTTGAGGCATCCACAGATGTGTGATAGGCAAACAAAACACCAGGGATGAACTGGTCCCAGTTGGTTCCTTGGTCATTGACAAGCTTGCAAAGAGATTCTTTGAGTGTTCGATTGTCACGTTCCTGCTGGCCATTTGTTTGTGGGTGGTAGGCAGATGAAATGCGGTGATCTGTTTAAAAATGATCCATCAGGTTGTCAGTGATCGAGTTCACAAACTCTCTTCCCTGGTCGCTAAACAGAGTGTCCATACAGCCTAAGCGGCAAATAATGGTGTACAAAAATTTTGCTACTGACATGGCACTCTTGTCTGGAACAGCTGTTGCTTCAGTCCACTTTGAGAAATGATCAGTGACAGCAACTATATATTTGTTGCCGTTTGAAGTTTCCTGAAGAGGACCGATCATATTATAAATCCCAACTAAGCTCCATACTTTTCCAGGCACTGGTATACTGTTGAGTGGTGGAGCTTCTTTGCTGATTTTGGGACATGTCACAAAACATTTTTGACAGGCTTTGACATGTTGGTAAACATCATTCTTCACTGCATGACCAGCTCTATCCTCACCTACTGTATTCTCTCCCACCCCTTGTAGATTGTGAGCCTTCGCGGGCAGGGTCCTCACTCCTCCTGTACCAGTTATGACATGTATTGTTTAAGATTATTGTACTTGTTTTTATTATGTATACCCTTCCTCATATGTAAAGCGCCATGGAATAAATGGCGCTATAACAATAAATAATAATAATTCCATTCCAGTTATAATGGTCAGAAATTTTGGCAAATGTTTTATCTCTGCCAAAATGGCCACCAGAAGTTGGGTTGTCATGACAGGCCTTCAGGATATTTGGCAGTCGGCTTTTAGTGAGATCCTCCTTTTTTCCATAGTAAATTATCTCTTTCTCTGCTCGATATGGCTTAGATGTTTGTCTAAACTGGGACTTGGCATTTGAACGTTTCTCTGGAGGTAGATTGTAGATCCACTGGGGGTACTGTTGTGAATTCTGTTGTCGAACTCCCTCCTGTGGTCGTGAATGGTACTTCGGCGAGTTCTGTCTATGGACTTCCTCTGGTGGCTGTGAGTGGAGCTGCTGCTTCTGAGGTTCCTTACACAGGTGACGTGGTTTATCCTTTGGTTGGCTGGTCTATTTAACTTCACTCAGATCGTTACTCCATGCCAGCTGTCAATGTTCCTGCATTTGTTCAGTTCGCTCTTGGATCTTTCTGGTGACCTGTCTGCTCCAGCAGAAGCTAAGTCCCTGATAGTTATTATTTGTTCATTGTTTTCTTGTCCAGCTGGATATCATGATTTTGCCGTTCTAGCTGGAAGCTCTGGGATGCAGAGTGGCATCTCCGCACCGTTAGTCGGTGCGGAGGTCTTTTTGCACACTCTGCGTGGTCTTTTGTAGTTTTTTGTGCTGACCACAAAGATACCTTTCCTATCCTCTGTCTGTTTAGTAAGTCTGGCCTCCCTTTGCTAAAGTCTGTTTCATTTCTGTGTTTGTGACTTCATCTTAACTCACAGTCAAAATATGTGGGGGGCTTCCTTTACCTTTGGGGAATTTCTCTGAGGCAAGGTAGGCTTTATTTTCTTTCTCTAGGGCTAGCTAGCTCTTAGGCTGTGAAGAGGCGTCTAGGGAGAGTCAGGAACGCTCCACGGCTATTTCTAGTGTGTGTGATAGGATTAGGGGTTGCGGTCAGCAGAGCTCCCACATCCCAGAGCTTGTCCTGTGTCAGTTTAACTATCAGGTCGTGCCGGGTGCTCCTAACCACCAGGTCCATAACAGGGTACTTTTCTTCTGTTGCAGTGTAGAATCTCAAAAGCTGATCATATAGTTTGTCTTCCATTGTTGTCAAAATTGGAAAACTTTTTTTTGTTGTTGGAGGTGTTCCAAGTTCACTTTATATACCTTATCAGGATAGAATAGGAACTCACACTGGAGAACTTAAGGTGCATATCATAGAGAGCAGGGAGAAACATACATAGTAACATAGTTAGTAAGGCCGAAAAAATACATTTGTCCATCCAGTTCAGCCTATATTCCATCATAATAAATCCCCAGATCTATGTCCTTCTACAGAACCTAATAATTGTATGATACAATATTGTTCTGCTCCAGGAAGACATCCAGGCCTCTCTTGAACCCCTCGACTGAGTTCGCCATTACCACCTCCTCAGGCAAGCAATTCCAGATTCTCACTGCCCTAACAGTAAAGAATCCTCTTCTATGTTGGTGGAAAAACCTTCTCTCCTCCAGACGCAAAGAATGCCCCCTTGTGCCCGTCACCTTCCTTGGTATAAACAGATCCTCAGCGAGATATTTGTATTGTCCCCTTATATACTTATACATGGTTATTAGATCGCCCCTCAGTCGTCTTTTTTTCTAGACTAAATAATCTTAATTTCGCTAATCTATCTGGGTATTGTAGTTTTCCCATCCCCTTTATTAATTTTGTTGCCCTCCTTTGTACTCTCTCTAGCTCCATTATATCCTTCCTGAGCACCGGTGCCCAAAACTGGACACAGTACTCCATGTGCGGTCTAACTAGGCATTTGTACAGAGGCAGTATAATGCTCTCATCATGTGTATCCAGACCTCTTTTAATGCACCCCATGATCCTGTTTGCCTTGGCAGCTGCTGCCTGGCACTGGCTGCTCCAGGTAAGTTTATCATTAAAGGGACTCTGTCACCTGAATTTGGCGGGACTGGTTTTGGGTCATATGGGCGGAGTTTTTGGGTGTTTGATTCACCCTTTCCTTACCCGCTGGCTGCATGCTGGCTGCAATATTGGATTGAAGTTCATTCTCTGTCCTCCATAGTACACGCCTGCGCAAAGCAATCTTGCCTTGTGCAGGCGTGTACTATGGAGGACAGAGAATGAACTTCAATCCAATATTGCAGCCAGCATGCAGCCAGCGGGTGAGGAAAGGGTGAATCAAACACCCGAAAACTCCGCCCATATGACCCAAAACCAGTCCCGCCAAATTCAGGTGACAGGTTCCCTTTAACTAGGATCCCCAAGTCCTCCCTGTCAGATTTACACAGTGGTTTCCCGTTCAGTGTGTAATGGTGATATTGATTCCTTCATCCCATGTGTATAACCTTACATTTATCATTGTTAAACCTCATCTGCCACCTTTCAGCCCAAGTTTCCAACTTATCCAGATCCATCTGTAGCAGAATACTATCTTCTCTTGTATTAACTGCTTTACATAGTTTTGTATCATCTGCAAATATCGATATTTTACTGTGTAAACCTTCTACCAGATCATTAATGAATATGTTGAAGAGAACAGGTCCCAATACCGACCCCTGCTGTACCCCACTGGTCACAGCGACCCAGTTAGAGAATCTACCATTTATAACCACCCTCTGCTTTCTATCACTAAGCCAGTTACTAACCCATTTACACACATTTTCCCCCAGACCAAGCATTCTCATTTTGTGTACCAACCTTTTGTGCGGCACGGTATCAAACGCTTTGGAAAAATCGAGATATACCACGTCCAATGAGTCACCGTGGTCCAGCCTATAGCTTACCTCTTCATAAAAACTGATTAGATTGGTTTGACAGGAGCGATTTCTCATAAACCCATGCTGATATGGAGTTAAACAGTTATTCTCATTGAGATAATCCAGAATAACATCCCTCAGAAACCCTTCAAATATTTTACCAACAATAGAGGTTAGACTTACTGGCCTATAATTTCCAGGTTCACTTTTAGAGCCCTTTTTGAATATTGGCACCACATTTGCTATGCGCCAGTCCTGCGGAACAGACCCCGTCGCTATAGAGTCCCTAAAAATAAGAAATAATGGTTTATCTATTACATTATTTAGTTCTCTTAGTACTCGTGGGTGTATGCCATCCGGACCTGGAGATTTATCTATTTTAATCTTATTTAGCCGGTTTCGCATCTCTTCTTGGGTGACCCTTTATATAGGGTTTTCATTGTTTCTTGGGATTTCACCTAGCATTTCATTTTCAACCATGAATACCGTGGAGAAGAAGGTGTTTAATATGTTAGCTTTTTCCTCGTCATCTACAACCATTCTTTCCTCACTCACTATTTTTTAAGGGGCCTACATTTTCAGTTTTTATTCTTTTACTATTGATATAGTTGAAGAACAGTTTGGGATTAGTTTTACTCTCCTTAGCAATGTGCTTCTCTGTTTCCTTTTTGGCAGCTTTAATTAGTTTTTTAGATAAAGTATTTTTCTCCCTATACATAACAAGTTACAACACATAACATTAACTATGCACTGATGGAAATGCACCATCTACTGTCAGTTCAATGTAATGCCTCCAACACATGCTATAAGTCTAGTCCACCCGTTCCCGTGCACTAGATTTGCTGCTGATTTTCAACAGGGAAAAAATCAGCAGTCAATCTGCATCAAAATTCGCATCCCAACGATGTGGATTTTTTTGTGCAGAAGCACAGCAGATTTCTCCGTGTCATATGGAAGAGGGAAATCTGCTGCAGACTGCATGAAAATCTGACAAAAGCCACATGAAATGGTATATGGTTTGTGTATGTGCATCTATTTATACTGTAGCACTACAGCAGCAAAAACAAACTAATATTCTGCCCTAGCGGAGTATAGACCATGTGTATATTATACCTAGGCCAGATTATACTCCTCCGGGCCAGACTATACCTCTGCTGCTGTAGATCAGATTTTTCACGCTTTTGAGAACCATTGAGTGATGTACTCAAGAATGGCGCCCCAGACATCGCACAGGGGCCCTAGACATCTTAGGCTAGTTTCACATTTGTGCACGGCTGTGTACGCTCTGTGAAGCCGCGCCCGCCAGTTAAGCTCCGCCCAGGTACGCATGTGGCCGCATGCGGCCTGTGTACCCTATCTTTGTCATTGGGTACGCAGGCCCTGCGGATGTTTGCGTCTACATGCGTTGTTTTGATGATTCGGTGAACGCAAGAAAATCCAACTTGTTGCCTTCGCCGCAGGTTGCAGCACCGTCAAAAGAACGTGGGTGAAGCTTAACCGGCGGGGTGCAGCCGTAGTCAAGGCTTCACTGAGAGCGTACGCATATGCACGGCTGTACGCAAATGTGAAACTAGCCTTACAGGATTGAGTCATATACTTAAGAGCAGGGCCCCAGACATCGCACAGGGGGTCCCAGACAGCGCACAAGGAACATGCGCTCTGTCTATTTCCCCCCCTTGCGCGCTATCTCTTACCCCCTTGCTCAATGTCTCTGCCCCCTGTGCGCTATCTGGGACCCTCTGTGGGCTGCCTGGGGTCCTGTGGGCTGCCTGGGGTCCTGCGGGCTGCCTGGGGCTCCTGTGGGCTGCCTGGAGCCCTGTGTGCTGCCTGGGGCCCTATGGGCTGCCTGGGGTCCCTGTGGGCTGCCTGGGGTCCCTGTGGGCTGCCTGGGGTCCTGTGCGCTGCCTGGGGCCCCGTGCGCTTCCTGTGGCTCCTGTGCTCTGCCTGGGTCCCCGTGCACTGCCTGGGGCCTCTGTGCTGCCTGGGGCCCTGTTCGCTGCCTGGGGCCCCTGTGTGCTGCTTGGGGCCATGTGCGCTGCCTGGGGCCCTGTGTGCTACCTGGGGCCCCTGCGCACTGCCTGGGGCCCTGCGGGCTGCCTGGGGTCCTGTGCGCTGCCTGGGGCCCGTGCGCTGTATGGGGCCTTGTGCTCTGCCTAGGGCCTCGTGCGCTTCCTGGGACCTCGTGTGCTGCCTGAGGCCCTGTGCACTGCCTGAGGCCCTGTGCACTGCCTGAGGCCCCTGTGGGCTGCCTGGGGTCCTGTACGCTGCCTGGGGCCCCTTATGCTTTTTGGGGCACCGTGCACTTCTCGTGGTCCCTGTGCTCTTCCTGGGGCCCCTCTGTGCTGCCTGTTGCCCTGTGCGCTGCCAGGGGCCCCTGTGCTCTTCCTGGGGCTCCTGTGTGCTGCCTGGGGCCCTATGTGCTGCCTTGAGCCCCTGTTCGCTGCTTGGGGCCCTGTGTTCTGCCACGGACCCCGTGTGCTGCCTGAGGCCCCTGTGCGCTGCCTGAGGCCCCTGTGCGCTGACTGGAGCCCTGTGGGCTGCCTGGGGTCCTGTGCACTGCCTGGGGCACAGTACGTTGTTTGGGTCTCCGTGTGCTGCCTGGGGCCCCTGTGGGCTGCCTGGGGCTCCTGTGGGCTGCCTGGGGCCCTGTGCGCTGCCTGGGGCCCCGTGCACCGCCTGGGTTCCTATGCGCTCCCTGGGGACCCTGTGCGCTGCCTGGGGCCTTGTGTGCTGCCTTGGGCCCTGTGCGCTGCCTGGGGCCCTGTTTGCTCCATTATTGATTATATCTCTCAATGGTTCTCAAAAGGCTGAAAAATCTGATCTACAGCAGCTGGGGTATATTCTGACCTGGAGGGGTATAATCTGGACTAGTCCAATTGATACCCCGGGGTATAGTTTGGGCTAGGCCAGAATATACCCGGGGTATATTCTGGCCCAGAGGGGTATAAACTGGACTAGTCCAATTTATACCCCAGGGTATAGTTTGGGCTATGCCAGAATATACCCGGGGTATAATCTGGCCTAGGCCACTTTAACCCCGGGTATATTCTGGGCGGGAGGTTAATCTGGCCTGTTACACCGGGATGGTGTATATCCACAGGTGTTTAGGGGGGAAAATTATTCCTAAGCAGAGATGGATGGATCCCTCGATGCTCGGGTTTGGCCGAACAGTTAAAAAAAAAAAAATTTGGTGCCAGAACAGAACCCGGACCCCATTTGCTTGAATGGGGGGCAGAACATCCAGTGTTTGCCACGCTGTGCATGACAGCCTGGCAAACACTGCCTGTGATCATTACCGCCAGTCAGAGAGATGTGGTTCCCACACTGTCAAATGAGCGTGAGCCCACAGCTGTGATCAGAGGTAAAAAGTTACCTCTGTACACTGGTGTCAGCTGATAGGATTACTGCTCCCATCAGCCTATATATGCATAATCATAAAGCACCAATGTATAATATGCCTGAGAGTATATAACTCTCCCCGGACACCTCAAGGGTATCCACTCAAATGGACAACTCCAGATAAATGAGACCAAAGAAAAATGGAGTAAAAAAGTCCCAAACACCATAATTAAAAAACAAGTACAAAGTTTATGTATCAATAACACATAACAACTATATATGTATACCTGCTGTATTGAACAGTGAAAAAGTTAAGGTTCAGCTCACCCCCATCAGCAAATCCATGAGAGTCCACAGGAACATCCGAGCAAGGAAAACGCCACTGCCCAACGTCCTCTGCTGAGTAAGTAAGAAGAAAAAAATCCAGCTCCAGAGTAAAAGTCATCAATTTTATTTCCACATATTTAAAATTCGGAAAAAGCTGCTTGCAAGTAACTGCACAACTATTCCACAACTGCACAACTATTGTCCACTATTGTGGACAAAGAGCACCATGCGTGCTCGAAACGCGTTCAGATAACTTATGGCTTCTTTTCTGGAATAGTTGTGCATAGTGTTGAGCATTCCGATACCGCAAGTATCGGGTATCGGCCGATACTTGCGGTATCGGAATTCCGATACCGAGATCCGATACTTTTGTGGTATCGGGTATCAATATCGGATCCGTAGTGAGGTGTAAAATAAAGAATTAAAATATTGATATATTCACCTCTCCGGCGGCCCCTGGACATCACCGCGGGTAACCGGCAGGCTTCTTTGTTTAAAATGAGCGCGTTTAGGACCTGAGGAATGACGTCGCGGCTTCTGATTGGTCGCGTGCCGCCCATGTGACCGCCACGCGACCAATCAGAAGCCGCGACGTCATTCTCAGGCACTAAACTCCTCATTCTAGGAATTTAGGACCTGAGGAATGACGTCGCGGCTTCTGATTGGTCGCGTGCTGCCCATGTGACCGCCACGCGACCAATCAGAAGCCGCGACGTCATTCTCAGGCACTAAACTCCTCATTCTAGGAATTTAGGACCTGAGGAATGACGTCGCGGCTTCTGATTGGTCGCGTGGCGGTCACATGGGTGGCACGCGACCAATCAGAAGCCGCGACGTCATTCCTCAGGTCCTAAACGCGCTCATTTTAAACAAAGAAGCCTGCCGGTTACCCGCGGTGATGTCCAGGGGCCGCCGGAGAGGTGAATATATCAATATTTTTTATTTTAATTCTTTATTTTACACATTAATATGGATCCCAGGGCCTGAAGGAGAGTTTCCTCTCCTTCAGACCCTGGGAACCATCAGGATACCTTCCGATACTTGGTGTCCCATTGACTTGTATTGGTATCGGATATCGGTATCGGCGATATCCGATACTTTTCGGGTATCGGCCGATACTATCCGATACCGATACTTTCAAGTATCGGACGGTATCGCTCAACACTAGTTGTGCAGTTACTTGCAAGCAGCTTTTTCCGAATTTTAAATATGTGGAAATAAAATTGATGACTTTTACTCCGGAGCTGGATTTTTTTTTTCTTACATAACTGCTGTATGCAGTGTATACCAAACAGGAAGGTATGGTAGAGGAAACATGACGATACATCGAGTTACATGTGGTCAGCACAGTTCATCCCTGGGATACAAGCAATCAATGCATATATCTAAATCAAAGGTCCCAAAATAACAGGGTACCTTCGCCATACAGCCAATCACACATCACAATATCCCCATAATGGTAACCCAAAGGCGTTTTCAATCATGCATGCTTACCCATAGGTGGATCAGGGGAGCAGACCACACTAGACCCGATAGCCCCGCGGGGGTAAAACTGGTGGTCTGGAGAGGAAGTTAGAAGCGATATGAGCTTTGCTAAGCAGCTGCTATCTGAGCTCCGCTCAGGGAGTTCGTCCCTGACAGGGGTGGAATCCTGTCATAGGCCTAGACAGAAGGCCACGGAGCTGCGCCTGCCCCACGTGTGGCAGCTTCCAAAAAGAGACACGAACAGAGAACTGTATTGTAGACAGTGAGAAGAAGTCATAGCAAAAGGAGAGGAAACCAGAAGGAGTTCTGCCCTACACAGGCCGCCTCCTTCTGAGGCGCAGGATCCCGGTAGCCAGAACACTGAGGGAGCAACAGTTCTCTATGCCTTGCTCCAGAGACCAGCAGGACAGCTAATTCCATGTTACCTGCCCGCCCTATACCCAGGAGGCAAGGTGGCACCCACGAGAGGCTGGGGCGTGATAGAGTCCCTGTAAAAAGCCTCATGCCACCGGTCATACGGGTTTGTCCTATCCATCTGGGGGACAGAGTGAGACACAACATCTAGAACATCTACAACAGTTGTGAGTACCTTATGAGAGGCTCAGCAGTAAGGTACAACAACACCCAGGCGCTAGAGGAAGGCTACTGATTTCCACCTGGATAAGGGGACTCTTGATTTGCCTCCAAACCGGCCGGACTCTGCCTGCCCTGTGATCTGGTGCTCTGGACTGTGGATGCTGAAGCCTTCAGTAAAAGGTAAAGAGACTGCAACCTTGTGTCCTCGTTCTTCACTGTGCCTCACATCATCCACCGTCTACACACTGGGAAGCCCTGGGGACATACATCACCTTCATACTTCACCTGTGGGAAGGTATACCATCCAGCTGCCATAACATCACCCCAGCGAACCCCATAGAGCAGCGTTGGTCACCCTGACCGAATACCACAGGTGGCGTCAGAAACAAATCCCTTTAAAGACCTTTCCCTTTTATTAACGGACCTCCCGAGGGCCACGGACCGTGACATCCCCCTTGAGAACCAAAGGGCCCGATACCGAGTACCCCGCGGCAAATTTTAGGCCACGCTGACTACACCCATTTCACTAGTCACACCCATATCCAAGTCCCAACCACACCCATTTAGCACTGCTGATCACACTGTTTCATATACAATAATTAAAACCCCCAAAAAATATGGCCACACAGTGCTCCATACTGTATAATGGCCACACATGATGCTCCTCTGTGCAAATGGCCCACAGAGGAGTGGTGGACTCGCTGTGCTCTTTTTGTGTCTTCAAGTTTCTTGGTGGTGTGAACAGGTTTCTACAGACTTGTTCACTGTGCAAGTGGCCCATGTGTTTTTGGTTAAATAACAAACACAGTTATACTCACCTAACGCCTAATTCCACTGAAGCCATGGTCTCCTGTAAACAAACAAAAATAAAAAAACAACCATATCCCTCACCTGTTAGTCGTTCTGTCCCACGCCATAATCCATGTTTGATGATACCAAGTTTTCAATCTGGATGGTGCCAAGATGCGACCACCCTGCCTGAGAACCACTGGTGACTGAACTGCTAGTGCAGCATCAGTGACTGGCGGTGACATCATCGAGGTTACCGCCAGTCAGTGACGCTGCTTTCCTAGCTGGGCCAATGAACTGCGGTGACCTCCCTCCAGTGAGATCACTGCTAGCACAGTGAGAAAATATCTCACGGTGAACTCAGGAAGGGGTTTATAATCTGTTTGATTTTGGAAAATTGGAGACTCGATTGAATGGAAACAGATTATATTATTACTAGATGTTTGGCCCGATTCTAACATATCGGGTATTCTAGACTATGTAAGTAGCATATAGCACAGGCTACGTACTATATTGCACAGTGACGTAGTATATAACACAACCGACGTAGTATATAACAGAGCTACGTAGTATGTAGCACAGCGTACGTAGTATATAGCAGAGCAACGTAGTATATAACACAGCCACGTAGTATATAACATAGCCACGTAGTGTATTGCACAGCTATGTAGTGTATTGCACAGGTACGTAGTATATTGGTCAGCCACGTAGTATATAGCAGAGCCACGTAGTATATAACAGCCACGTAGTATATTGCACGGTCGACGTAGTATATAACATAACCGACACAGCCACATAGTATATTGCACAGCTACGTAGTATATAGCACAGAGCACATAGTATATTGCACAGCCACGTTGTATATTGCACAGTCGTGTTGTATATTGCCCAGCTACATAGTATATAGCACAGAGATGTAGTATATAACAGAGCCCACGCAGTATGTAACACAGCCCACGTAGTATATAGCAATGTGGGCACTATATGCGTGGTTAAAAAAGACTTAAAATAAAAAATAAACATATACTCACCTTCCAAAGGCCCCTTGTAGTCCTGGCACCTGTGTGCGATGCACGCGTCAGCTTCCGGTCCCAGGTTTGGTATGACCGTGACATCATGGCAGGTCCTTCTCGCATAGCATCCTTGGCACCGGAACCTGCCGCTTGCACTTCTGAGGACAGCAAGTGATGTCGGATGGTGAGAATAACCTTTTTTTATTATTATTATTATTATTATTTGTAACATTAGATCGTTTTACTATTGATGCTACATACGCAGTATCAATAGTAAAATGTTGGTCACACAGGGTTAATAGCTGCGTTAACGGAGTGCATTACACCGCGGTCCGTTAACACTGGCATTAACCCTGTGTGAGCGCTCACCGCTGACTGCAGGGCAGTAAAGCAGCGGCCATTTCGCTGCCAGACTATGCCCGTCGCTGATTGGTCGTGGCAATGGTCGTGGGCGCTTTTCCACGACCAATCAGCGACTTGGATTTCCATGACAGACAGAGGCCGCGACCAATGAATATCCGTGACAGACAGACAGAAAGACAGACAGACAGATGGAAGTGACCCTTAGACAATTATATAGTAGATATACTTACCCATACTTGCTTCAGTTTTGCAGCCGGGTTGTGGAAAAGTGGCAAAGAATGCACCATCTCTAGGCAATATTCTCACTCCAAGTTTTTTCAATTCTCGATCTTTACAAAAAGCATGGCTTGCTCATAAATAGTGTTGAGCGATATCTTCCGATATTCAAAAGTATCGGATTGGATAGGCCGATATCCAAAAAAATATCGGATAATGCCGATACCGATACCAATGCAAGTCAATGGGACACAAATATCGGAATGTATCCTGGATGGTTCCCAGGGTCTGAAGGAGAGGAAGCTCTCCTTCAGGCCCTGGGATCCATATTCATGTAAAAAATAAAGAATAAAAATAAAAAATATGGATATACTGACCCCTCTGACGGACCCTGGCTGTCACCGCTGCAAGCGTCTGCCTCCGTTCCTAAGAATGCAGAGAGTGAAGGACCTTCGATGACGTCACGTGAGCGGTCAGGTGAGCGATATCGTTTACAGTAAACAAATTTACAATGACAGACTGGTAGAGAGGGGAGAGGACCCTGTCCTTACGGACTTACATTCTACAGGATATTGGGGAAGAGACAGAAGGTCAGGGGTGCAGCAGCTCTGGTGGTAGTGAGGCGGCAGAATGGTTATTGCAGGCTGTAAGCTTTCCTGAAGAGATGGGTTTTCAGGTTCCGTCTGAAGGATCCAAGGGTGGTGGATAATCGGACATGTTGAGGCGTGGAATTCCAGAGGATGGGTGATATTCGGGAGAAATCTTGGAAGCAATTGAGGAGGAACGAATAAGTGTGGAGGAGAGTAGGAGGTCTTGGGAGGATCGAATATTACGTGAGGGAAGATATTGGGAGATTAGATCAGAGATATAGGGAGGGGACAGGTCGTGAATGGCTTTGTAGGTCAGTGTTAGTAGTTTGAACTGGAGTCGTTGGGGAATTGGGAGCCAGTGCAGAGATTTGCAGAAGGGAGAAACGAGAGTAGCAAGGAGAGAGGTGGATTAGTCTGGCAGCAGAGTTGAGGACAGACTGGAGTAGTGCAAGAGAGTTAGCGAGGAGGCCACAGAGGAGTGTTTTGCAGTAATCAAGGCAGGAGATGAGGGCATGCTCAAAAGTTTTAGTAGATTGAGGGCTGAGGAAGGGACGGATTCTGGAAATGTTTTTGAGTTGGAGGTGACAGGAGGTGGCAAGAGTTTGGATGTGCGGTTTGAAGGACTGGGCAGAGTCAAGAGTTACTCTGGCAGCAGATCTCAGGTGCGGGAGAGAGCGTGATGCCGTTTACCCTAGTAGATAGGTCGGGTAGGGGACATACGCGAGATGGAGGAAAGATGATGAGTTCGGTTTTGTCTACATTGAGTTTTAGGAAGCAAGAGGTGAAGGAGGAGGATATGGCTGATAGACATTCTGGGATTCTGGACAGCAGAGAGGTGACATTTGGGCCAGAGAGGTAGATCAGAGTGTCATCCACATACAGGTGGTACTGGAAGCCATTGGACTTTATGAGTTGTCCTAGGCCAAGGGTATAGATGGAAAAAAGTAGGGGCCTCAGGACAGAGCCCTGAGGGACTCCAACAGAGAGAGAGCGGGATGAGGAGGTAGTGTGGGAGTGGGAAACGCTAAATGTGTGGTCGGAAAGGTATGAGGCAATCCAGGATAGGGCAAGGTCTATGATGCCAAGGGAAGAAAGAATCTGTAGCAGTAGGCAGTGGTTGACTCTGTTGAAGGCAAAGGACAGATCGAGAAGGAGGAGGACGGAGAACTGTCTGTTAGCTTTGGCTGTAAGTCATTAGTCATTTTGGTCAGAGCAGTTTCGGTGGAGTGGTGGGGGCGGAAGCCAGATTGGAGGTTGTCAAGGAGAGAGTTAGATGAGAGGTGGGAGGAAAGTTGACCATGGACATGCTGCTCAAGGAGTTTGGAAGCAAATGGGAGCAGTGGTATGGGGCGATAGCTGGGCATAGCAGTTGGGTGAAGGTTAGGTTTTTTGAGGATGGGTGTGATGGTGGCATATTTGAAGACAGAGGGGAAGGTACCAGAAGATAGCGATAGGTTTAACAGATGGGTTAGGGCTATATATTTGTGTATTTCCTTTTATGTCTATACTAGATGGTGGCCCGATTCTAACGTATCGGGTATTCTAAAATATGTACAGTAGGTAGTATATAGCACAGGCTACGTACTATGTTGCACAGTGACGTAGTATATAACACAACCGACGTAGTATATAACAGCTACGTAGTAGCTAACACAGTGTACGTAGTATATAGCAGAGCTACGTAGTATATAACAAAGCCACGTAGTATATCATAGCCACATAGTGTATTGCACAGGCATGTAGTATATTGGTGGTGAGCCACGTAGTATATAGCAGAACCACGTAGTACATAGCAGAGCCACGTAGTATATAACAGCCACGTCGTATATCGTAGTATATTGCACTGCCACGTAGTATATAACAGAGCCACGTAGTATATTGCACAGTCGACGTAGTATATAACAGAACCGACACAGCCACATAGTATATTGCATAGCTACGTAGTATATAGCACAGAGCACGTAGTGTATTGGACAGTCACATTGTATATTGCCCAGCGACATAGTATATAGCATAGAGATGTAATATATAACAGCCCACGCAGTATGTAACACAGCCCACATAGTATATAGCAATGTGGGCACTATATGCGTGGTTAAAAAAAGACTTAAAATAAAAAATAAACATATACTTGCCTTCCGAAGGCCCCTTGTAGTCCTGTCGCCTGTGAGCGGTGCACGCGGCAGCTTCCGGTCCCAGGTTTGGTATGAGCGCAGGACCTGTGATGACGTCGCGGTCACATGACCGTGATGTCATGGCAAGTCCTTCTCGCAGAGCATCCTTGGCACCGGAACATGCCGCTTGCACTGCCGAGGACAGCGCGCGGACTTCGGAGGGTGAGAATAACCTTTTTTTATTATTATTTTTAACATTAGATCGTTTTACTATTGATGCTGCATATGCAGCATCAATAGTAAAAAGTTGGTCACACAGGGTTAATAGCAGCTCAGCGCTGACTGCAGGGCAGTAAAGCAGCGGCCATTTCGCTGCCAGACTCTGGCCATCGCTGATTGGTCGTGGCGACTTGGATTTCCATGACAGACAGAGGCCGCGACCAATGAATATCCGTGACAGACAGAAGGACAGACGGAAGTGACCCTTAGACAATTATATAGTAGATGTATATTGAATGTTGTTATTTTTTTGTTTCTCCTGACTACAATTTATCTTGTTTTTAAAAAAAAATGTAAGAAAATTGTATTTTCGTACGTTATGTATGCTGCATCACCTGTTTTTGATGCTCTAAGGTGGATGTTGTGGTCATTGTGAGCAAGCTTTAACAAAGAACAGTTGCACACACTCGATACACGTTGCTTTCCACTTCTGTCTTGTGCTTATTTTTTAATGTCATCATGAAATAAAATGTAAAGAATTTTTACCAGGAGATGGAAATAATTTTTCCTCAATTTCATTGATAAAAAGTGTCACCTGAGTGCTGTCTACATTTCACTGACAAGAAAAAAGTGACCAGCGCAGATTGCAATGTGAAAATAGTGGTGCCTAGCAGCAGGTAGGCGTCACTGACACAGGTCTGGGTGTAGATATGACCATTCACCCACTACTGCAATACGAGAAGACAATTCATCATAACATTCTATGGTGAGGTGAGGGACATGAGGACAGAGGAGCTAGAGGCAGACACAGACATTACTGCAGGTTCACTGGAAAATACCATAACCTTTTAAAGGGAACATGTCAGGTCAGATAATGTTATTAACCTGCAGTTACAGGATTCCTCTGCAGGATAAGTGAGCTTTATTCCTCCCGGGGGGACATTGGCTTTCAGTTATGCCGGTGTGCCAGCACGGCTGTAGCCACCGCTCACGGTGCTGTGAGTGGCAACGTTAAGCATGCTCTGACACTTCCGACATTTGGCTCGGCACTGATGCACTTCTGAGCTGGCTATCAGTCAAAGTATAAGCTTGCTTACAGCTGCTGCTCACTTTGCCATTAGCAGTCACTGTAGCCATGCCAGCACGTCTGCATGACTGAAAGTTGACGGCTCCCAGGAGGAATAAAGCTCATTTTCTCTACAGTACAGCAGCTGGCCACCTTTAAAAGGCTATTAACTTCCAGATTAATCTTATATTTGCAGGTTAAAAGCATGATCCGATCAAACCGTTTGAGTTTCATGCTGTTTTTGGATAGCCATACTTTCTCACCAATTCCAAAGCTTGGCCACCTGTATATATCTTATTATCAGATGACATTTGTCTACTCTGCTGCCATCAAATTCTCTTTGAATTTAGAGCAGAAAGCTTTAACCTAACCATGATCTTTCAACCCTTGGAGTTTCCATCACAGCAGCTGAAAAAGAACCAAAACCAAATTACAGAAAAACAGAGCAGTTTTGATGGAGTCTTGATAATGATTGTATTAATTGCAAACTCAGCCAACGAAAGATGTTCTACCAACTCAGACAGTTGATCAGAGACAAAATTCTGAAGATATTTTTCAAGTAACTGATTAACACATTTTTTTGTCCATTGGTCTCTGGGTGGTATGTGAAATAAAATGATTAGACTGTTATTAATGTTATTACGAAATATCCTTCAGAATTTGGAAATGAACTGAACACCCTAGGTCAGAAACAATATATTCCTGTGAAACTCACAGAATGACTTGCTGAGGAATAACATATTTTGGGTAGAACAACATTTTAAGTGATCCACAGATCTTTTCAGTCTGAGCAAGATAAATTATGAACATGAGTATCACCTTAGTAAGACTGGGAACCTGTTAAGAGTTCTCAGTCTGAGACGTGATTTTTATGGTCCATGATTACAATTATTTAATGTTTAGGACCTTCTAGGAAATTACAACATTATTAAAAGCCTCAATTGATTGCCAACAATTCACAATTTTAGAATTTTTTTCTCAGCAGATAAAATTTAAAGTAACAGTAGGAACATGGATGTAGCTGAGTGAAAGACCATGTACCTTGTAATCAAACCACTATAACTCAAACCTCAGAGGCATCTACTTCCACTACAAATGGACACTCTTGTCAGGTTGAATCAATACAGCGTCAGATGAGACGTGTTCCATAAATTCAGTGAAAAAATCATTTCATACTCGCAAGGTATTTTTAGTGGCCAATTAGGGTTTGGTAATGACATTTGACATCATTCAATGGTATGCTAATCTTAATTTTTTTTTATTGCATTTAAGATAGTAGTTCACAAACCGAATACTATGCAAAGTCTTCAGAGATTTAAGTTGTAACTAATCTTTAATAGCTGGGACCTTGGCGGAGTCCATTCAGAAACTCCAGGGGCAAGATTCAGTCGCTTACTCTGTAACTGTTAATGTGTGATTGGTGAGGATGTGGTGCAGAAGTAGAGTTTTTCCAAGAGTGGTTGGTGGGACTATGAAAGGTCTGCAAGGTGGAGGCGTAGCTGGGGTGGAGCTTGGGTGGAGTCTCAAGGGGACCCCAACATTTTGCCAGTACTGGGCCCTGAAATCCCTCATAGCAGCCCTGGTAACATCTATATAAATGTATGTGTCCCAGCAGCAGGAGGGACTGGGTGATGTGCATGGATTCGAATTGCTCCATGAAAAGATTTGCATAACTTGGGGCAAACCGAGTACCCATTGCACAGCCCTTCACGTGCCGAAGGTAAAAGTATTATGTTCCAATATAAATAAAATGCTCTGTATGATAAAGTGAGCTTGTGAGGCAGGTAGGGACGTGTAATATTCAATAGCTGAAAGTCCCAATTGATGTCTAATGTTGGTATATAACAAAGTAACATCTAATGAAAGAAAGGGATAACGGGAGGGAAGAACCAACTCATTCAGTTCCAGAATTAATTGTAACGAGTCACGTATATATGAGGATAGTTTGATAACATAGGGCTATAAAAATAAATCTATATATAATGGGACAAATTGGCTGTAATAGAATTAATATTCAATATGACTGGCGTCCAGAGGGGTGGGTACAGCTTTTGCAAACTTTGGGTAAAAAGTAAAAGTGAGGTGCTTGATAATGTTTAATGAACAGGAAATATTTTTTTTCTTTTTATTAAATAATCTAGATTGATTGGTTCTAATAATTGAAGATATTCCTGAAAATAGGAGGAAGAAGGATCGTGAGGTGAGTCTCCCAAAATTCTCATTGCTTCATTAGTGTAGGATGACCTATCCATAACCATCACCTTTGTCAGCGGCTCGTATAACTGTTTAGTTATTGGATTCCAGATTCTTGATGGCCAACCGTTCTCCAGGTTTCCGATTATCTTCACCAGGAACCTGTAGAAAAAATCTAATTTCCTTCATTATTAAATGAAGAAAGGTCTCTAAATGTCTTCCCCAGTGATGAATAGGGTAAATATTGCAAATGGGACAAACTGGGACGTATATAGGGACCTGTTATTGTGACAGATTATCATCGTGAGATTCTACATGGGTTTTAAAATCACATTTTTTATTTACTTATATAAGAAAATGTCTGTTGATTGTAAGTTTCCTAATAAAACTGTTCATGTCTAGGAACAGACTAAATTTATCTGCTCTGAACGTGGTGGAAAAAGATAACTCTTTATTCAGTAGTTTTATCACCACCTATAGTCAATCTCATAAGAGTGTTAGATCTCTAATTTGTAATAGTGGTGGAAGCTCATGGATTGCTTCCAGACCCCCAAGGGTTAAATGTGTTTTATGTACTTGTATGTGGTACAGGTAGAATACCATATGGGGCTGCAGTTAGCTGGGACAGGGTTAACTGAAGTGGCCAGCCCAGATGGGAGGGGGGAACTAAGTGTTAGAGACAGAGACAAGAAGTGAAAGTTCAGGTAATCCGAGGGCAAAAGTGTATATGCATCAGGAATAGTTGACTGCTAGGGATGACGTGAGCTCAACATTCGGGACAGCAGATTGCCGTAAATGCCTCCCTTGTGATTCCGTCTAATGGCCAAGGGCAACCACGAAATGGACGTCGGGGGGCTAGGAGCACACTTAGTTTGCAAAGCTAGATGAAAGGATGGACTCAGACTACATGGGGTGGAAGGAATTGCAATCCAAGAATTCTGCTGGAGGTAAGATCCCCAAGGACTAAGAAAGCCAGAAAGGGGGATATGCCACTTATCCCGAGACCCAGGGCTAAAGTTGTATCGGTACTTGTAGGAAAGATGACCACCCATTGGGCCTTATCCTTTAAACCTGCTTGTAAATATTGTACAGACTGCCTTTCTCAAAGTAAAAGTTTGGTTTTTATTAACCTCATGTCTCCTGGGCTGTTTGCTGCCTTGGTTCCAGAAGAGAGATTCCTGGTCTCAGAAAAGGCCTGCTAGCCACAAGTAAGTGGGAAGCATTACATACACAGCAGCACACCAGGGCTGAGACACCTCTTGTCTTTGGGAACTCAGAGCGAGTGGGTACTGAAGCTCGCCCATGGCTACCACGCTTGGGCATCTTACAGATTGCTAAATATTGTCCGATTATTCAAAATAACCCTATTCTGTCTAATAGTCTATCTGAACATCATTTGTCATGACCCTAAAAAATCATTTGAATTCAAACCTATTTGTACACCGGTTTTAGTGGGGGATATAGCCTCCAACTTATCAGTGGGTTCCTACAGTTGTGGCAGTAGGAAGTGCCTTTTTTTGTAATTTGATTGGAACAGCTTGCAAGAATTTTGAATCTTTTCACACTGGAATAAAATATCCTATTTTACAATGTTTTAATTGGAACTCAAACTAAATTATTTATCTGCTTCAATGTAGTTGTAATCTTCAGTACATAGGCAGAACAATCCAAGCAGCACATAATAGGATGAACAAACATCGCCACAATATTGGGAATGGCGTAACAAACCATAGCCTTTCCATATATTTTTTGTTTGAACACCAGAAAGATTCCACACATCTCCAATTGGTTTCAATTGAGTGAATTCCTGAAAATGTTCCTATCAGATACCAAAGAAGAGGTGCGAAACCGGCTAAATAAGATTAAAATAGATAAATCTCCGGGTCCGGATGGCATACACCCACGAGTACTAAGAGAACTAAGTAATGTAATAGATAAGCCATTATTTCTTATTTTTAGGGACTCTATAGCGACGGGGTCTGTTCCGCAGGACTGGCGCATAGCAAATGTGGTGCCAATATTCAAAAAGGGCTCTAAAAGTGAACCTGGAAATTATAGGTCAGTAAGTCTAACCTCTATTGTTGGTAAAATATTTGAAGGGTTTCTGAGGGATGTTATTCTGGATTATCTCAATGAGAATAACTGTTTAACTCCATATCAGCATGGGTTTATGAGAAATCGCTCCTGTCAAACCAATCTAATCAGTTTTTATGAAGAGGTAAGCTATAGGCTGGACCACGGTGAGTCATTGGACGTGGTATATCTCGATTTTTCCAAAGCGTTTGATACCGTGCCGCACAAGAGGTTGGTACACAAAATGAGAATGCTTGGTCTGGGGGAAAATGTGTGTAAATGGGTTAGTAACTGGCTTAGTGATAGAAAGCAGAGGGTGGTTATAAATGGTATAGTCTCTAACTGGGTTGCTGTGACCAGTGGGGTACCGCAGGGGTCGGTATTGGGACCTGTTCTCTTCAACATATTCATTAATGATCTGGTAGAAGGTTTACACAGTAAAAATATCGATATTTGCAGATGATACAAAACTATGTAAAGCAGTTAATACAAGAGAAGATAGTATTCTGCTACAGATGGATCTGGATGAGTTGGAAACTTGGGCTGAAAGGTGGCAGATGAGGTTTAACAATGATAAATGTAAGGTTATACACATGGGATGAAGGAATCAATATCACCATTACACACTGAACGGGAAACCACTGGGTAAATCTGATAGGGAGAAGGACTTGGGGATCCTAGTTAATGATAAACTTACCTGGAGCAGCCAGTGCCAGGCAGCAGCTGCCAAGGCAAACAGGATCATGGGGTGCATTAAAAGAGGTCTGGATACACATGATGAGAGCATTATACTGCCTCTGTACAAATCCCTAGTTAGACCGCACATGGAGTACTGTGTCCAGTTTTGGGCACCGGTGCTCAGGAAGGATATAATGGAACTAGAGAGAGTACAAAGGAGGGCAACAAAATTAATAAAAGGCATGGGAGAACTACAATACCCAGATAGATTAGCGAAATTATGATTATTTAGTCTAGAAAAAAGACGACTGAGGGGCGATCTAATAACCATGTATAAGTATATAAGGGGACAATACAAATATCTCGCTGAGGATCTGTTTATACCAAGGAAGGTGACGGGCACAAGGGGGCATTCTTTGCGTCTGGAGGAGAGAAGGTTTTTCCACCAACATAGAAGAGGATTTTTTACTATTAGGGCAGTGAGAATCTGGAATTGCTTGCCTGAGGAGGTGGTGATGGCGAACTCAGTCGAGGGGTTCAAGAGAGGCCTGTATGTATTTTTTCCCTCTCCCTTTCTCCTCCTCCCTTTCCCTTTTTTAATATTGAAATCACTGTTCCAGGTTAATTCGGCTCTGTTTGAATTTTTCCTAATTGTGTTTTTATATGTATTTTTTATGTTTTATACTTCCATTTTATGATTGTAAGGTCATTTATATTTTTTGTTTACTATAATCATGTGAATCTCCCACTTACCAATCATGTTATCCCATTAAGGACTGACCTCTATCATGACCGAGAGTCATTCTGATTGTTATATGCCTGATGAAGTATTGACTCTGAAATGCATTGCATGAATAAAGAACCCTTATTTTTCTATACATTGGGATTTTCCCATCCTTGGCAGCACTCCTGAGATCACGATTTTGTTTTAATTTCCAATGTCTCCTATGAAGCCCATATGGTGTTTCAGTGGAGCAGGGAGGGCCATAAAGATTAACAGAGGCATGTGAGTGGTTAACAGCAGCAGGCAGAGCTCAGCTGCACCCACTGCTGTAAGAGGCAGATCCTGATTATGTGACATAGACATCATCTGCCTGCAATGATACAAGCTTACATTAAAAATGGGGACCCGACACACGGTATGACGAAATACTCTACATTCCAAATAATTATGCAAATGCTATTTTTCTCTGATTTTCCTAAATGGTCGATGCAAATGAGCTAGTATAATATTCAAATCATCATCTCTCAGAATACATAGTGGATGCTTTCCTGAAACGGAAAGTACTTGCAAGCAGCATAATACAAAGAATAGCAGGTTTACCCAGAATCCTTTGCAGTAGGCGGAGCTATGCAAATCATCTCTTTCAACTTGGGTCTCTCCCTAAGGTGGATAGCATGTATGTATCGCTTGCTCACCGAGCCCCACTCCATACAGCCAACCAATTTCAGCCCTGTGCTGATGAGGGCCTAAAGCCCCAAACACGTGTCCACAGGTAGGAATTGGTTGGCTGTGTAAATTTAGAAACTAATCCGCAGCATTGCACGCTTGGCGGTTCCAAGCGCTGTGGATTAGACTGGGGTGGAAAGAGATGATTTGCATAGCTCCGCCTACTGCAAAGGATTCTGGGTAAACCTGCTATTCTTTGTATTATGCTGCTTGCAAGTACTTTCCGTTTCAGGAAAGCATCCACTATGTATTTCCTTTAAGTAGAGGGCTTTTCGGTCTCTTTCGTCCCGCTACATTTAGCCCAACTTGGGTCTCTCCCTAAGGTGGATAGCATGTATGTATCGCTTGCTCACCGAGCCCCACTACATACAGCCAACCAATTCCAGCCCTGTGCTGATGAGGGCCTAAAGCCCGAAACACGTGTCCACAGGTAGGAATTGGTTGGCTGTGTAAATTTAGAAACTAATCCGCAGCATTGCACGCTTGGCGGTTCCAAGCGCTGTGGATTAGACTGGGGTGGAAAGAGATGATTTGCATAGCTCCGCCTACTGCAAAGGATTCTGGGTAAACCTGCTATTCTTTGTATTATGCTGCTTGCAAGTACTTTCCGTTTCAGGAAAGCATCCACTATGTATTTCCTTTAAGTAGAGGGCTTTTCGGTCTCTTTCGTCCCGCTACATTTAGCCCAACTTGGGTCTCTCCCTAAGGTGGATAGCATGTATGTATCGCTTGCTCACCGAGCCCCACTCCATACAGCCAACCAATTCCAGCCCTGTGCTGAGGAGGGCCTAAAGCCCGAAACACGTGTCCACAGGTAGGAATTGGTTGGCTGTGTAAATTTAGAAACTAATCCGCAGCATTGCACGCTTGGCGGTTCCAAGCGCTGTGGATTAGGCTGGGGTGGAAAGAGATGATTTGCATAGCTCCGCCTACTGCAAAGGATTCTGGGTAAACCTGCTATTCTTTGTATTATGCTGCTTGCAAGTACTTTCCGTTTCAGGAAAGCATCCACTATGTATTTCCTTTAAGTAGAGGGCTTTTCGGTCTCTTTCGTCCCGCTACATTTAGCCCAACTTGGGTCTCTCCCTAAGGTGGATAGCATGTATGTATCGCTTGCTCACCGAGCCCCACTCCATACAGCCAACCAATTCCAGCCCTGTGCTGATGAGGGCCTAAAGCCCGAAACACGTGTCCACAGGTAGGAATTGGTTGGCTGTGTAAATTTAGAAACTAATCCGCAGCATTGCACGCTTGGCGGTTCCAAGCGCTGTGGATTAGACTGGGATGGAAAGAGATGATTTGCATAGCTCCGCCTACTGCAAAGGATTCTGGGTAAACCTGCTATTCTTTGTATTATGCTGCTTGCAAGTACTTTCCGTTTCAGGAAAGCATCCACTATGTATTTCCTTTAAGTAGAGGTCTTTTCGGTCTCTTTCGTCCTGCTACATTTAGCCCAACTTGGGTCTCTCCCTAAGGTGGATAGCATGTATGCATCTCTCAGAATGTAAGTCAAATTTTATTGGACAAATCTCCCAATGATAACAGTATTTTTTTTTTAACTAAAAAAAGTTAGAATGCACTGTTCCAAATTATTATGTACAACAGAGTGTCCAAACGTTTTATAGGTTGTAAAGACATGAAAATAGTCATCTGTTGAACTTGCAGCATAAAGAGTTCACTTTTACTGAAACCAACAGTGCTTTCAATCAAAGACATCTTAACATGCCAAGTTACATGTTACCATAGGACCCCTTCTCTGGTATCGCCTTCAAAATTCTTGCATCCTTTGAACTTGTGAGTTTTTGGAGAGTTTCTGCTTGAATTTGTTTGCAGGATGTCAGAATAGCCTCCCAGAGCTGCTGTTTTGATATGAACTGCCTGCCATGGCCACATCATGAGATTCTCTCCATTTATGCCCATAGCAGCCAGTGACGCAGAGGTATTCTTTGCAGCATTAGATAGTGCATTGCCATGCATGAAGATGACTTTGCTATGAATGTCATGGTTCTTTTTGTACCACGGAAGAAAATGGACAGTCAGAAACTATATATTTTGCTGAGGTCAGTTTCACACTTTCAGGGACTATGAAGGGGCCAATAGCTCCCCAGATTCCTGGATAACACATGATTCCAATGTATCCTTGTTGACATAGCAGCCTTGTTGGGACAAGGTGGCCATCAACTAATCCATCAAGCTTGACTTACAGGGTTGCATGGCACTCATCAGTAAACATCAGTTTCTGCTTATGAGCACTGTTTAGGAGTGGCTAAATAGTAGGTTTATGCACAATTGCAGGCCTCTGAAGGATCCTACACCTTTAGGTTTGTGAGACTCCAGAGGTACTAGCAGCTTCAAATTCCTGTTTGCTGCTTTGTAATGGTATTTTAGCAGCTGCTCTATTAATCCAGTGAATTTGGCAGAAACCTTCCTCATTATGCCTTTATCTGTATGAACCTGCCTGTGGTCTGTACCAATCCATAAATCTCTTCACAGTACGATGATCACGCTTAAGTTTAATGTTTTCATAACTTGTCCAAGGCATTGCACTATTTGAAGCTTTTCCGCAGTAGATATATCCTTTTTTCTTTAACATATTGCTTGATACCTGTGGCTTGTTTCATAATATGGAATGTCATTCTTAAGTAGTGTAGCTAGGAAGGACAGCGTTAAATCCCAGCTCTGCAGGGTCTTGATTAGATAAACCTGCAGGGTTTTGGTGACAACCAGGATGTAGCTTCACGGAGAATCAGTCTCCTGAGGGACTGTCAGTCTGCTGGATGAAGTAGAGTCAAATGTGCTACTTGTGAGTAAACAGCCAAAATGTGAGCTATAGCTGAGAGAGGTGTCCTGATGGTTTGGCTCTAAGTTAATGTAATAACAATGTGTATCACCATTTTATTAATGTGTCTGTATGTCTGATGTTGTACTATTGCGAGTGTACCATATTATGCCTTATGTAATTAGTTAAGGGTTAGAACAGGTTAACCAAAATGGGCTGGGTTAGCAGCCTGGAGGAAGCAGAAATGTTCTGCCCGGTCAGGCTTACTAGTGGCAGGACGTGCTCCAGCTGTGGGAGCATAACATACGCCCTGGAGGGGAGGAAGTGCTGCCAAAAGGACTACTGGGCAGCTAAAATGGGCATTAGGACTGTGCGAGTGCCCATAAAGGACTGTTTTCTTCCCGGAACCGGACGGAAGCTGCTGAAGTAGAGTGTCTAAATATAAATAGGGACAGCTCAGGAACTGTTATCTCCTCTTTTTTCACTGTTATTAAAAGTTCTACTGGTGGGAAAGAACTGTGACTTTGTGGTGCTTCCTGAGACCAGAATTCCAGTAGACACAGTGAGTACCCATCTCCATGTGCAAGGTGCCGGGGTGTTCACTGACTGTTGCTTAATAGACTCGCCCACCACTACCACCCCTTGCCACCCTGTTACATTTGAATAGCCAGGGTCTCTTCTGTTTAGTTAGCACCTGGACAAGGCTAAGGATTTATGTTTATGATTTTGTTTTGGTGCTGTGCAACCTGTGTTTTGGCCAAAACTTCATTCCCTGTGTGAACGCTACCTAACGCCAAATGCCTAACAGAGAGAGTGAATCCCTACAATTGGTGGCGAGAGCAGGCATGAAGTCCCACAGAGAACAGGCAATTGTAGTGTAAGACTTAGATATCCTGGATAAAGGCAGCTACATCATTGCAAACAAAGTCTGAAAGCATAAAGAAGCTGTGCTGCTGGAACGGGACATTGCTGCGGTGTGATGGCATCGCTGGTGCTGCTCAGGAGAGCTAGCGGACATCTTTTTAAGTGGTGTTGTGTGGCGGAGAACTGGAATCCACAGTGCTGGGGGTGGTCGACTGCAGCATTGGCCAGCACAACTCCTACTTTGCCTGCCCTATCTGGTGAGGTGTTTCTCATCCTGGCGAGGGATCTCAAGATTGCCAGGTAAATTTAAAACAGCATTCAAGTGACGGAAGTTCGAGACTCATGGAGTTTGGTGACCCTGGAAAGGGCCTCACTTCTGCATGTGCTAGTTCCTGTGGTTGGAATAAGGTATATTGATGACCCCAAAAACTATCCCATGACCCAGGTCGACATACACACATAACTGTGGTTCTGTGTCTCATGAATTGAGAGTGGTCAAGGACTTATTGTATGCTATGGGACTTGTAGGCTGAAGTGGTAGTGCCCAGTAGTCAGATATGCCGCCAGAAATCAGCTTCTCTGGCTATTTAAAGGTGGAACTGTCAATCGAAGAGGGGGGTGGAGATAGAGTGAAAACAAGCAGGTAGGAAGCTAAACTTAAAGACTTATTCCCATCTCCAAGATCCTATCCCAGTATGTATTAGTTGTAATGATAATAATATTAACAAATACCTCCATTTAGAATTGTAGCATAGTTTTTCTGATTCGCTATGTGTCTTTCTTCATGTGCAGGCATTGCAGGACCTTAGGTATCCATGATTATGACGACTGATATAGTGACAGTTAGCTAGTTGCTAGTGGTCGTAACTATAGATACCTAAGATCCTGAAATGCCCTGCACATGAGGAAAAAGACATAGCAAATTAGAAAAACTATACTACATTTCTAATTGGAGGTATTTGCTAATATTATTGTTATTACACCTGCCACATATAGGATCTTGGAGATGGGAATACCCCTTTAAATGTTTTGCTAGTCCATGATGCACCGAGCACCTGTACTTGGTTTGAACAGTTATTCTGTACTTACACAGTCCCTTTAACCCTTTAACATACGATGTACAGGTTACGTTATATGCTGTCTTCCTGACTTTGATGTGGGCTCGCATGCCAAACCCGCATTTTTGCTGACAGATGGTAGCTGTAATAATCACCTATCATCTGCCTGTAACAGCCACGGGTGGAGTGAAGGTCCAACCTTGGCTGTTAACCTGTCAAATACCACTGTCAATCTTTGATGGTGGCATTTACAGAACAGCGCGCCCCAGTCAGCATGCTATGTGCCCATTGGCATGCCCGTGACTTGATCGCAGAGCACCAATTGGTTGCTATCTGCTGAATAACTCTGTGCATGTCATAACGGTACTTTTGGGAAAGATAACCTGTGGCTGGTGTTCATAGGAGACGGTGATTTTTGCTATAGATAGCAATACTGTGCTAAGGGACCAACACATATAGTAAAAAGTTTAAAAAAAATGTAAATAATATGAAAAAACTAAAAAAATATAAAAGTTGAAATCGCTCCCTTTTTCCCCCATTAAAAATGAAGAAATACATTTTTTTAATGTACATTTGATATTGCTGCATTTGTAAAAGTCTGTTCTATCAAAATATAAAATAAATTAATCCGATTGGTAAACGGCGTAATGGAAAACATTAAAAACAGCAGAATTATGTTTTTTTGGTCTATGCAACAACGCAAAAAATGTAATAAGAGGCGATTAAAACATATATACCCCAAAATGATGTTAATAAAAAATTTGGCTCTGTGCACAAAAACAAGCCCTCACATAGCTTCATATCCTGAAAATTGAAAATCTCAGAAAATGGCGTCACCAGCAGTTTTTTTTTTAATTATTACAAATTTCATATTTTACGTAAAACAAAAGCCATTACATGTTTACTATCCTAGTAATTGTATTGATCTGGGGAATCATATTTCCAGGACATTTTTACTATAAAATGAAAGCTGTAAAGTAAAACAACAAAAAACAATTGTGAAATACTGCTTTTGTTTTGCTATTTCGATACACTTGGATTTTTTTTCTCGGTTTACAGTATATCACATGATAAAATGGATTGTGTCATTCCTGCAAAAAATAAACCCACACACAGCGATGTCGACAGAAAAAAAAAAAAGCTACAAAGTAAGGGGAGGAAAAAACGAAAGTGCAAAAATGAAAAGTCGCCCGGTCCTTAAAGAGTTAAGCTTGTGGTTTACTAGGTGAAAATAGGAGGCATAGCAATGACCTTCAAGTAGGTCTGCAATACAAATATGACCTACTATTACATCATATGTCAGGTCTTTGTCTTTCAAACAGGCTCTCAAGATGAGCCTGTGTTATTCCCGGCAGGATGGCTGTGTTATTCAGCTATCATCTGCCTCGAATAGTGGGTGGACCTGAAACCCACCAACTGCTAACTCCTTAAATTCCTTTACAGAAAATGTCCTAATGACACGCTGTTCCAAGCGCCCATCGCCCCCCTGCTCCATACAATCATGGGTTGTTGATGGGTTGCCATAACAGCGGGGGGTTGCTCGTGGCTGCCGTTTATCGTAGACTGATTTTTACTGCAAAAATTTCAGATGAAAGTGCTAGCTCATTGTGAGACCCAAGATAATGCTCTTCCTTCATTACAAAATAACTAGAAGACCATTCACTTAAAAAGATGCCCACGCAGAGATAGATGCTCAAGAACTTGGGGCCTGCTGCATGTTTAGATACCCAAAGTCGCTTTCACTTGTCCAAACACTAAGGATACATTCCCATAATGACCTTATGTTGAGTTTTTGATGTTGCAGAATTTCTAATCCATTTCTGCACTTATTATGTAAATTAGGTTGCTTATGGTTCTTCATTGCGTTTTGGTGTGATTTTTGAACACGTGTTTTTATCGCTGCATTTTTTTCCCCTCTTGTTGGTGTATCGTGCTTTAAATAAAGCTGCTTTGTTTTTGAAACTTCCTGGTATATTGTTTGACAAAACTTTATTGATATACTTAGGTGCAGATTACATGTGTTTTTGAAGCATTTCCGCTGTGGAAATACACTTAAAACACGTGTTTTTTCACCTGTGGATTTCTAGGAATTTCATGCTCACTGTGCTTCTTTTTAATGCAGTGTAAACTCCCCTTTGATGCGCATTTCAAATCAGCAAAATTTGTCGTGGATACGCTAAGTTTTTTATGCAGATTTTCAAATTCAAAGATTTTATTGGAAATTTTTTGAAAAATCAGAGAAATGTAACACATTAATACAATACAATTAGAATTGTAAGCATCAGACAACGCAACAACAAAAATGAAAACTAAAATGAAACGTTGAGGAGCAGACGTGGACAAAAGTAAGGGTAGAACTAGGAGAGATCATGAAGTAAACCTAAGTTCTGCTAGTGAACACTAGAGAGCATATCACAAATGGTTTAAAATACGGGTGAATTATCCATGGATGGATCTGTAAAGGGGTGAGGTTAGAATTGTGTCCCAACTAAACCATTCCATAGCGATTTTACTCCTTTCTTCTTGCGAGTGGGCAATCAACAATTCCATACGTTGGGTCCTGCCAATTTCTGAGAACCACTCTTCCAGAGATGGGGCAGCTGATGATTTTCACTGACGTAGGATAATCATTTTAGTTGCTTGGAGTACATGTCTTAAAGGGAACCTGTCACCCCGTTTTTTCAGATTGAGCTATAAATACTGTTAAATAGGGCCTGCGCTGTGCGTTACTATAGTGTATGTAGTGTACCCTGATTCCCCATGTATGCTGAGAAATACATTACCAAAGTCGCCGTTTTCGCCTGTCAATCAGGCTGGTCTGGTCAGGTGGGCGTGTTCACAGCGCTCTTTTCTTCTCCAGCTTTCCGTTGGTGGCGTAGTGGTGTGCGCATGTCCAAGGTCCGAATTCCCTGCGCCCACGTGAAGACACAGCGCGCGATCTGCGCTGTAATCCCTTGCATCGGTGGGGGCGGCCATCTTCCTGGGGCCGCGCGTGCGCAGATGGAGTGCTCTGCTGCACGGGGCTTCAGGAAAATGGCCGTGGGATGCCGCGCGTGCGCATTAGAGATCGCGGCGGCCATTTTCCCAAAGCCGAGTTTGCATTGGAGATTTATATCCAAAAATTCCCAGGTGTTTTTAATGCATATTTGTGTCGGAAACGCGTTAAAAATGCATGTAATCCACACATGACTATATCAGTAAAGTTTTGTCAAAACGAAGGGTGAAAGCAGCTTTGTTTAAAACATGATTACTATCTTTTAATTAAGCAAAAATGAAAGTGTAAAAGCAAAAATAAAATAAACAGACCCTTAAAAATAAGAATGAAAAAAAAAAAAAATAAGCTTGCGAGATATAGCGCCCTTGCCGGAAGGCATTTTTTTTTGTCTCACAGGGTGAAGTGTTTGTCCTGCCTTACAAATTCATGTTTCCATGGGTTCATCGTATGCAAATTAGATCTAAATTGGACCATGCACAAAATGTGCACTCTTCCTGCTTCTAATAGCCCTGCCGGTTTTAAGGCTGATTAATGAAGACTTATGTATGGTTGTCATGATTCACTCATTGCTTAGAACATGTTACGTCGAGTGCAGAACAAGATTTAGTTTTTATGTTGCTGCATTCAATATCTCAATTATGCATCCAAGGAATTAATGCACAATTAGCATGGATCCCTGCTTATACGGAAAAGGATTGTTATGCAAATATAAAAACCGTGCGGCATAAGATCGAATACATATCTCATCTTCTAAACACCAAAATAGCATCCCGTACAGGCTGCTACAACTTTGTTATAGAGCTTTTCTTTTTACATTCAAAAGAATTAAATGTAAAAATCTGGGTTAACATTTTTGTTAAATCAAGACTTCGGTGTAAAAGATCCCCATAGATTTAGTGAAACAAGTTGGGGAGCACCTATTAGAGTGAAATAATTTGCTGCTGATTTGTTGCTTAAAGGTCTAAATGTTTTAGTATAGTTCTGGTTTTTTCATAATTACAGAAATATGCTTGCCTGTACTGCATTGTACCACGTAGTATCAATGTATGGTTCTCTATATGATGCCGCATGTCAGACAGAGGCAAAATGTGGGCCACCAGAGTTGGATATTACTATAATGTTAAAGAGATGTTATTTATGGTACAGAAGTTTTGCATTATTTCCTGTAGGAATCTGTATTATGGTTATACAGCTCTGGCAAAAATTAAAAGACCACCACATCAAAATCCTGTCTTGGGCAGCCCAATCTCCAGACCTGAACCCCACTGAAAACCTCTGGAATGTAATCAAGAGGAAGATGGATAGTCACAAGCCATCAAACCAAGAAGAACTGCTTACATTTCTGCGCCAGAAGCAGTGTGAAAGACTGGTGGAAAGCATGCCAAGACGCATGAAAGCTGTGATTATAAATCATGGTTATTCCACAAAATATTGATTTCTGAACTCTTCCTGAGTTAAAACATTAGTATTGTTGTTTTCTAAAAGGTTATGAACCTGTTTTCTTTGCATTATTTGAGATCTGAAAGCACTGTTTTTTTATTTTGACCATTTCTCCTTTTCAGAAAAAAAATACAAAATTTATTGCGTGGAAATTCGGATAGATGTGTTGTCAGAAGTTTATAGAATAAAACAGGGGTGAGGAACCTCAGGCCCCAGGGCCAATTACGGCCCTCGATGACCTTGAATCAGGCCCCCGAGAAGATTCTCAGGAACCGCATTCTTGGGCAAGGAGGTGTATTTTGATTACAACCAGCTCATTAATTTCTTCTTGCTCTGTTAGCACACACATGCAGTGTTCACTACTGAACACTGAAGGGCATGCAGTGAAAGACTATATCCTGACACCAGTGCCAGAGTCATGATACACTTTGTACGGCCCCGGAAGGATGGTTTAAATATCCAAATGGCCCTTGGCAGCAAAAAAGATTCCCCACCCCTGGAATAAAAGAACAATTTACATTTTACTCAAAAATATACCTATGAAGAAAAAAATCAGACAAACTGAACATTTTGCAACGGTCTCTTAATTTTTGCCAGAGCTGTATATGTCAATGTGAGCACTTATTGCATCAGCTCAGGTAGCAAATAATTAACCTCACTAAACCAGCTGCTAGGAGAATAACTTGTCTGGGGGGGTCCTTGAGTGCACTAAAAGTTGCTACAATTGTTAGAAGAGTCGGAGTTCAGTTAGAGATCAGGGAGAGGACAGCCAAGAATACGTATTAGGGGAAATATTCTCCCCATTCCAGTGGGCCTTATGGTTACAGACTGAGTTGAAGCCAACCTGTCCTAACGACTAGCAGCACCCAAGGAGCGGGGGTTCCCTTTTCTTCACAGCACCCTTAGCCTAATGTAAACAGTATATTGTGGATCCAGGAGGAGTACGACCCAGGAGAGTATTCACCCACAAGGACGATGGGAATACAGGAATCTTACAACACCATGAAAGTTAGAGGGAGCAGAGAGATTAGGTTCCTCTGGGAAACGCCATCCCAGTGGGATGGAGAAAACTTCATTGTGTCAGCCTGGACAGCAGGATAGGCTCTGACTCTATTCGCTGCTTATCACGCATCATATGTGGTCTTCCTGCATCCATCGCTATGTGCCTGTCTTTGGAACTTTATCATCTGAACATGAAACACCATCTGTGTCTATGTACCTTTTAGGCTGCTTTTCAAGTAAAAGTGCATCTGTTTCACTGTTAAACTGAGTCCTGACTGTCCTGTCTCCCTCCACCACATCAACACCTTGGGGAACGCCTTCAAACACAAAAGAGGCGAGGGGACAGTACTACCGGCATTAACCCCCGCACACCCACAGATGTGTGCCTATTTCACTGTACTGGAGCACCAGTCACCAGGCATGGTCACCAACCCCAAGTGACAGCAAGAAGAATCTGACCCATGCCAGGTGTACTGGGTTAGTTGAGCTCTGTGTGTCACACCAGTACCCAGGGGAAGGCAAGACATTTGCAACTCTACAAGCTCCTGTCCACTAGTCTAGTAATGAAACCCTTCTGCCCTCCTCACAAGTAATGTGTTTAAATAATTATCTAGGCAAAAATCATTTAATGCTATGATATTTAAATGTATTTAATATTGTTGATTTAATATTGATTTTAATTTTTAGAAAATGTTTTAGTGACAGTAATGAAATTTTGAGAAGGAGGGAAAGATTCTCATTTTCATGCCTCACCATTTTGTAATCTTGATCCTCCTGCAAAATATGGTTCTGGATGGGCTCCTGATGAATTCCTTCCTTTTGGTCCTCCAGGGTGTACTCTGCCTTCAGCTTCTCAGCTGCACTCTGCAGATGACTCAGAAGTTCATTATCCTAAGTTCAACCTTTGTCATCTCAGTCACTGCCTGTGCAGAGTGCAGCAGCCAAGAGCAGTCGACTGCTGCTTTCTGCGGAGCTACTGGCTGCAGAGGCTGAGATGTGAAACCAGCTGCTGCATCCCTTAGTCTGCACACTAACTTTTCAAGCAAGTTGGCACTCACTTTGCAGTACAAATCAGATGTTGCACAGTTGTAGAGGCAAGAAATTTTGCCCTAAGGGAAAATACCAAGTAGAGGTTTGTGTATCCTATTATGGCTCTATACAATACAGTCATGTGCATGAGACCTTACATCTTTATTTCCACACTGTCTCACCAGCCCAAAACCCCCACTAGGTTTTGAGAGAAGCTATGGACTGTGCCTTACCAAAGGAATATTTGGGTAAGAAGAAGGTATCGCAAATCCACAAAATATGTTATGTCGGCTTGAGTGGAGTTAAGATTGCAGAGATTCTCATCAATTGCAAGAATAAAGAATTTTTGTCTCCTACTTCAATTGAGCGACAGTCGAGCATGCATATAACCAATACACTAATTGCCCAACTATCTCAGGCAATTGCATTGAGAATGCATACTCGACCATTCAAACTGGAAAAAAGTTCCCAATTCTGTCAATTAATGCAGGGCTTTGTGATCGTATAACCACTAATCAAGTAAATATCACCTATCCAGTGCTTTTCTGGTACTTTTTTCTTACCCAAATACCTTTCTAAAAAGGTTGTGTTTCGCCACAACTGCTGTGTCCTCAGGGGCAATAGTGAAATGGCACTTAAGGTATAATGAAATTAGCTTTTAAAAGCTTATACAATGTGAGAAGAGGTATTCCTTGAACCATGATAAACCTAGATAGTGACTAAATGGGATCTCTCCCACTTGATTTGTATGCTGGGATACAGGGCCTATCAGAATGCCTCCTGTAAAGTCAGCAGGATTGTGAGCACATGGGTAACAGAACTGCCTCCTGATTTGAAACTGCCCTTGTTATCATCAGTCAAATGCAGGTTAAACTTTTATTAAAGAAATTGCAAATCTCAATAAACATTGTGGTAAGCATTTTACAGGTAATGCTGTTGTTGATTCAGTCACGTTTTATGTTTTCATTTAGCAGTGTGGGGACATCTCGTATTTGTTGGGTTTTTCATCAGAATTAGATTGAGCAGATTTTTTTTTCCTACTAAAACTAATGGATTTCCAGGTTGTGTGATTAAATTCTTATACCAAGATTTCTAAAGGGAATTAAAATGCCAGGATGCTTGATATAGTAATATTCACATTGAATTCTGATTAAATATAGTCCTATCATTCCAAAGGCACAGAGGAATTATGCAATTAGTGTATAAATATGCCACTAGAAAATAATGTAACTATATATACAGTAATACATAATCTACAATTTATCTGTGATTTAGAGACCCTGTTATATCAGTGTGTATCATAAGGAGGCATTTATTACGGAGTTGTAGCTTTGTACTAGATGTTTTGCCATTCAACATTACGTGCCTACCTCTTTCTCATCTGCAGGAGTCAGCAAATTTGACATGCATTGTGAGAAAAGCTGTTCACAATGAGTAATTCAAACCTGCTGACATTGATCATATTATTCACTGCACAGTAAAGAATGGTATGCAAAATGCTGTATTCACTGCACCCTCCAAAAGGCTAAATGTTTTTCAGGTAAATACAATGCAAAAAGCTTTCACCCCTGCAGTCTAGTTATTTTTTGTTCATAAGCAACCCTAAAATAGTACACTTGACAAGTAATTTAAAGGGATAACAATCATTTTTTTATTTCTATAGCACCAACATATTCCGCAGCACTTTACATTAGAGAGGGGACTTGTACAGACAATAAAGGCATTAGAGAGTAACACATAAATCAGAAAAGATGAGTGAGGGTCCTTCTGGCAAGCCATAATCTATAAGTAATTAGGGGGGACATGAAAGTTATATGGTAAACCGTGCATCAATATAATAAACTAGATTGTGGCCCGATTCTAACGCATCGGGTATTCTAGAATATGCATGTCCCCGTAGTATATGGACAATGATGATTCCAGAATTTGCGGCACACTGTGCCCGTCGCTGATTGGTCGAGGCAACCTTTATGACATCATCGTTGCCATGGCAACCATTATGACATCTACGTCGATACTGTGCCCGTCGCTGAATCAGAAACGTGAGATGTCGCTGAATCAGAAACGTGAGATGTCTACATCCTTTATGACATCATCGTCGCTGTGCCCGTTGCTGATTGGTCGAGGCCTGGGGGCCTCGACCAATCAGAGAGCCGGGATTTCCAGGACAGACAGACGGACAGACAGACGTAAAAACCCTTAGACAATTATATATATAGATAGGGTATTAAAATAATGTCGCATTATCTGGTGATATAATATTGATGACCTATCCCTTATAGGGCATCAAAATCAGATCAGTGGGGGTCCGACACCTGATACCCCCACTGATCCGATTTTATAATCTCCGTCGGCAGCCAGATGTAAATATTGAATGGAGCTCTGATCAATGTGTAGTGACCACTGCCAGGTACTGCAGATCACCTCTTAATCAAGAGAATAAGAGCTGATCTGCAACAGTCGGCTTGGAGAAACCAGTTAGCAAAACAAGACTGGAAATGTGTCACTGTATAACTAGGAAGATCTAATATTTATGAGTCCTGGAAACCTGGGTGGCAGCCCCGAGGGTATTTGTAGAGGTTGCCATACAGCTGTCCCTGAAACACTGTTGATATAACTAGGAAACATGCAAATAGTATTTTTTAAACTTGACAGAATGGAAGACTCAATGACCTACATTCACTGGTGATGTTTTAGTTTACTGTGACAGGTGCAAATAAATATATATTGGAAATGTAGAAATATGCACATTTCTTTGCATAAAGCACTTATAGGAAACTTGTCAAAAATGTCTACCCCCAAAAAAAAAGTTTGTAAAACTTTGTAGGCCTTTAAAAGATAATCCAGTTGACCCCTTTATGTCCCCCACAAAATCACATTTGAAGTTCTGTATACATCAGTTTAATAGTGCATTGAAGCATGAGGAAGCACTTACAGCTCCTCAAGCTAAATTCCTTGTGTAGCTCCACCCTTCTCTGGTTGACTGACTTGACAGGTTGTTTGCTCTCATAAATTCCCATAGACCTGTCAATCAACTAGAGGATGGTCTCACAATGCAGTGAACACAGTATGAGGTTAAGAGAGATATTCACTCTTCCCCTTGGGTTTTAGCCTATTTTGTTACATTACTACTTGTGTTTAAATATTTTTGTTATCCGATTTTTGTCTGATACATCAGCAGTAAATAGTTTAAATTGGTGAAGTGAGAAAATATAGTAAGAAATTCAATTTATGGGATCAAATAACTAAAAATTTGGATGTGCATATGTATTTACTCATTTTGCGATGAAGCCCCTAAAAAGTATTGGTGCAAGCAATTACCTTCATAAGTCACATGATTAGTAAAAGGAAGTCCACCTGTGTACAGTCTAAGTTTCACATGGTCTGTCAGTATATACACACCTTTTCTGAAAGGCCACAGAGGCTGCAACACCATTAAGCCTGGGGCATACCTAACCAAACAACACCATGAAGACCAAGGAGATCTCCAAACATGTCAGTGACAAAGGTATTCAGAAGTACAAGTCAGGGCTGGGTTATAAAAAAAAAAAAAAATAACCCATTCTATGATGATCCCCTAGAGAACCATCAAGTCCATTATCATCAAATGGAAAGAACATGGCACCACAACAAACCTGCCAAGAGAGGGCCACCCACCAAAACTCTCAGCAAGGATGGCAATAATCAGAGAGGCAGTACAGGGATCAAAGGTAACCCTGAAGGAGCTACAGAGTTCTCATGCAGATACTGGACCATAATAAGCCAAACACTCCATAAGGTAGGATTTATTGAAAAGTGGGCAGGAAAATGCCTTTACTTACACACAAAAAGTATGAGGCTCGTTCTGACCATTCCAAAAGACATGTGAGAGACTCCCCAAAATATATGGTGGAAGATGCTGTGGTCTGATGAGACCAAAATTGAACTTTTTGGCCACCAAGGTAAACGCTATGTCTGATTCCAAACCAACACAGCTCATCACCCCAAGAACACCGTCCCCAAAGTGAAACATGCTGGCAGCATCATGCTGTGGTGATGTTTTTCGGCAGAAGGAACAGGGAAAATGGTCCAAATCAAGGAGAAGATGGATGGTGAAATACAGAGATATTCTTTAGCAAAACCTGTTTCAGTCTGTCAGTGATTTAAGATGGGGACAGGGGATCACCTTTCAACAGGAGAGTGACCCAAAGCATACTGTTAAAGCAACAATGGAGTGGTTAAGGGGAATCATGTAAATGCATTGTAGTGACCTTGTCAAGGCCCAGACCTTAACCCAAGTGAGAATCTGTGGTCAGACTTTACGATTACTGTTTACGAGAGGAAACCATCTAACTTGAAGGAGCTGGAGCAGTTTTGTCTTGAGGAATGGGCAAAAATCCCAGTGGCAAGATCTGAATGCTCATAGAGACTTGTCCAAAACGACTTGCAGCTATAATTGCTGCAAAAGGAGGGTCTACAAAGTACTCATTTTAGAGGGTTGAATGGTTATGAACACTGAAGTTTTCAGTTATTTTGTTCTATTTGATGTTTGTCACAATGAAAAGAAAATCAAATGTTCATAGTTGTAGGCATGTTTTTACATGAACTGATGCAAACCCTAAAAAACCTGTGGAATTTCCGGTTGTGACTTAGCAAATCACCAAAAATGCCAAGGGGTGAAAATACCTTCGCAAGCCATTGTATATCACATGCTGTTCTGAGATAAAATACAACAAAATGATTGATTGTCTCCCTCTTAAAAAAAAACTATCTTAGACCAAGTTTGGTTAAAGCAATAGAGCTTTACCTTTTTTTTGTTTGTGCACAGTGGCGCAACAAGCTAGATGGTTGCAAATCTCATGCAAGGCACTAGAGCTTGATGGTTGCAGTACACACTGAATGACATATTATGACAACAGACTTTTGATTACAATAATTATAGATCTCAAATCCCTGTTAGTACCACAGGGACCTCAAATCTGTGTTAGTTCACACTGATCTCTACACGCCACTTTGCAGAACTTGTTTCACAGGTTAAGCTTGCCGCACAAGGTTCAGCACGGAAATAGGAGGACGGTCACCACTATCCTTGGTCATATTTATAGGCAATTCTACACAATCAATCCCTTCTTCCACCCTTCAATTTTGTTACCGCACCACAGGATGAAACCAACCAGACTACATTACAAGCATCAGTGCAGCCAACTCTCTGCTACATGCTGTTTACAGCCACAATGGATTTCCAAAACGTACCCTTCCTAAGGCATTTATATGGGTTTCTCTGCCTTTTTCCTCATGTTTCAACATCTAGACTAAACTAGCACCCCTCTTCTCAAGCAGCAAAAAATCTAAAGGCTAGTGTATGCTCTGCATGAGGTGTAGTTGAGGGATATCCAGCGAATGACTCTCCCCAATGTGTCTCCTATAGAGAACTAAGTGACGTACTATCCTAGATCTTCACAGACTCCTTGTCATACTCTTTTGCCTCCAGCTTAGCTGGCTTACTTATTAATCCATGTGGCTTCAGCCACACACTGAAATATTTCCTACTACTACTTTGATTTATTACTTCTTCCTGATTACTTTTACAGCAACAACATACAGCGGTAATCGTACATATTACAGCATGAGTTCACATATATGGGACTGCTGGTTACTATTCTATAACAGTGGGTCATATTCCACTTTCCTGTCCCATACCGGCCCGGCATTAATACTAGTGCTTCCTCCTAGCTGGCAGCTACTGTGACAAGACAGGTGGCCCCTCCAAAATCTAAATCTCACCAGTTCAGTAATCAGGCATCATCAAATAGTACAGTATATAAGTTTCGATTTCAGAATAATACAATATGGAAAAATATATATATTTATGTCATTAACAACACCGCATAACATAATACACGTTTACGCCAAAAATAGCAATTAAAAACTTTTTAAACAAAAGTCTCTGCCATGCTTTATTAGTAATGTTAACAGCTTGCTCTTTGTTTTTGCTAAAGCTAGTTAGCGCATTTTATTTTAGCTAAATCAAAAAGCCTATGGTATAACTGTTTTTGAGGGTTAATTTTTATCATCCAACAAAGGGTTATTTTTTTTAATTTAATAAATACAGTGTATTTGATATGGAAAATACCAATGTTTGATATGTCAAGTAAAACATTTGTCAATCAAAAGTCTTTAAGCATAGGTCTATGTGACATTTCCTCTTTTACAAACCAATATAGTCCCCAGCGGCGTGCCTTTTTTTCTTCTCATTTAAATAGTGGTAGAAGAACAAATCATACCGTAGGGCAAGTTGATAACTGCCAGTCACGATTCTTCCCTTGTTTACTATAATGAGGAGGGTAATAAATGCATCTGACCATTTCGGCTGGCATTTGCATAGATGAATGATTTGTCCAGTCGGTCTCTCTCCAGTGATTTGGACCCTTTTGTGAGCACAAAGAGCATTCAGCCTCGCAGGAATTTTCAGCAGCCAAGCACTCATTAGCAAACATCCTTTAGTATGAATGATGCAAATAACTGCCACTGAAATAATAAACTGATACACAAAATATTCTATTTGATGGCTCCGAACATCAAATTGCCTGAATTGTTGACATTCAAATAAGCCAGAGAGCTTTATTGTTTTGGAACAATGAACCCTTGTAAAAAGGGTGGACATTGTTTTACCTCCAGTGGACCTTGGCCGGTTATCAAATGTGTCTCTCAAACTGGCATCCAGCATTTTAAACAGTCATTGAGTCAGTACCAGATGGAGATGTGGCAATGCCTTATCAGTCCCAGTGTCTAAAATCTTTTCTGTTTTTAATTGAAATTTAATTTCGTTGAAACGTTGTAAACGCATTGATCCAAACCAATTAGCTACAACTTTTATCACGTTCCACAAAATAATATTAAAGCAAATGCCAATTTTACACTGCTCTGTGCAGCAGAGGACTGTGTTGCTAATACAATTTTAGCCTTCAGTTATTTAGTAAGTCAGTTAGTAATGGTTTTTAAGTTCGGAAAAAACAATGACAGTAACCCTATTTTCTGAAGTCTAAAGTGTAACTGCAACTAATTACTCCATCTATAGCATTTGAGAAGGTGTCATTTTGTTTCATAAATTTGGGATAAGCAAATCATTTTCATTTGTCACGGTAAGATACCAAAAGAATATCCTTGCTAAATGTATAAAGTAGTAAAATGCCAGTTTAAAATAAATTTTAACTTAGCACAGGAAAATGTGAATGCCTACTACTCATGGAAATTCATAGGGTATGCAGTAAATTAGAAAGGAAGTATTTTGGATGCCCCTTGATTTAATTAAGTCAAGAACTTTAAAATATCATAATTGATGTCTTCGAAATGTGGTGCTGGAGAAGGATGTTATCAATACCATGGATGGCAATCAGAAAAAAACTACCATATATACTCGAGTATATGCCGAGATTTTCAGCCCAAATTTTTGGGCTGAAAGTGCCCCTCTCGGCTTATACTCGAGTCATGGTCAGCGGTGGGGTCGGCGGGTGAGGGGGAGAGAGGTCTGAGGCATACTTACCTGCTTCTGGGGCTCCTGGCGCTGTCCCTGCAGTCCCACGGTGTTCGGGTGCCGCAGCTCTTCCCCTGTTCAGCGGTCACGTGGGACCGCTCATTAAAGTAATGAATATGGACTCCACTCCCATAGGGGTGGAGCCGCATATTCATTTCTCTAATGAGCGGTAACGGTGACCGCTGATAGAGGAAGAGGCTGCGGCACCGAAGACCAGCTGTCCCGGGGGAAGGAGCGGGACGCCGGGAGCAGGTAAGTATTACATGTTCACCTGTCCACGTTCCACACGCCGGGCGCAGCTCTGTCTTTGCGTCCTCTTGCACTGACTGTTCAGGTCAGAGGACGCGATGATGCATATAGTGTGCGCGCCGCCCTCTGCCTGATCAGTCAGTGCAGAGAGACGCCGAGATGGGACGCTGAGGAGCTGCAAGCAAGAGAGGTGAGTATGGCATTTTTTTTTTTATTGCAGCAGCAATGGCACAGCTTTCTATGGTACATCTATGGGGCAATAATGAACGGTGCAGAGCACTATATGGCACAGCTATGGGGCAATAATGAACGGTGCAGAGCACTATATGGCACAGCTATGGGGCAATAATGAACGGTGCAGAGCACTATGGGGCAATAATGAACGGTGCAGAGCACTATATGGCACAGCTATGGGGCAATAATGAACGGTGCAGAGCACTATATGGCACAGCTATGGGGCAATAATGAACGGTGCAGAGCACTATATGGCACTGCTATGGGGCAATAATGAACGGTGCAGAGCACTATATGGCGCAGCTATGGGGCAATAATGAACGGTGCAGAGCACTATATGGCACAGCTTTCTATGGTACATCTATGGGGCAATAATGAATGGTGCAGAGCACTATATGGCACAGCTATGGGGCCATAATGAACGGTATGGAGCATCTCTTTTTATTTTTGAAATTCACCGGTAGCTGCTGCATTTTCCACCCTAGGCTTATACTCGAGTCAATAAGTTTTCACCGTTTTTTGTGGCAAAATTAGGGGGGTCGTCTTATACTTGGGTCGGCTTATACTCGAGTATATACGGTAATCTATTTGGAACAAATCAAACCAGATATGTCTGTTAGAATCTATTTTGTTTTGACCATCCGCCATCTTCTTGTGATTTTTAGGCTGCTGGTCTTTTTCCTCTGGTGCTAGGTTTGTCTTAGGTCAGGTGATTGCATCACCCTTTATTACCCAGCACCTGCCTCCCAGTCCTTGCTGGACAACAGTGTTAATCCACTAGTGTTCTGGCTTGGTGCCTTGTTAGCTTTCTGTGTTTGATATTGTGCGGTTCTGGGATCTCTAGTTCTGCCAGTTTTCTTTTTGGTTTTCCATTCGTTTCTGCAGCTTCCTCTATTTTCCTTCTAGGAGGTTACCTGTTTTTGTTCCCAGTCCCTAGATCATTCAGAGACACACTTCCCCCCTACCTGTTGGTCTTCATTTGAGTTTAGCATAGGAAACGTTGGTCTATTCACAAGGAATACTCCCACTCCCTCATAGTTTCTGCCTAGTCCTAGTACAGGGAAAAATAAATATAAACACAGAGAGAAATGGAGTTCCATACACAGATATGATAAAAAGTAAACTTTATTGAAACAAATGAAAAACATACAACGATATAAATGAAGAAAGGACACAGAAACCTAGTCGGAGAACAAGTAAAGCCTCGGCACAATAATAAATATGCATGTATATTCACACCCAGGTATAAAGTATATGCTACTCAGTGATCATCATATGGCACTCAGTAAATAAAACAGCGTATGTGTCAAAAAAATTACTGAATGTATGCATATAAACACACACCCAGTGAGTAAAAACAGCGCTTTGATAGAAAAACACTGAGTGCCTACATATAGACGTGTGCCCTAATGATTGTCATAGTGACCAGCACATAGAAAAACTGAGCAGTCAAACTTAATATAAAGAAGTTTTCTTACCCATGGTGGAAAAACGTAAGGTGCCGAGGTAACGAGTCAACCCCCCTGACGCGCGTTTCGCGTAGGCTTGTTCACAAAGAGGGTAGTGAAGTGAGCCTCTAACGAACAGTTCCCCCCTTAAGTAGTGGCATCCATATGTGGCCCATCTCATGTGCGCATGCGTCCCACCGCCACCACAGGAAGCGGCGTACTCACACAGCTGGCCCTGATGAAATATACACGTCAGAGAAGATCTCTTTACCGACATCGGAGGGCGTTCTGCATGCGGCCTGTCCGAAATGCGCGTACGCACCACCGCTACAACGGGAGGTAACATACCCGCGCCGCCGGCATTCATCAAGGACGCACGTCAAGGGAAATCCCCTCGTGACGTCAAAGGACATGTGTACTTGAAATAATGAAGCCGAAGGCGCGGGACCCTCCCACGGGTGCAGGGCGCACGCGCAGGACAGTATCCGCCATTTTCGATGCTGGCAAGAAGACGGAGCATATGTAAATACGCTCAAGCCAGACGTAAGTAACACAGACTGTGGCTCAACCCCGCTCGTAATACTAATCAGAATACGATCCAATGGATACAGATCACATAAACAAAAATGGGGATCAAGAAAAATAAATAAAAGAAGGAGGAACGCGTACAGAACACTTGTGCCCCAGCCTATGCCAACCTGTTTCTTGGTCTATGGGAGAGATCCCTTTTCCAATTGGACGGGGTCTCCTCCGTGGACCGAGTGCAGTGTTGGCATAGGTATATTGATGATATTTTCTTTATTTGGCAGGGCAGTGAAACTGGCATTGATGAGTTTGTGGGTCGGCTCAATCGCAACTTGCTTAACATCAAGCTAACACAAGGCTCACAGACGTAAAATTGACTTTTTGGATATATGTCTTGAGGTTGATGAGACGGGGACGCTGCATACGGATGTTTATAGGAAAACAACTTCAGTGAATTCCTTATTGCATGCGTCCTCCTCTCATACCTCACACACCATTAAGGCCATCCCAGTTGGGCAATTTCTCAGGATGAGGCGGATCTGCTCAACTGAACAGAAATTTGAGGTACAAGCTGAAAACCTAAAGGACAGGTTTAAGGCTTGCGGGTACAGTAACCGCTGTATTAAACAGGGATACTTAAGAGCAAAAAATACTGAAAGACACCAATTACTCTTTGGGAAAAAAGAAAAAACAACATCTGACAATTGTATTAGGTTTGTTTCGACCCACAATTGTCAATGGAAAAGAATACAGGAAATAATTAATACTCATTGGTCAGTACTACGTACTGATCCAATCCTGGCGTCCAATATTCCCACAAGACCACAGTTTACTGCAAAACGTGGCAAGAGTATCAAAGATCTGTTGGTGAAAAGCCACTATGTGGCTAAAATCGTTAATCCTCTAAATCCGAAGAATCGGGGTCCGACATGGGGATGCTTTCCCTGCAGGGACTGCCTTGCATGCAAAGAGAAAAATCTAATTAGGGGTACCCATTTCTTGTCATCGGATGGGAGGACTAAGTTTCAGATTCGACACCATATAAGCTGTACAAGTACGTATGTTGTATATCTGGCCACATGTCCTTGCTCCAGGATATACGTAGGACTTACGTCACGCCAGCTCCGTATCCGCGTTAGGGAGCACGTAAGGGACATTGTCAATGCGAGGGGGGCTGAGGATATTCGTGTCTTAAAAACTATCCCAAGGCATTTTCGCATGTCACATGCATGTGATCCCAGGGGTCTGCATATTCTGGGAATTGACCAGGTGCACTGTGGTAGTAGGGGAGGGGATATGAAACGACTGTTAGCCCAAACGGAATGTCGGTGGATTGTGACTTTGAACTCAATGACCCCGGTGGGACTCAATGAGCAATTGAGTTTCGCCTCATTTTTATAATTTCCCTTGTCTACATGTATCTCTGGCCTGTGCAGCGATTAGTGGTCCTGGTGGATCTAGTATTGCATTTTATTTCTGGACCTTTTATGTTTATTCGTGTTTTCTCTTTACTTATGGTTTTTTATCTTTGTACCCCTAGATTTGAGTCTCAACTTATGGTCTTTCCTTTCTTTTGTGGCATTATACTAACCCGGAGAATATATGGTTTTCGATCTTTGAAGATGGCGTTTTGCACAAATGTTGGAGGATATATTGCTTTTGATGTCTGGAAATGTTGTCTTGTGTAAAAGGAGGAACATGGAAATAGTTTCTTACACATACTTTGTTTGTATGTGTTCGGGACTCTCATGCACTATAGCACTTTATCACTTTTGTAATTTGTTCTAGATATAGATGTGGTACAATCAATTAGGAGGTGTGCCAATATTGTAATATTCTGTTTATGATATCTCAATGAATTGTAAACGGTTTTGTTAATCGGTATTTCAATGTATTAATATTCACATGTATTGATAATGTTTTATGCTGTATCACTTTTTCACATATTGGTTATACATATCCATCAGGAAGTATATGTTGTGTGTATTTTCGATTTTATTTTTTATTTTTTCTGCCATTTACTGTGGCATAATTTTTTATATTTACGCACATTATGGTTTTTTATTATCACCGGTACTATTTGTGTACTGTGAGGACACTGTATTTATTTTACTTTATTGTATATTTAGTGTTCTGTACGCGTTCCTCCTTCTTTTATTTATTTTTCTTGATCCCCATTTTTGTTTATGTGATCTGTATCCATTGGATCGTATTCTGATTAGTATTACGAGCGGGGTTGAGCCACAGTCTGTGTTACTTACGTCTGGCTTGAGCGTATTTACATATGCTCCGTCTTCTTGCCAGCATCCAATATGGCGGATCCTGTCCTGCGCGTGCGCCCTGCACCCGTGGGAGGGTCCCGCGCCATCGTCACGAGGGGATTTCCCTTGACGTGCGTCCTTGATGAATGCCGGTGGCGCGGGTATGTTACCTCCCGTGGTAGCGGTGGTGCGCACGCGCATTCCGGACAGGCCACATGCAGAACGCCCTCCGATGTCGGTAAAGAGATCTTCTCTGACGTGTCTATTTCATCAGGGCCAGCTGTGTGAGTACGCCGCTTCCTGTGGTGGCAGTGGGACGCATGCGCACATGAGATGGGCCACATATGGATGCCACTACTTAAGGGGGGAACTGTTCGTTAGAGGCTCACTTCACTACCCTCTTTGTGAACAAGCCTACGCGAAACGCGCGTCAGGGGGGTTGACTCGGTACCTCGGCACCTTACGTTTTTCCACCATGGGTAAGGCTGGGTTCACATTGCGCTAGGTGTGTCCGTCTAACGGACTCGTTTTTAAGTAGTAAAAACGCAATGTGACGCACATACTAACACGCCCATAGACTTGCATTGTCTGACGCATCGTGACGCATCCCTAAATTGGTATGCGTTTGTCACATAACGTTTTTTTTCTGACGGACCTTCAACGCAGCTTGCAGCGTTTTCGGGTCCGGCCAAGCTAACACACTACTAACGGAAGCGTTCATTCTGCCATAGAAGGCTATGGCAAACGCAGTCAGACGCAAATCATGAAAAATTTCCAAATAGGACCACACGTTTTAATAGCGTTTGAGGGTGGTCACATGTGGTCATGTGACAGGAAATGTGATTTCGGCCATTAAAATATCCCACTCACACAAAGTCTCCTGCACGTGACAGAGTGTTTTGCCGTAGCTAAAATGTAAGTACATTTCTATATATTATATATCTCTGTATACATCATGGGAGTCTGTAATGTCCGTCGGATGTGTGTGTACTAAAAATGTATTGTTTTGTTGCACACAGATGTCGGATACAGATGTCAGCAGCAGCAGCAGCAGCGTGTCTGCGATTTTTTCGTCTCAGTCGGTAGGCTTGCACTTTAAAAAACCACAATAATGTTGTGTGAAACTCCATTGTATTGAGCTAGGCATAAAAATCCTGTTTATTGTTTTTGTGAATAGGAGTCTTCTGAGCCCGAGGCTGCTAGACCTCCCCCCAAAAAACATGCAAAAACCACAAAGGTACATAGCACACATGTTGAATTTTTCAGGCATAAATTTATTGATCCAATGAATGTTAACATTATTTAATGTTAAAATAATTTTTTTTACATTTTACATACACAATAGGTTGTGGCACAAGGAGGACAAAAAAGAAAAAAGGTCCCTAGACGTCTGTCGTCGCCACAACTGCCAGTGGTAAATATAAAACTAGAAATATTCTATCCAATATTTACCAACAATCTATCTATTCACTTTCTATCTACTATATCTATAAACTATCTATCAACTATCTATCGCTCCATCTATTTGTCTATCTATATCTATGTATCTATCTATCAATATCTCTCTATCTATCTATCTATATCTATCTATCTATATCTATCTATCTATATCTATGTATCTATCTATCTATCTATCTATATATCTATCTATCAATATCTATGTATCTATCTATCTATCTATATCTATCTATCTATATCTATCTATATCTATGTATCTATCTATCTATATATCTATCTATCAATATCTATCTATCTATCAATCTATATCTATCTATCTATGTATCTATATATCTATCTATCAATATCTATGTATCTATCTATCTATATATCTATCTATCAATATCTATGTATCTATCTTTCTATCAATCTATATCTATCTATCTACATCTATCTATCTATCTATATATCTATATATTGCTATATCTATGTATCTATCTATCTCTGTATATATGAATATGGCCATCCAGTGAAATTGACACTATCAACATAACGTTTTGTGTTTACATAGTCCAAGTCAGCGACAAAAAAAAAAAGGATTGTCGTTGACGAAGAGCCATTGACTATCCACAATGAGACACTTATTAACCTTGTGGAAGCCAACCCCTCCATATGGGACCAGAGCGACAGCTCCCACCATGACATCGTGAAGAAAAGGAAGTTGTGGGATCAAATAATCTGTCACTTTGATCCCCGATACATGGAGAAGTCGACAACCTCAAAGAAAAAAATTGGTAAATATTGGTGACGTAACATCGGAAAATGTTTAAAAAAAAAATAATTTTCTATCCTATCAACCTATCCACTTGTTGTCTGCTATCTATCTCTCAATTATCAACTATCTGTACACTATATATCTATCTATCTATACACTATTTCTACACTATTTCTTATCTAACAACTATCTATCAACTATTTATATATCAACTATCGTAGCAAACTATGAACAATTTTTCCTATATCTTAACACAATCTACTATTTTTATTTATTTATTTATTTTTTAAATTTAAAGCCGATGCTGTCCATACCCGTTGGAAGTCCATCCGCGATCGCTTTGTCCGTGACTACCGGAACAGTCAGAATGAACCAAGCGGATCAAGTGGCAAACGGGTGACACCGTATGTGCATTATGACCAACTGCTCTTTCTTCAGAAAACAGTGTCTCAGCGCTCGTAAGTACAAGAAGGTCTGTGTGCAAGACTAAATTGTTTAAAGGAAAATAAGTAATTTTTTTTTTGGGTTACAGCACGATATGCAGTACCGCTGCTTCTAGACCAGCAGAGGAACTTGAGCCTTCTTCAGTGGAACCAACGCAACCTGAAGATGTGTCTGGCATCAGCGAGCCACGATCTGCGGATAGAAGCACTGTTGCTGCAGGTGTGAGTGCCCGGTTGCAATCACAGCGTGGACGCAAGCGAGCATCTCAAAAAGATGAAGCAGATGCAATTATCGTGGATGGACTCCAACGGGTAGAGGACATGTGTCGCAGTGAGCTCAAAGACCTGAGACGAGAAATTACCGAGCTGCAAGCACGCGAGTCTGTCTACTGTGCTAATGAGTGGAAGCTACTTTTATTATCCTATGTGCCTGTAGTACAAAATATCCCGGCACATAGAAACCTTATGTTTCGACAAAGACTTAACGAGCTTGTAGAGGAATTTGTGGGCACCGAGGAACCCGCTCCATCGGGAAGAAGACTGGACATGCCGCCCTACAACCCTCAATATAGAGGCCGGGGTGAAACGAGCGTGGAACCTCAAAGACAATGTAGCAGTCCATCATATAGTTGGGCAGACAATACTCCCGTGCAGTACCAAAGTCTTTAGTACAGTTCACTGCCCACAGCCAGGTGCAATTACCGCGTTGCAATTTTTTTTTTTGGGGGGGGTTTTGTTGTTAATTTCTATTTTCCTTTTTTTGTTCATCCCTATGGGATATCATGTTACACCTGTGTACCAACAGTTTGTTGGGAAAATACAAAAACATTTAGTAAACTGTTTCAAATTTCAGATTCTTGTATGACTTTAACTTTAACTTTTTACACGACATAAGGTAACTTTTTACACGACATCAGGTTAAACAACATAACTTTTTACACTACGTAACTTTTTACACGACATCAGGAAGACTTTAAATTATTTTCACACGTGTCTGTCTTGCCATGGAACCTGGCCTTCATGTGTGAAGTAGTGTGCAAATTGATCACGAATCCTCATTATTTGTGATGCAGAACGAACTGTAGTCGATTCAATGCTACTGAGGTTCGACTCACAATCATTGGGGTCTACCAACTGGGGTTCATGTCTCGCCACAAAATTGTGCAGACAGATGCATGCCTTCACAACACGGTCCACATTGTCTGGTTGCAGTTGCATGCAGGTTAGTAAAATCCGCCATTTTAATGTCAAAATCCCAAATGCACACTCCACATAACGTCTAGCCCGGCTCAAGCGATAATTAAAAATGCGCCTGCTGGAGTCTAGACTACGGCTTGAGTAGGGCTTGAGGAGATTTTGTCCTAGTTGGAAGGCCTCATCACCAACTAAAACATAGGGCAAACTTGGGCCTTCGGTCCCCGGAAGAGGTCGTGATGACGGTATGTTTAAACTTTGGCTGTACAAACATTGGCCCATGTTGGAGTCTCTGAATACTCTGGAATCGTTAGTCCGGCCATAAGCTCCAATATCCACAGCAACAAAACGGTACCTGGCATCCGCAATCGCCATCAATACTATAGAAAAGTATTTCTTATAGTTATAGTAGAGGGAACCACTATGTGCAGGTTTCTGAATCCGAATGTGCTTTCCGTCCACGGCACCAATACAATTGGGGAAATTAGCCACATCCTCGAACTGTTGGGAAATTGCTAGCCACATTTCTGATGTTGGTGTTGGTAGCACAAGTGGTTGCAAGTTGTTCCAAATGGCATCACAAGTTTCCCGAACAAGTTGACAAATTGTTGACTTCCCAAGTCGAAACTGGTAATGCAGTGACGCAAAAGTTTCTCCGGTAGCCAGATATCTGTTGACATTCAAAAACAAACAAAAAAAAAATAGGATTTTAATGATCATCTAAAGGCTAGTTTACAATATAATATACAATTGCAAAATGAACATTAGGCCACACGATACCGAGATCTAGTCTTTGTCAATAGAATGATAAAAAAAAATGTATAATTACCTCACAGTCACTACTAAACGTTGCTCCGCACTGATGCTTTCACGAAAAGTGCTGCGATGATGATGTATCTCATCCTTCACATGTGAGAGCAGAACATCAAAGGTCTCAATGGACATCCGTAGATAGCGTTGGAATTTGAAGGGATGATCCCGAAGCTGCACATACAGGGTGTGAAAGGCACCATATGTACTCCGCAAGAAATTCACTTCGTGGATCCAATATCTCCTTTGCGAACTACGCTTTCTCTGCTGAAGTCGCAACCGCATCAAGCGAAATCTGACGAGCTCAGACACAAACATCTTGCTAGCAGAAGTTCACTCAATGCTTTCAAAATGGAGAATGAGTCTGTGCCCACACCCGACAATGACAAAAGGGAAAAAAAAAAAAAAAAAAAACTTTATTGACAGTGACAAACGGATACTTCGTAAACGGACATCAAAATGAAAAAACGCGATCACATGCGTTAACGCTAGCGTTACCGTGACGACGAATTTCACATATTTTGGCTCCGTTTCTGTACATGCGTTTAACGCATCCGTTTAACGCCATGTACTTGACGCAATGTGAACCTAGCCTAAGAAAACTTCTTTATATTAAGTTTGACTGCTCAGTTTTTCTATGTGCTGGTCACTATGACAATCATTAGGGCACACGTCTATATGTAGGCACTCAGTGTTTTTCTATCAAAGCGCTGTTTTTACTCACTGGGTGTGTGTTTATATGCATACATTCAGTAATTTTTTAGACACATACGCTGTTTTATTTACTGAGTGCCATATGATGATCACTGAGTAGCATATACTTTATACCTGGGTGTGAATATACATGCATATTTATTATTGTGCCGAGGCTTTACTTGTTCTCCGACTAGGTTTCTGTGTCCTTTCTTCATTTATATCGTTGTATGTTTTTCATTTGTTTCAATAAAGTTTACTTTTTATCATATCTGTGTATGGAACTACATTTCTCTCTGTGTTTATATGTATTTTGGGAGTATACACCTACTAGTCCTTTTCAACATATGGGCATGTGTATTTAGTCAGATCTGACCGTAATTAAGTATTATATGGGACCCATGTTTTTTTCTGTGAGTTTATATATATCACTAGTACAGAGTCAGCTGTTCCCCGTTCTACCCTAGTCCTGAGCTGCAGATCCATAACAATGTCACTCAAAGCTAGGATCATCAAACTACGACTTGTCTACTTTGGACACATCATACGAAGAGAGCAATCACTGGAGAAGGACATCATGGTTGGAAGAATTCAAGGAACAATGCGAAGAGGAAGATCAGAAACCTGATGACTTGATACAATCAAGATAACAGCGAAGAAGACGCTAGTGGACCTATCTAGGCTTGCACAAGGTTGATCTTGCAACAGATAATTCAACCATAAAGTCGCCATGGCTCCAGACTATGAGATTAATATGCTATCATTTGTAATAGCAGCATATTCCCACTTCACGTAGTCAAAACTACACAAAAAATGTTATGCTGTTTTGCCAGTAATTGCATTATTATTAATAATAATAATAATAATAATAATAATCTTTATATAGTGCCAACTAGGGTTGAGCGAAACGGATCGTTCATTTTCATAAGTCGCCGACTTTTGGCAAAGTTGGGTTTCATGAAACCCAACCCGATCCCTGTGTGGGGTCGGCCATGCGGTACACGACTTTCGCGCCAAAGTCGCGTTTCAATGACGCGAAAAGCGCCATTTCTCAGCCAATGAAGGTGGACGCAGAGTGTGGGCAGCATGATGACATAGGTCTCAGTCCCCACCATCTTAGAGAAGGGCATTACAGTGATTGGCTTGCTTTCTGCGGCGTCACCGCCATCTTACTGCTGCTGATCTGAGCATAGGGAGAGGTTGCTGCCGCTTCGTCAGAAGCAGGGATAGCGTTAAGCAGGGTACATTAACCCCCAAACCGCTTGTGCTGTAGCGATTTCCACTGTCCAACACCACCTTTTGTTTGCAGGGACAGTGGAGGCAAGATTTTTGTTCATCAGCTCTGTAGCTTATTGGGCTGCCCTAGAAGGCTCCCTGATAGCTGCATTGCTGTTTGTACGCCGCTGTGCAAACCAACTGCTTTTTTCAAAGCACAAATCCTGTTGCTCCTTCCTTTCTGCACAGCTATCTTGTTTGTTTGTCCACACTTTTGACTTTTTTGTGCAGCAGTCCACTCCTTGTTATTGCTGCCTGCCATACTTTGCTGAGATTACTGCAGGGAGATAGTAATTGTAGGACAGTCCCTTTTTTTTTTTCGTTATATCTCTTCAAGCCACTTTCTGCCACAGAAAATATACCCTAATACAGTGGCCCAGATTTATTCACTAGTCTCCCTGAAGAAAAAAAAAATAAAGGGTGCAGATTAAAATTGACAAATCTGCATCAGTGGCAGTCCTGTGTGTGGCATCTGTGTCTCATTTTCTGGCACAGAAAACATACAGTCTAACAGTGGGCCTGATTTCTTGCCAATTCTCACATAAATAAAAAAAAAAATAGTGGGAGATTAAGATTGGCATTTCTGCTTTGGTGCCAGTGCTGTGTGTGGCATCTGTCTCTAATTTTGTGCCACAGAAACCCTAGTGTGTAATACTGGGCCAGATTTTTTTAAAATTCTCCCAGGAAAAAAAAAATAGTTGGAGATTAAGATTGGCATTTCTGCTTCGGTGCCAGTCCTGTGTGTGCCACCTGTCTCTAATTTTGTGCCACATTAAACCTAGTGTGTAATACTGTGCCAGATTTTTTTCAAATCCTCCCTGGAAAAAAAAAATAGTGGGAGATTAAGATTGGCATTACAGCTTCGGTGCCATTCCTGTGTGTGCCACCTGTCTCTAATTTTGTGCCACATTGAACCTAGTGTGTAACGCTGGGCCAGATTTCTTTTAAATTCTCCCTGAAAAAAAAAATAGTGGGAGATTAAGATTGGCATTTCTGCTTCGGTGCCAGTCCTGTGTGTGCCACCTGTCTCTAATTTTGTGCCACATTAAACCTAGTGTGTAATACTGGGCCAGATTTCTTTTAAATTCTCTCTGAAAAAAAAATAGTGGGAGATTAAGATTGGCATTTCTGCTTCGGTGCCAGTCCTGTGTGTGCCACCTGTCTCTAATTTTGTGCCACAGAAACCCTAGTGTGTAACACTGGGACAGATTTCTTTTAAATTCTCCCTGGAAAAAAAACAAATAGTGGGAGATTAAGATTGGCAATTCTGCCTCAGTGCCAGTGCTGTGTGTGGCATCTGTCTCTAATTTTGTGCCACAGAACATATACTGTATAAGAGTGGGCCACATTTCTTCAATATTCTCCCAGAAAAAATAAAAAGGGGGAGATTTTAATTGTTAGTGTCTGCATCAGCGTCAGTCCTGTTAGTGGCATATCTGTCTGCCACTGAAGCTGTGTACTGTTATACATTGGGCCTGATTTTCAATGCAGTCTCACCCACCTATAAAGGGATATATAAATCCAACAGAAGTTTGAGTTCACCTTGTAACTGGTTTTACAGTAACAAATACCGTTAGTTTGGTTACGTTTTTCAAACAATGAGGAAGTCTGGTGGAAGAGGTCGTGGCCGTGGGCGGTCATTGCCAGCTGGTAATGATGGTAGTGGTGGTGAAGCATCAGGTGGTCATGGGAAAAGCAATATAGCAACCTAAGTCTCGAGTTGTTGAGCCAGGTTCGTCGTCTGGCTACACAAGGCCTCGAACGCTCCCTTTTCTGGGAGTAGGAAAACCGCTTTTAAAGCCGGAGCAGCAAGAACAAGTTTTGGCTTTCCTTGCTGATGCAGCCTCTAGCTCTTTCGCCTCCTCTTCTGAAACTGCTAAATGTAAAAGCAGCGCATCGTTAGTGGATGTTCACAGTCAGGGACAAGTTGCTTCCTTGTCTTCTTCACCAAGAACAACAGAGAATGATGCGTCAGGCGAACCAACGGGTTACTCCATGGAGCTCTTTACACATACCGTTCCTGGGTTAGAAAGTGAAACAGTTAACAGGCCATGCCCATTACAAGTTGAATCGGACATGGACAGATGCACAGCCACAGCCAGATTACTATGCTATTCCTTTGACTCAGACCAGAACATTGCCCTCGCAGTGTACTGATCCAGAATCAGACCCTGAAGAGACTATGGTGCCCCGTCACGAACGCTATACCACCGGCTTACACGCTGACACAGACGAAGTTGCACACAAGATAGAAGAGGAGGTCATAGATGACCCAGTTGTTGACCCCGATTGGCAGCCATTGGGGGAACAGGGTACAGGCGGCAGTAGCTCTGAAGCGGAGGAGGAGGAGCCTGTTATGACCTGGTGGTAAGGACAATAATGGACCTAGTGGGTAAGAGCACACGGAATGACCTAATAGTTACTAATAATATAGGACGAGCTCTGAGACGTGGGAACTCTGCTGACCGCAATCCCTAATCCTATCACACACACTAGAAATAGTCGTGGATTGCTCCTAACGCTCCCTATGCAACTCGACACAGCCTAAGAAACTAGCTAGCCCTAGAGATAGAAAAATAAAGCCTACCTTGCCTCAGAGAAATTCCCCAAAGGAAAAGGCAGCCCCCCACATATAATGACTGTGAGTAAAGATGAAAATTACAAACACAGAGATGAAATAGATTTAGCACAGTGAGGCCCGACTTACTGAACAGACAGAGGATAGGAAAGGTAACTTTGCGGTCAGCACAAAAACCTACAAAAAGACCACGCAGAGGGCGCAAAAAGACCCTCCGCACCGACTCACGGTGCGGAGGCGCTCCCTCTGCGTCCCAGAGCTTCCAGCAAGCAAGACAAAAATCAAAATAGCAAGCTGGACAGAAAAATAGCAAACCAGAGAAAAACAAGCAGTAACTTAGCTTCAGCTGGGAAGACAGGTCACAAGAACGATCCAGGAGAGAGCTAGACCAATACTGGAACATTGACAGGTGGCATGGAGCAATGATCTAAGTGGAGTTAAATAGAGCAGCCAGCTAACGAATTAACCTCGTCACCTGTAGAAGGAAACTCAGAAGCCGCAGCTCCACTCACAACCACCAGAGGAAGCCCAAGGACAGAACCAGCCGAAGTACCATTCATGACCACAGGAGGGAGCTTGACAACAGAATTCACAACAGTACCCCCCCCCTTGAGGAGGGGTCACCGAACCCTCACCAGAGCCCCCAGGCCGACCAGGACGAGCCAAATGAAAGGCACGAACCAGATCGGCAGCATGAACATCGGAGGCAAAGACCCAGGAATTATCTTCCTGACCATAACCCTTCCACTTGACCAGGTACTGGAGTTTCCATCTCGAAATACGAGAATCCAAAATCTTCTCCACCACATACTCCAACTCCCCCTCAACCAACACCGGGGCAGGAGGATCAACGGATGGAACCACAGGCGCCACGTATCTCCGCAACAATGACCTATGGAATACATTATGGATGGCAAAAGAAGCTGGAAGGGTCAAACGAAACGACACAGGATTGAGAACCTCAGAAATCTTATACGGACCAATGAAACGAGGCTTAAACTTAGGAGAGGAAACCATCATAGGAACATAACGAGACGACAACCAAACCAAATCCCCAACACGAAGTCGGGGACCCACACAGCGCCAGCGGTTAGCGAAACGTTGAGCCTTCTCCTGGGACAGTGTCAAATTGTCCACCACATGAGTCCAAATCTGCTGCAACCTATCCACCACAGTATCTACACCAGGACAGTCCGAAGACTCAACCTGCCCTGAAGAGAAACGAGGATGGAAACCAGAATTGCAGAAAAACGGCGAAACCAAAGTAGCCGAGCTGGCCCGATTATTAAGGGCGAACTCAGCCAAAGGCAAAAAGGACACCCAATCATCCTGATCAGCAGAAACAAAGCATCTCAGATATGTTTCCAAAGTCTGATTAGTTTGTTCGGTTTGGCCATTTGTCTGAGGATGGAAAGCCGAGGAAAAAGACAAATCAATGCCCATCCTAGCACAAAAGGCTCGCCAAAACCTCGAAACAAACTGGGAACCTCTGTCCGAAACGATGTTCTCCGGAATGCCATGTAAACGAACCACATGCTGGAAAAACAATGGCACCAAATCAGAGGAGGAAGGCAATTTAGACAAGGGTACCAAATTGACCATATTAGAGAAGCGATCACAAACCACCCAAATGACCGACATCTTTTGAGAGACAGGGAGATCCGAAATAAAATCCATAGAGATATGCGTCCAGGGCCTCTTCGGGACCGGCAAGGGCAAAAGCAACCCACTGGCACGAGAACAGCAGGGCTTAGCCCGAGCACAAGTCCCACAGGACTGCACAAAAGAACGCACATCCCGCGACAAAGATGGCCACCAAAAGGATCTAGCCACCAAATCTCTGGTATCAAAGATTCCAGGATAACCAGCCAACACCGAACAATGAACCTCAGAGATAACTCTACTAGTCCACCTATCAGGGACAAACAGTTTCTCCGCTGGGCAACGGTCAGGTCTATCAGCCTGAAATTTTTGCAGCACCCGCCGCAAATCAGGGGAGATGGCAGACAAAATTACCCCCTCTTTGAGAATACCCGCCGGCTCAGGAACACCCGGAGAGTCGGGCACAAAACTGCTTGACAGGGAATCAGTCTTCACATTCTTAGAGCCTGGAAGGTACAAAACCACAAAATCAAAACGGGAGAAAAATAGCGACCAACGAGCCTGTCTAGGATTCAACCGTTTGGCAGACTCGAGATAAGTCAAATTCTTGTGATCCGTCAAGACCACCACGCGATGCTTGGCTCCTTCAAGCCAATGACGCCACTCCTCGAATGCCCACTTCATGGCCAACAACTCTTGATTGCCAACATCATAATTGCGCTCAGCAGGCGAAAACTTTCTAGAAAAGAAGGCACATGGTTTCATCACCGAGCCATCAGAACTTTTTTGCGACAAAACAGCCCCTGCTCCAATCTCAGAAGCATCAACCTCGACCTGAAACGGAAGCGAAACATCTGGCTGGCACAACACAGGGGCAGAAGAAAAACGTCGCTTCAACTCCTGAAAAGCTTCCACAGCCGCAGAAGACCAATTGACCACATCAGCACCCTTCTTGGTCAAATCAGTCAACGGTTTAGCAACACTAGAAAAATTACTGATGAAGCGACGATAAAAATTAGCAAAGCCCAGGAACTTTTGCAGACTCTTCACAGATGTCGGCTGAGTCCAATCATAAATGGCCTGGACTTTAACAGGGTCCATCTCGATAGTAGAAGGGGAAAAAATGAAACCCAAAAATGAAACCTTCCGAACTCCAAAGAGACACTTTGACCCCTTCACAAACAAAGAATTCGCACGAAGGACCTGGAACACCATTCTGACCTGCTTCATGTGAGACTCCCAATCATCCGAGAAGACCAAAATATCATCCAAATATACAATCAGGAATTTATCCAGGTACTCTCGGAAGATGTCATGCATAAAGGACTGAAATACTGATGGAGCATTGGAAAGCCCGAATGGCATAACCAGGTACTCAAAATGGCCCTCGGGCATATTAAATGCTGTTTTCCATTCATCGCCCTGTTTAATACGCACAAGATTATACGCACCACGAAGATCTATCTTGGTGAACCATTAGCCCCCTTAATCCGAGCAAATAAATCCGACAGCAGCGGCAAACGGTACTGAAATTTGACTGTGATCTTATTAAGAAGGCGGTAATCAATACAAGGTCTCAAAGAACCATCCTTCTTGGCCACAAAAAAGAACCCTGCTCCCAATGGTGACGACGACGGGCGAATATGACCCTTCTCCAAGGATTCCTTTACATAACTCCGCATAGCGGCGTGCTCTGGCAAAGAAAAATTTAACAGTTGGCCCTTAGGAAACTTACTACCAGGAATCAAATTGATAGCACAATCGCAATCCCTATGAGGAGGTAGGGCACTGGATTTGGGCTCATCAAATACATCCCGGTAATCCGACAAAAACTCCGGGACTTCAGAAGGGGCGGATGACGAAATAGACAAAAATGGAACATCACCATGTACCCCCTGACAACCCCAGCTGGACACAGACATAGATTTCCAATCCAATACTGGATTATGGACCTGTAGCCATGGCAACCCCAAAACGACCACATCATGCAGATTATGCAACACCAAAAAGCGAACGTCCTCCTGATGTGCAGAAGCCATGCACATGGTCAATTGGGTCCAGTACTGAGGCTTATTCTTGGCCAAAGGCGTAGCATCAATTCCTCTCAATGGAATAGGATACTGCAAGGGCTCCAAGAAAAAACCACAGCGCCTAGCAAACTCCAAGTCCATCAAATTCAGGGCAGCGCCTGAATCCACAAATGCCATAACAGAATAGGATGACAAAGAGCAAATCAGAGTAACGGACAAAAGAAATTTCGACTGTACCGTACCAATGGTAGCAGACCTAGCGAACCGCTTAGTGCGCTTAGGACAATCGGAGATAGCATGAGTGGATTCACCACAGTAAAAACACAGCCAATTCCGAAGTCTGTGTTCTTGCCTTTCAGCTCTGGTCAAAGTTCTATCACACTGCATAGGCTCAGGCCTATCCTCAGAGAACACCGCCAGATGGTGCACAGCTTTGCGCTCACGCATGCGCCGATCGATCTGAATGGCCAAAGACATAGACTCATTCAGACCAGCAGGCGTGGGAAATCCCACAATGACATCCTTAAGGGCTTCAGAAAGGCCCTTTCTGAAAATTGCCGCCAGGGCACATTCATTCCACTGAGTAAGCACAGACCACTTTCTAAACTTCTGACAGTACACCTCCGCTTCATCCTGACCCTGACACAAAGCCAGCAAGATTTTCTCTGCCTGATCCACTGAATTTGGTTCATCATAAAGCAATCCAAGCGCCAGAAAAAACGCATCAACATCACGCAATGCAGGATCTCTTGGCGCAAGGGAAAATGCCCAGTCTTGAGGGTCACCACGCAACAAAGAAATAATGATTTTTACTTGTTGAGCGGGGTCACCAGAGGAGCGGGGTTTCAAACCTAGAAACAGTTTACAATTATTTTTGAAATTCAAGAACCTAGATCTATCCCCAGAAAATAAGTCAGGAATAGGAATTCTAGGCTCTAACATAGGATTCTGAACCACAAAATCTTGAATGTTTTGTACCCTTGCAGTGAGATGATCCACACAAGAGGACAGACCTTGAATGTCCATACCTACACCTGTGTCCTGAACCACCCAAAGGTCTAGGGGAAAAGAGAAACAAAACACAGTGCAAAGAAAAAAAAATGGTCTCAGAAGTTCTCTTATCCCTCTATTGAGATGCATTAATACTTTGGGCCACCTGTACTGTTATGACCTGGTGGTAAGGACAATAATGGACCTAGTGGGTAAGAGCACACGGAATGACCTAATAGTTACTAATAATATAGGACGAGCTCTGAGACGTGGGAACTCTGCTGACCGCAATCCCTAATCCTATCACACACACTAGAAATAGCCGTGGATTGCTCCTAACGCTCCCTATGCAACTCGACACAGCCTAAGAAACTAGCTAGACCTAGAGATAGAAAAATAAAGCCTACCTTGCCTCAGAGAAATTCCCCAAAGGAAAAGGCAGCCCCCCACATATAATGACTGTGAGTAAAGATGAAAATTACAAACACAGAGATTAAATAGATTTAGCACAGTGAGGCCCAACTTACTGAACAGACAGAGGATAGGAAAGGTAACTTTGCGGTCAGCACAAAAACCTACAAAAAGACCACGCAGAGGGCGCAAAAAGACCCTCCGCACCGACTCACGGTGCGGAGGCGCTCCCTCTGCGTCCCAGAGCTTCCAGCAAGCAAGACAAAAATCTAAATAGCAAGCTGGACAGAAAAATAGCAAACCAGAGAAAAACAAGCAGTAACTTAGCTTCAGCTGGGAAGACAGGTCACAAGAACGATCCAGGAGAGAGCTAGACCAATACTGGAACATTGACAGGTGGCATGGAGCAATGATCTAAGTGGAGTTAAATAGAGCAGCCAGCTAACGAATTAACCTCGTCACCTGTAGAAGGAAACTCAGAAGCCGCAGCTCCACTCACAACCACCAGAGGAAGCCCAAGGACAGAACCAGCCGAAGTACCATTCATGACCACAGGAGGGAGCTTGACAACAGAATTCACAACAGGAGCCGCAGAAGGCATCAACATCCCAACAGGTTCCATCTGCCAGGCCCGTATCTGGCCAAAAACGCGTGGCAAAACCAAAACCAGTTGTAGGACAGCGTGGACATCCGGTTAAAGAAGCTCAGTCTGCAATGCCTGAAAAGGTATCCGATAGTAGAAAGAGTGCAGTCTGGAATTTTTTTAAACAACATCCAAATTATCAGCGCAAAGTCATCTGTCAAAAATGTTCAACTACCTTAAGCAGAGGTCAGAATCTTAAAAGTCTAAATACAAGTTGCATGCGTAGACATTTAACCACCATGCATTGGCAAGCCTGGACTCACTACCAAACGTCCCTTAAGGTTGTAGCACCCTCGGCCAATGAAGCTAGTCAGCAACGCTACATCCCTTCCCTCACTGTAAGCCCACCATTTCCCAAACCACCTGCAGTAAATGTGCAGATTTCATCGCCAGGCCAAAGCAGTCAGGGAATCACTAGTTTCGTATTAGGAAACACTGCATGTAGGGCACCAGCAAGAATACCATCTCCAACCCTCTCTCAGTCTGCCATGTCCACCGGTACCCCCGCTAGTTCCACGATCTGCAGCTCTCCAGTCCAGCTCATCCTACATGAGACTCTTGTTAGGAAAAGGAAGTACTCATCCTCGTATCCGCCTACACAGGGTTTGAACGCCCACATTGCTAGACTAATCTCATTAGAGATGATGCCCTAGCGGTTAGTTGAAAGCAAAGCTTTCAAAGCCCTGATGGACTACGCTGAGCCCCGCTACGAGCTACCCAGTCGACACTTCTTTTCGAGAAAAGCCATCCCAGCCGTCCACCTGCATGTAAAAGACTGCATCGTCCATGCACTCAGGCAATCTGTGAGTGCAAAGGTGCACCTGACAACAGATGCATGGACCAGTAGGCATGGCCAGGGACGTTACATGTCCATCACGGCACACTGGGTTAATGTGGTGGATGCAGGGTCCACAGGGGACAGCAATATTGGGACAGTTCTGCCTAGCCCACAGTTTAGGAAACAGTTGTCTGTAGGCATTCGCCCCCCCTCCTCCTCCTCCTCGTCCTCCTGCAGAAGCGAGAGCTCGTCCACAGACCGCAGTCGCACAACCACTCCATCCGCAGCTGCCATTGTTGCACACGAGGTGTCCCATTATGGGACAGCTAGTGGCAAGCGTCAGCAGGCTGTATTGGCAATGAAGTGTTTGGGCGACAACAGACACACTGCGGAAGTTCTGTCCGAGTTCTTGCAGCAAGAAACTCAGTCATGACAGGGCAGTGTACATCTTGAGGCAGGCAAGGTAGTGAGTGATAACGAAAGGAATTTTATGGCTGCCATAGCCCTTTCCCAACTGAAACACATTTCTTGCCTGGCTCACACCTTAAACCTGGTGGTGCAGTGCTTCTTGAAAAGTTATCCGGGGTTACCCGACCTGCTCCTCAAAGTGCGCAGACTTTGCACGCATATCCGCCGTTCGCCCGTACACTCCAGCCGTATGCAGAACCATCAGCGGTCTTTGAACCTTCCCCAGCATTGCCTAATCATCGACGTTGCAACAAGGTGGAACTCCACACTGCACATGCTTCAGAGACTGTGCGAACAGAGGCGTGCTGTTATGTATTTGTGGGAGGATACACATACACGGGCAGGCAGTTGGATGGCAGACATGGAGTTGTCAGGTGTGCAGTGGTCAAAGGTACAAGACCTGTGTCAAGTCCTTCAGTGTTTTGAGGAATGCACACGGCTGATGTTATGATACGGTGGTCTAGGAGCAACATGGAACGAGCTCTGAAGGAAGTGGCAACTGTACTGACCGCAGTCCCTAAGCTCAACACAACACTAGAAGTAGCCGTGGAATGCTCCTAACTCTCCCTAGGCATCTCATCACAGCCTAAGAGCTAACTACCCCTAAAGATAGAAGCAGGAAAGCTATCTTGCCTCAGAGAAAATCCCCAAAGGATAGATTAGCCCCCCACAAATAATGACTGTGAGTGGAGAGGGAAAAGACATACACAGAATGAAACCAGGATGAGCACAGGAGGCCAGTCTAACTAAATAGATAGGACAGGATGGAATACTGTGCGGTCAGTATAAAACACTACAAAAATCCACGCAGAGTTTACAAAAAATCTCCACACCTGACTAAAGGTGTGGAGGGCAAATCTGCCTCCCAGAACTTCCAGCACGAAAGAATAAATTAACACTGATAAGCTGGACAAACATAGAAAGCACAGTGTTGTGAATTCTGTTGTCGGGCTCCCTCCTGTGGTCATGAATGGTACTTCGGCTGGTTCTGTCCATGGACTTCCTCTGGTGGGTGTTTCTGAGTTTCCTTCCACAGGTGACGAGGTTAATTCGTTAGTGGGCTGCTCTATTTAACTCCACTTAGATCTTTGCTCCTGGCCACCTGTCAATGTTCCAGTATTGGTCTAGTTCACTCCTGGATCGTTCTTGTGACCTGTCTTCCTTGCGGAAGCTAAGTTCCAACTTGTATTTCTTTGGTTTGCTATTTTTCTGTCCAGCTTGCTATTTTTTGTTGTCTTGCTTGCTGGAAGCTCTGGGACGCAGAAGGAGCGCCTCCGCACCGTGAGTCGGTGCGGAGGTTCTTTTTTGCGCCCTCTGCGTGGTCTTTTTGTAGGTTTTTGTGCTGACCGCAAAGTAACCTTTCCTATCCTCGGTCTGTTCAGTTAGTCGGGCCTCACTTTGCTAAATCTATTTCATCTCTGTGTTTGTATTTTCATCTTACTCACAGTCATTATATGTGGGGGGCTGCCTTTTCCTTTGGGGAATTTCTCTGAGGCAAGGTAGGCTTTATTTTCCTATCTTCAGGGCTAGCTAGTTCCTTAGGCTGTGCCGAGTTGCATAGGGAGCGTTAGGCGCAATCCACGGCTATTTCTAGTGTGTTTGATAGGATTAGGGATTGCGGTTAGCAGAGTTCCCACGTCCCAGAGCTCGTCTTTAATTATCAGTAACTATCAGGTCATTCCGTGTGCTCTTAACCACCAGGTCCATTATTGTCCTGACCACCAGGTCATAACACACGTAGTATACAGCACAGACATGTAGTATATTGCCCAGTCACATAGTATACAGCACAGACATGTAGTATATTGCCCAGTCACGTAGTATACAGCACAGACACGTAGTATATTGCCCAGCTAAGTAGTATATTGCCCAGCGACGTAAGTAACAGGTTAAAAAAGAAAAAAGAAACATATACTCACCATCCGAAGAGCCCGTTGTAGTTCCGGCGCTTGTGTGCGGTGCATTCGGCGGCTTCCGGTCCCAGGATTGGTATGGGGGTGGTACCCAGAGATTTATCTATTTTAATCTTATTTAGCTGGTTTCGCACCTCTTCTTGGGTTAGATTGGTGACCCTTAATATAGGGTTTTCATTGTTTCTTGGGATTTCACCTAGCATTTCATTTTCCACCGTGAATACCGTGGAGAAGAAGGTGTTTAATATGTTAGCTTTTTCCTCGTCATCTACAACCATTCTTTCCTCACTATTTTTTAAGGGGCCTACATTTTCAGTTTTTATTCTTTTACTATTGATATAGTTGAAGAACAGTTTGGGATTAGTTTTACTCTCCTTAGCAATGTGCTTCTCTGTTTCCTTTTTGGCAGCTTTAATTAGTTTTTTAGATAAAGTATTTTTCTCCCTATAGTTTTTTAGAGCTTCAATGGTGCCATCCTGCTTTAGTATTGCAAATGCTTTCTTTTTACTGTTAATTGCCTGTCTTACTTCTTTGTTTAGCCACATTGGGTTTTTCCTATTTCTAGTCCTTTTATTCCCACAAGGTATAAACCGCTTACACTGCCTATTTAGGATGTTCTTAAACATTTCCCATTTATTATCTGTATTCTTATTTCTGAGGATATTGTCCCAGTCTACCAGATTAAGGGCATCTCTAAGCTGGTCAAACTTTGCCTTCCTAAAGTTCAGTGTTTTTGTGACTCCCTGACAAGTCCCCCTAGTGAAAGACAGGTGAAACTGTACAATATTGTGGTCGCTATTTCCTAGATGCCCGACCACCTGCAGATTTGTTATTCTGTCAGGTCTATTAGATAGTATTAGGTCTAAAAGTGCTGCTCCTCTGGTTGGATTCTGCACCAATTGTGAAAGATAATTTTTCTTGGTTATTAGCAGAAACCTGTTGCCTTTATGGGTTTCACAGGTTTCTGTTTCCCAGTTAATATCCGGGTAGTTAAAGTCCCCCATAACCAGGACCTCATTATGGGTTGCAGCTTCATCTATCTGCTTTAGAAGTAGACTTTCCATGGTTCCTGTTATATTTGGGGGTTTGTAACAGACCCCAATGAGAATTTTGTTACCATTTTTCCCTCCATGAATTTCGACCCATATGGACTCGACATCCTCATTTCCTTCGCTAATATCCTCCCTTAAAGTGGACTTTAGACAAGACTTTACATAGAGACAAACCCCTCCTCCTCTCCGATTTTTATGATCCTTTCTAAACAGACTGTAACCCTGTAAGTTAACTGCCCAGTCATAGCTTTCATCTAACCATGTCTCGGTTATTCCCACTATGTCAAAGTTACCTGTAGATATTTCTGCTTCTAGTTCTTCCATCTTGTTTGTCAGGCTTCTGGCGTTTGCGAGCATGCAGTTTAGAGGATTTTGTTTTGTTCCAATCTCCTTGCTGTGGATTGTTTTAGAAATGTTCTTACCTCCCTTCTGAGTATGTTTTCCTGGATCTTCTTTGTTCAAGTTTAATGTTTTTCTTCCCGTCCCCTCTTCTTCTAGTTTAACGCCCTCCTGATGAGTGTAGCGAGTCTTCTGGCGAATGTGTGTTTCCCAGGTTTGTTGAGGTGTAGTCCGTCTCTGGCGAGGAGTCCATCGTACAAGTAATTCACACCGTGGTCCAGGAATCCGAATCCTTGTTGTCTGCACCATCGTCTTAGCCAGTTGTTTGCATCAAGGATCCTGTTCCATCTCCTGGTGCCATGCCCGTCTACTGGAAGGATAGAAGAAAAAACTACCTGTGCATCCAGTTCCTTTACTTTCTTCCCCAACTCTTCAAAGTCTTTGCAGATTGTCGGTAGGTCCTTCCTTGCCGTGTCATTGGTGCCAACATGTATCAGAAGAAATGGGTGGACGTCCTTGGAGCTGAAGAGCTTTGGTATCCTATCAGTCACATCCTTGATCATCGCACCTGGAAGGCAGCATACTTCTCTTGCAGTTATGTCCGGTCTGCAGATGGCTTCTTCTGTGCCTCTCAGTAGTGAGTCTCCCACCACCACCACTCTTCGTTGCTTCTTGGCTGTACTTTTTGCTGTGGTGGATAGGTTGCAGCAGATTTGGACTCATGTGGTGGACAATTTGACATTGTCCCAGGAGAAGGCTCAACGTTTCGCTAACAGCCGGCGCTGTGTGGGTCCCCTACTTCGTGTTGGGGATTTGGTTTGGTTGTCGTCTCGTTATGTTCCTATGAAGGTTTCCTCTCCTATGTTTAAGCCTCGTTTCATTGGTCCATATAAGATTTCTGAGGTTATCAATCCTGTGTCATTTCGTTTGGCCCTTCCTGCTTCTTTTGCCATCCATAATGTGTTCCATAGGTCGTTATTGCGGAGATATGTGGCACCTGTGGTTCCATCCATTGATCCTCCTGCCCCGGTGTTGGTTGAGGGGGAGTTGGAGTATGTGGTGGAGAAGATTTTGGATTCTCGTGTTTCGAGACGGAAACTCCAGTACCTGGTCAAGTGGAAGGGTTATGGTCAGGAAGATAATTCCTGGGTTTTTGCCTCTGATGTTCATGCTGCCGATCTGGTTCGTGCCTTTCATTTGGCTCATCCTGGTCGGCCTGGGGGCTCTGGTGAGGGTTCGGTGACCCCTCCTCAAGGGGGGGGGGTACTGTTGTGAATTCTGTTGTCGGGCTCCCTCCTGTGGTCATGAATGGTACTTCGGCTGGTTCTGTCCATGGACTTCCTCTGGTGGGTGTTTCTGAGTTTCTTTCCACAGGTGACCAGGTTAATTCGTTAGTGGGCTGCTCTATTTAACTCCACTTAGATCTTTGCTCCTGGCCACCTGTCAATGTTCCAGTATTGGTCTAGTTCACTCCTGGACCGTTCTTGTGACCTGTCTTCCCTGCAGAAGCTAAGTTCCAGCTTGTATTTCTTTGGTTTGCTATTTTTCTGTCCAGCTTGCTATTTTTTGTTGTCTTGCTTGCTGGAAGCTCTGGGACGCAGAGGGAGCGCCTCCGCACCGTGAGTCGGTGCGGAGGGTCTTTTTTGCGCCCTCTGCGTGGTCTTTTTGTAGGTTTTTGTGCTGACCGCAAAGTAACCTTTCCTATCCTCGGTCTGTTCAGTTAGTCGGGCCTCACTTTGCTAAATCTATTTCATCTCTGTGTTTGTATTTTCATCTTACTCACAGTCATTATATGTGGGGGGCAGCCTTTTCCTTTGGGGAATTTCTCTGAGGCAAGGTAGGCTTTATTTTCCTATCTTCAGGGCTAGCTAGTTCCTTAGGCTGTGCCGAGTTGCATAGGGAGCGTTAGGCGCAATCCACGGCTATTTCTAGTGTGTTTGATAGGATTAGGGATTGCGGTTAGCAGAGTTCCCACGTCCCAGAGCTCGTCTTTAATTATCAGTAACTATCAGGTCATTCCGTGTGCTCTTAACCAGCAGGTCCATTATTGTCCTGACCACCAGGTCATAACAGCACAGAATGGATAAGTCCACAATCTATGGACAGAAAAGGGCAAGCAAAAACTTAGCTTAGCTGAACTGGTCAGGATAACAGGGAACTCCAAAGAGATGTGAATCCAACCAGGAACCATTTACAAGTGGCACTGGCTGAAGATAGAGCCAGACTTAAATAGCTGAGCAGAAGAGACGATAAGTGGAGGCAGCTGATGACAGCTAACTCCAAGGAGCAGCCATACCACTAGAAACCACAAGAGGGAGCCCAAGAGCAGAACTCACAAAAGTGCCACTTGCAACCACCGGAGGGAGCCCAAGAGCGGAATTCACAACAGGCTGGTTAGTGCAGACAACGCCATATTAAGCATGAGCATCCCCCTAATGCGTCTGCTGATGCAAAGTTTGACGCACATAAAGGAGCAGGCATCTGCAGCCGAGGAAGAGGATAGCCTTGATGACAGACAGCCATTGTCTGGTCAGGGCAGTCTACAGGACGAGGTAGCGGGCGAAGAGGAGGAGGATGATGGGGATGAGTATTTTTTGAATGAGGAAGCTTCTCAGGGGCCAATAGAAACTGTTGGTGTTGCAAGGCCGGGTTCAGGTTTTTTGAGGGAGACAAGTGACATAGATTTGCCTGAAACTGCCCCTCAACCCAGCACAACCGCAGATTTCACAACTGGAACTTTGGGCCACATGGCAGATTATGCCTTATGTATCCTCAAAAGGGACCCACGCATTATTAAAATGATGACCGATGGCGATTACTGGTTGGCCTGCCTCCTTGATCCTCGCTATAAAGGCAAATTGCAAAATATCATGCCACATGAGAACCTCGAACAAATATTAGCAACCAAACAAGCAACTCTGGTAGACCGTTTGATTCAGGCATTCCCAGCACACAGCGCCGGTGATGGTTCTCACACGAGGTGCAGGGGGCAACAGGGCAGAGGTGTTAGAGGTGCACAAATCAGAAGTGGCGTTGGACAGAGGGGTTTTCTGACCAGGTTGTGGAGTGATTTCGCAATGACCGCAGACAGGACAGGTACTGCAGCATCAATTCAAAGTGACAGGAGACAACATTTGTCCAGTATGGTTACTAACTATTTTTCATCCCCTATCGATGTTCTCCCTCAACCGTCATTCCCATTTAATTAGTGGGCATCCAAAATAGACACCTGGCCTGAATTGGCAGAATATGCATTGCAGGAGCTTGCTTGCCCAGCAGCTAGTGTGCTATCAGAAAGAGTATTCAGTGCTGCTGGTTCAATATTGACCGAAAAAAGGACTCGTCTGGCTACCCAAAATGTTGCTGATCTAACCTTCATTAAAATGAACCACTCATGGATTTCGAATTATTTTGCCCCACCTTTCCTGGCTGACACCTAGCTTTCCTATAAAAAGGTCTTGCTTGTGGACTGGTCTTACTGACTGTTCCAATCTCTTAATCTGCAGCAGCAGTTTGTCCAGCATACGACATGTTTACACCTCCCTAAATGCGCTAACTCCCCCCCACGGGGCCGTGGTCTCGCCACTTGGCGCAAGCACCCGTGAGAGTGCCGTTTGTCTGAAGAGGTGGGTGTGCCCGCTTTTGGCCGACGGCACTGCCACTGGGTCCCTCATAGTACAATAAAGTGTCTCTGCCAGTGGTGGCGCACAACCAACGTCAGACACACCGTTGTAACATGAAGGGCCCTGGGCCTGTACCGCCGGCCACAAGAGAGTTTCCCCCCCCAGCTCAACCAGTGCTCTACCACTTGCAAAATTATCTGTCACAGCTCCACCAATGTTTAGTCTATGCGCTGACATCCTTCAATGCCTGGCACTGACAATACCAATTTGTTGACATGTATGATGCTAGTTAAAATAGTCAGGGTCAGTGTCCTATATTGACACCAGTAAATACTTAGCGGTGCCAAATTATTATGTCTGAAACTCAGCAGAGGAACCCACCCCTGTACCTAAGTATGCCACCCTTTTGTTTTTTGGTTTAGTTGTTTTGAGAGACATTAATATCTATTTATTTTTGGGGAGTACTAACTGTGTCAGACACTCCTTCCAATCGTCCTCCGCTGAACAAACCAATGCTGCCTGTGTACCCCTGCAAGATAATTCGAACTGCATTGAGCCTAATTTTTTTTATTTTAGGACTACTATGTCTGTCTGCGGTCCCTCTTTCCAATAGTCCTCCGCTGACCAAACCATTGCTGCCTCTGTACCCCTGGAACCTATTTAAAAGTGCATAAAGCCTACTTTCTTTATTGTAGGCCTACTAAGTCTGTCTGCGGTCTATCCTTCCATTTGTCCTCCGCTGAGCACACCAATGCCGACTGTGTACCCATGTACCTTTTTTTCAACCTGCAGTGAGCCAACTTTGTGGTGTAAGGCCTACTAGCAGTGTCTGTCTGCGCCACTTAATACAGCTGTTCTCCTCTAAAAAAAAAAAAAAAAGGCTAGTTTTCAGCCTGTCAGAATTATAAAACTGCATTGGGGCCACAAGTTTCGTTGTGGTCTACAAACTGATTCTTCCGCTCCAAGGTGTTCTCCTGGTTGCCTTTCCTGAGCTTCAATCTTCAGGCTCTTGTTAAATAGTTTTTTAATGGAACAACTGCAGTGGGGCTACTAGTTGGGTTGGGGCCTTCTACCAGTGTATGCCGCTCCAAGGTGTTCTCCAGGTTGCCTTTCCTGAGCTTCAATCTTCAGGCTCTTGTTAAATAGTTTTTTTAATGGAACAACTGCAGTGGGGCTACTAGTTGGGTTGGGGCCTACTACCAGTGTATGCCGCTCCAAGGTGTTCTCCAGGTTGCCTTTCCTGAGGTTCAATCTTCAGGCTCTTGTTAAATAGTTTTTTTAATGGAACAACTGCAGTGGGGCTACTAGTTGGGTTGGGGCCTACTACCAGTGTCTGCCGCTCCAAGGTGTTCTCCAGGTTGCCTTTCCTGAGCTTCAATCTTCAGGCTCTCGTTAAATAGTTTTTTAATCGAACAACTGCAGTGGGGTTACTAGTTGGGTTGGGGCCTACTACCAGTGTATGCCACTACAAGGTGTTCTCCTGGTTGCCTTTCCTGAGCTTCAATCTTCAGGCTCTCATTAAATAGTTGTTGAAATAACACTGCATTGGGCCTACAAGTTGGGTCTGGGTTCTACAAAGGTGTCTTCCGCTCCAAGGTGTTCTCCAGGTTGCCTTTCCCTAGCTTCTATCTTCAGGCTCTCGTTAAATTGTTTTTAATATAACACTGCATTTGACCTACTTGTTTTGTTGGCCCTACCAACGGTGTCTGCCGCTCCTTGATGTTCTCCTACACTGAACAAACCAGTGCCACCTGTTTACTACTGTTACCAATTTTGAACTGCATTTAGCCTACTTACTGATTTGGGCCTACTCACTGTGTCAGCCTCTCATTACAGTTGTACTCCACTGAACAAAGCAAAGCCCCCTGGTTAGTCCTGTTACCAATTTTGAACTGCATTTAGCCCACTTTATTCTTTGGGCCTATATCTTTGTTTCCTCCTCATCCTGCCCATTGCCCAGCCAGTGATAGATGAGTCTGCTGGTACATTGACTAATAACGCAACATTCCCCGTGCACGCTACACAGCAAGATTGTGACCCTGCTGAAAGTCAGGTTCCCCTTCCCGCATACCATAACACCTTACACAGGGACAAAGAGGAAGGTGCAGATGAAAGTGCAGGTTCCTTCATCAGGTGGGGGGAATACTCGTTGGCGACGTCACTGGCACAGGGCCCCTCATAGTACGCAAAAAGTGTCGCTGCCGGTGGGAGGCGCCCCCGCCGTGCAAACACACCGCCGTACTTTGAGGGGCCCTGTGCCAGTGCCAATGCCAACGAGTGGGCCCCCCTGCTTGCTCAGGATCACAGCACTTGCAAAGTTTAAATACTTACCTCTCCCTGCTCCACTGCCCTGAGGTGGTCCAGATTACCTGGGCCCACTAAATACTTGAACCAGCCCTACCCCCCACAACTTTAGCCAAATGACCCCCAATTTCCAATGCCTAACTATTATTATAAGGTAAATTAAGATTGACAAGCTTCAGTAACAAGAATGGATGTTTTTGCCATTAAAATGGGCACTGTACATGTTTTTCTGGCCTCCACTCACTGCTGACTATGCTTCCCTATTGACTTGCATTGGGTTTCGTGTTTCGGTCGATCCCCGACTTTTCGCAATAATCGGCCGATTCCACTCGACTCGACTTTTGAGATAGTCGGGTTTCGCGAAACCCGGCTCGACCCTAAAAAACTAAAAGTCGCTCAACCCTAGTGCCAACATATTCCACAGCACTTTATAGTTAAACGGTTTCAAACACAACAGTCATAAGTATTACTATTATTATTATTTATATAGCACCTCCATGGAGGTGCTGTACAAGAGAAGGGGTTACATACAAATTACAGATATCACAGTAAACAACTAACAATTACAGACTGATACAGAGGGGCAAGGACCCTGCCCTTGCAAGCTTACATTCTACAGGATGGTGGGGAAGGAGACCATAGTTTGATGGTTGCAGCAGCTACAGTGTTGGTGAGGCAGTATCTCCCGTAGTGGTGAGGAGGCAGCGGGGTCAGTGCAGGCTGTAAGCTTTCCTGAAGAGGTGGGTTTTCCGGTTCCATCTGAAGGATCCGAATGTGGTTGATAGTCGGACGTGTTTGGTGTAAAGAATTCCAGAGGATGGAGTATATTCGGGAGAAGTCTTGGAGGCAGTTGGGTGAGGAGCGAATAAGTGTGAAGGAGAGAAGGAGGTCTTGGGAGGAATGGAGATTACGTGAGGGAAGATATCTGGAGATTAGTTCAGAGATATATGGAGGAGACAGGTTATGGATGGCTTTGTATGTCAGTATTAGTAATTTGAACTGAATACACTGAGGGAATGGGAGCCAGTAAAGAGATTTGCAGAAGGGGGAAGTGGAGGAGTAGCGAGGAGAGAGATGAATTAATCGGGCAGCAGAGTTAAGGATGGACTAGAGAGGTGCAAGGGTGTTAGCAGGGAGGCCACAAAAAAGGATGTTGCAGTAGTCGAGGTGGGAGATGAAGGCATGCACAAGCATTTTAGCAGATTGAAGGTTGAGGAAAGGACGGATTCTGGAGATATTTTTGAGCTGGAGGCAACAGGAGGTGGAAAGAGCTTGGATGTGCGGTTTGAGAGACAGGGCAGAGTCAAGGGTTACTCCGAGGTAGCGAACTTCCGGTACTGGGGAAAGCGTGATGTTGTTCATTGTGATAGGTCAGGTAAGCAAAATCTAGGTCAGGTAGCAGCGTTAACAATACTATAATGATTAAAGCAAAATAAAACAGCACTGCTCGTGAGAGCTTACAATCTACAATGAGGTGGGGGAGATACAAAGTACAGGTGTGTATTTACAATGATGTATTTACAATGAAGCTCCAGCCATTTTCAGGGGGTGGGGCCTAGGTGGAGATAGTAAATTGGCAACACACACACACACAAAATTAAATGACTTTGATTAGGGAACGTGATAGGCCGCCGCTATGAACAAATGTGTTTTGAGGGAGCACCTAAAACTGTGCACATTGTGGCTGGTCCTAATTTCTTAGGGTAGAGCATTCTAGAGGATTATATGTATACTAGATGGTAGCCCAATTCTAATGCATCGGGTATTCTAGAATATGTAAGTAGTTTATTTATGAAGTTTTCAGAATAATGCAAATGCAGATTCAGCCGGCTGGGTGTGACCAATTAGCGAAGCGTGGTTCAAATTCCGCGTCAATTCGTGGCCGGACTGCGCCTGTCGCTGATTGTTCGCGGCCGGCCGGGCATGCCAATCAGTGAAGCCAGGGCCGGCTCCAGGTTTTTTAGGGCCCCGGGCGAAAGAGCCTCAGTGGGCCCCCCTCTTTAACACATACCACGATTCATGATGCACAGATACAGCAGAGAAATATACCACAGCCAAGTAGCATATAACACAGCCCACGTAGCATATAACACAGCCCACGTAGCATATAGCACAGCCCACGTAGCATATAGCGCAGGCCACGTAGCATATAGCACAGGCCATGAAGTATATAGCACAGCCCACGTAGCATATATATCAGCCACGCAGTATATAGCGCAGCCCATGTAGTATATAGCACAGCCCACGAAGTATATAGCACAGCCACATAGTATATAGCGGCCGGACTGTGCCCATCACCTGCCGGCAGCGACCAATCAGCGATGTGTGATTTCCATGACTGACAGACAGACAGATGGAAGTGCCCCTTAGACGATTATATATATAGATGAATAAGCGGGCACCGTGAATCAATACAAGAATACTGGGATCACCCAATGCATACAAAACAACAGAGCACAAATCAAAGAAAAAGTATAGCATAAAAAAGAAGAGGATCACCAAGAGAATTTTTTATGAAGTGTTAGATAAGAATGCTTTTTATTGAAAACCACCACATGCAAAAACCATTAAAAACATTTAAAAAAATACACAACTCCGATTACAATCAAAAGAGTATGAGTATGGCCCCCAGATCTGACCTTGAGAAAGACACCCTGTTGTGTCGATACGCGTGGGTCTAGCACCTACTGTGCCTGACTAGAGTGGAAGTCTCTCTATCTTTATGCCTCATTTTGCCTTTTTTTGCAATTTTTATGGACCATTATTCCCACATGGGTCTAAATTATTATCTGGTGAATTGTGATAAGGGTATTATGTTGCTTATGTGTCAGCGGTTTACACATTACTTGTTAGCTTCATTAATTTAAATCTATGCTTAATGAGGTCCTTGCAGCTGACTGGTTTCATATAACCCTCTCACAAGAGGATGGTTTGAATATCTAAAATTTACTATATGATAGCAGCAGGTATATTTTGTATATATTTCGTGATTGCTACCAGCCTGCATTTATTTATTCTTATCTGCAAATCTTTGCATCGGGCTACTATTTAGAGGTTTGTTAACCCCTTCATGACCCAGCCTATTTTGACCTTAAAGACCTTGCCGTTTTTTGCAATTCTGACCAGTGTCCCTTTATGAGGTAATAACTCAGGAACGCTTCAACGGATCCTAGCGGTTCTGAGATTGTTTTTTCGTGACATATTGGGCTTCATGTTAGTGGTAAATTTAGGTCAATAATTCTGCGTTTATTTGTGATAAAAATGGAAATTTGGCGAAAATTTTGAAAATTTCGCAATTTTCACATTTTGAATTTTTATTCTGTTAAACCAGAGAGTTATGTGACACAAAACAGTTAAAAAATAACATTTCCCACACGTCTACTTTACATCAGCACAATTTTGGAAACAAAATTTTTTTTTGCTAGGAAGTTATAAGGGTTAAAATTTGACCAGCAATTTCTCATTTTTACAACGAAATTTACAAAACCATTTTTTTTAGGGACCACCTCACATTTGAAGTCAGTTTGAGGGGTCTATATGGCTGAAAATACCCAAAAGTGACACCATTCTAAAAACTGCACCCCTCAAGGTACTCAAAATCACATTCAAGAAGTTTATTAACCCTTCAGGTGCTTCACAGCAGCAGAAGCAACATGGAAGGAAAAAATAAACATTTAACTTTTTAGTCACAAAAATTATCTTTTAGCAACAATTTTTTTATTTTCCCAATGGTAAAAGGAGAAACTGAACCACGAAAGTTGTTGTCCAATTTGTCCTGAGTACGCTGATACCTCATATGTGGGAGTAAACCACTGTTTGGGCGCACGGCAGGGCTTGGAAGGGAAGGAGCACCATTTGACTTTTTGAATGAAAAATTGGCTCCACTCTTTAGCGGACACCATGTCACGTTTGGAGAGCCCCCGTGTGCCTAAAAATTGGAGCTCCCCCACAAGTGACCCCATTTTGGAAACTAGACGCCCCAAGAAACTTATCTAGATGCATAGTGAGCACTTTGAACCCCCAGGTGCTTCACAAATTGATCCGTAAAAATGAAAAAGTACTTTTTTTTCACAAAAAAATTCTTTTAGCCCCAATTTTTTCATTTTCACATGGGCAACAGGATAAAATGGATCCTAAAATTTGTTGAGCAATTTCTCCTGAGTACACCAATACCTCACATGTGGGGGTAAACCACTGTTTGGGCACATGGTAAGGCTCGGAAGGGAAGGAGCGCCATTTGACTTTTTGAATGAAAAATTATCTCCATCGTTAGCGGATACCATGTCGCGTTTGGAGAGCCCCTGTGTGCCTAAACATTGGCGCTCCCCCACAAGTGACCCCATTTTGGAAACTAGACCCCCCAAGGAACTTATCTAGATGCCTAGTGAGCACTTTAAACCCTCAGGTGCTTCACAAATTGATCTGTAAAAATGAAAAAGTACTTTTTTTTCACAAAAATATTATTTTCACCTCAATTTTTTCATTTTCACATGGGCAATAGGATAAAAAGGATCATAAAATTTGTTGGGCAATTTCTCCCGAGTACGACGATACCTCATATGTGGGGGTAAACCACTGTTTGGGCACACGGCAAGGCTTGGAAGGGAAGGAGCGCCATTTGACTTTTTGAATGGAAAATTAGCTCCAATTGTTAGCGGACACCATGTCGCGTTTGGAGAACCCCTGTGTGCCTAAACATTGGAGCTCCACCACAAGTGACCCCATTTTGGAAACTAGACCCCCCAAGGAACTTATCTAGATGCATATTGAGCATTTTAAACCCCCAGGTGCTTCACAGAAGTTTATAACGCAGAGCCATGAAAATAAAAAATAATTTTTCTTTCCTCAAAAATGATTTTTTAGCCTGGAATTTCCTATTTTGCCAAGGGTAATAGGAGAAATTGGACCCCAAATGTTGTTGTCCAGTTTGTCCTGAGTACGCTGATACCCAATATGTGGGGGTAAACCACTGTTTGGGCGCACGGCAGGGCTCGGAAGGGAAGGCACGCCATTTGGCTTTTTGAATGGAAAATTAGCTCCAATCATTAGCGGACACCATGTCACGTTTGGAGAGCCCCTGTGTGCCTAAACATTGGAGATCCCCCAGAAATGACCCCATTTTGGAAACTAGACCCCCAAAGGAACTAATCTAGATGTGTGGTGAGGACTTTGAACCTCCAAGTGCTTCACAGAAGTTTATAACGCAGAGCCATGAAAATAAAAATAAAAATTATTTTCTCAAAAATGATCTTTTAGCCTGCAATTTTTTATTTTCCCAAGGGTAACAGGAGAAATTTGACCCCAAAAGTTGTTGTCCAGTTTCTCCTGAGTACGCTGATACCCCATATGTGGGGGTAAACCACTGTTTGGGCACATGCCGGGGCTCGGAAGTGAAGTAGTGACGTTTTGAAATGCAGACTTTGATGGAATGCTCTGTGGGCGTCACGTTGCGTTTGCAGAGCCCCTAATGTGGCTTAACAGTAGAAACCCCCCACAAATGACCCCATTTTGGAAACTAGACCCCGAAAGGAACTTATCTAAATGTGTGGTGAGCACTTTGAACCCCCAAGTGCTTCATAGAAGTTTATAATGCAGAGCCGTGAAAATAATAAATACGTTTTCTTTCCTCAAAAATAATTATTTAGCCCAGAATTTTTTAATTTTCCCAAGGGTAACAGATGAAATTTGACCCCAATATTTGTTGTCCAGTTTCTCCTGAGTACGGTGATACCCCATATGTGGGGGTAAACTACTGTTTGGGCACATGCCGGGGCTCGGAATTGATGTAGTGACGTTTTGAAATGCAGACTTTGATGGAATGCTCTGCGGGCGTCACATTGCGTTTGCAGAGCCCCTGATGTAGCTAAACAGTAGAAACCCCCCATAAGTGACCCCATTTTGGAAACTAGACCCTGAAAGGAACTTATCTAGATGTGTGGTGAGCACTTTTAACCCCCAAGTGCTTCATAGAAGTTTATAATGCAGAGCCGTGAAAATAATAAATACGTTTTCTTTCCTCAAAAATAATTATTTAGCCCAGAATTTTTTATTTTCCCAAGGGTTCCAGGAGAAATTGGACCCCAAAAGTTGTTGTCCAGTTTCTCCTGAGTACGCTGATACCCCATGTGTGGAGGTAAACCACTGTTTGGGCACACGTCGGGGCTCAGAAGGGAAGTATTGACTTTTGAAATGCAGACTTTGATGGAATGGTCTGCGGGCGTCACGTTGCGTTTGCAGAGCCCCTGGTGTGCCTAAACAGTAGAAACCCCCCACAAGTGACCCCATTTTAGAAACTAGACCCCCCAAGGAACTTATCTAGATATGTGGTGAGCACTTTGATCCCCCAAGTGCTTCACAGACGTTTACAACGCAGAGCCGTAAAAATAAAAAATCATTTTTCTTTCCTCAAAAATGATGTTTTAGCAAGCAATTTTTTATTTTCACAAGGGTAACAGGATAAATTGGACCCCAGTAATTGTTGCGCAGTTTATCCTGAGTATGCTGGTACTCCATATGTGGGGGTAAACCACTGTTTGGGCACATGTCGGGGCTCGGAATTGAGGGAGCACCATTTGACTTTTTGAATACGAGATTGGCTGGAATCAATGGTGGCGCCATGTTGCGTTTGGAGTCCCCTGATGTCCCTAAACAGTGGTAACCCCTCAATTCTACCTCCAACACACCCCTAACCCTTATCCCAACTGTAGCCATAACCCTAATCACACCCCTAACCACAACCCTAATTCCAACCCTAACCCTAAGGCTATGTGCCCACGTTGCGGATTCGTGTGAGATTTTTCAGCATCATTTTTGAAAAATCCGCGGGTAAAAGGCACTGCGTTTTACCTGAAGATTTTCCGCGGATTTCCAGTGTTTTTTGTGCGGATTTCACCTGCGGATTCCTATTGAGGAACAGGTGTAAAACGCTGCGGAATCCGCACAAAGAATTGACATGCTGCGGAAAATACAATGCAGTGTTTCCGTGCGGTATTTTCCGCACCATGGGCACAGCGGATTTGGTTTTCCTTAGGTTTACATGGTACTGTAAACCTGATGGAACACTGCTGCAAATCCGCAGCGGCCAATCCGCTGCGGATCCGCAGCCAAATCCGCACCGTGTGCACATAGCCTAATTCTAAAGGTATGTGCACACACTGCGGAAAACGCTGCGGATCCGCAGCAGTTTCCCATGAGTTTACAGTTCAATGTAAACCTATGGGAAACAAAAATCGCTGTACACATGCTGCAGAAAAACTGCACGGAAACGCAGCGGTTTACATTCCGCAGCATGTCACTTCTTTGTGCGGATTCCGCAGCGGTTTTACAACTGCTCCAATAGAAAATCGCAGTTGTAAAACCGCAGTGAAATGCGCAGAAAAAATGCGGTAAATCCGCCATAAATCTGCAGCGGTTTAGCACTGCGGATTTATCAAATCCGCAGCGGAAAAATCTGCAGAGGACCAGAATACGTGTGCACATACCGAAACCCTAACCCTAGCCCTATCCCTAACCCTATCCCTAACCCTAGCCCTAACCCTAGCCCTAACCCTAACCCTACCCCTAACCCTAACCCTAACCCTAGCCCTAACCCTAGCCCTAACCCTTACCCTACCCCTACCACTAACACTACCCCTAACCCTGGCCCTAACCCTAGCCCTAACCCTAGCCCTAATCATATTCTAATATTAGTGGAAAAAAAAAATTCTTTATTTTTTTTATTGTCCCTACCTATGGGGGTGACAAAAGGGGGGGGTCATTTATTATTTTTTTTATTTTGATCACTGAGATAGATTATATCTCAGTGATCAAAATGCACTTTGGAACGAATCTGCTGGCCGGCAGATTCGGCGGGCGCACTGCGCATGCGCCCGCCATTTTGGAAGATGGCAGCGCCCAGGGAGAAGACGGACGGACCCCGGCAGGATCGGTAAGTATGATGGGGTGGGGGGGAGCACGGGGGGGGGGATTCTGAGCATGGGGGGTGGATAGGAGCGCAGGAGAGGTGGAACGGAGCACGGGGGGGGGTGGAACGGAGCACGGGGTGGTGGAACGGAGCACGGGGGGGTGGATCGGAGTGCAGGGGGGTGATTGGAGCACGGGGAGGGTGATTGGAGCACGGGGGGAGCGGACAAGAGCACGGGGGGAGCGGAGCACAGGACGGAGGGGAGCCGGAGCAGTGTACCGGACAGATCGGGGGGCTGGGGGGGACGATCGGTGGGGTGGGGGCACATTAGTGTTTCCAGCCATGGCCGATGATATTGCAGCATCGGCCATGGCTGGATTGTTATATTTCACCAGTTATAATAGGTGAAATATTACAAATCGCTCTAATTGGCAGTTTCACTTTCAACAGCCAATCAGAGCGATCGTAGCCACGGGGGGGGGGGGGGGTGAAGCCACCCCCCCTGGGCTAAACTACCACTCCCCCTGTCCCTGCAGATCGGGTGAAATGGGAGTTAACCCTTTCACCCGATCTGCAGGGACGCGATCTTTCCATGACGCCACATAGGCGTCATGGGTCGGATTGGCACAGACTTTCATGACGCCTACGTGGCGTCATGGGTCGGGAAGGGGTTAACTATCAGATATTATGGCATGTAGGACTCTGGTGTATTGTACACATCATTTGTATGACCTATACTCTTTTGAGCATAAGTTCATGTGGGGGTTGCCTGGTTGCTAGGGAATCCCCACATGTACTTATGCTGGCTAACATGTAAATCATTCAGCTGCGGCAAGAAATACTAAATCTCCGAGCACTAAAAAATACTCGGAGGACCCCCGAGCGTGCTCGAGAAATCTCGAGTAACAAGTATATTCGCTCATCACTATTCTTAATACATTTTTTGCAGTGTTGCGATGACTAGGAAAACACAATTTTGACATTTAGAATTTTTGTCTTTGCACATTGTTTAACAATTGGGTTAGTTAATTTTATATTTTAGTAGATCAAACTTTTATAGACTCTGTGATACCACATATGTGTATTTTTTTTTAATATAACTTTTTTTTTCAATGGGGGGAAAGGGGGTGGTTTGTACTTTGATGAGGAAAAATCCAGCGTGGAAGCAGGTAAGTAAAATATCCAATTTTATTGAAGAAATAAATCACATCCATAAAAACATGTCTAAACAACCATGAATAAGGCTCATTGGAGCTGAAACGCATTGGTTGTATCCACTGTGACCAGAACTGCACTTACCATGTTTTTATGGATGTGATTTATTTCTTCAATAAAATTGGACACTTTACTTACTTGCTTCCACGTTGGATTTTTCCACTTCGCTTGCCTCAGCCGGATCCCAGGCTTTTCCGTTCAACTGAACTTTGTGATGGCAGGTATAGTGAGTATCAGCAGACCCCCGGCTGCCATAGCAACCCATCGGCACACCCCAATCACATCATGGAGTTGCAGATGGGCACATAGAATGGATACGCTCCTGTCAGGGATTGGTGGGGCAGGCTTAGCCTAAGAGTCTACTTCATACGCCCACATCCGACTTACGGTGGATATGAGGAACGGGTTAAATTTCTTTTTGACTTTTTCTGCTTTGTTATTCACGCTAACTTTAATAAAAAATCAGGTTTTCTCCTATTAGCCCTTACACAAAATTAAAAACTTTGGGCTAAAACAACATTTTAGTGGTAAAAATGTAATTATTCTTTCTTCACCGCCCAATGATAGAAAAATGGTGTAAAATTATGTGAGGCATATGTGGTTTCAATCTGATTACTGCACCACTAGATAAATTCATTGGGGAATGTTGTTTGTAAAATTAGATCATATATGGGGTTTTTTCGTTTTTGAGTTTCCGTCTTTTGCTCCCCGTCTTCACAGAACCATATCTTTTTTATTTTTCCATCAGTATGGCCATGTGAGGGCTTATTTTTTACGTGATGAGTTGTACTTTTGAACAACATCATTGGTTTTGCCATATAGTGTACTGGAATATAGAAAAAAATTCAAACTGCCGTGATATTGCAAAAAAAGCGCAATTAGACAATTGTTTTTTTTTTTTTTTTTTACCATGTTCACTAAATGCTAAGACTGACCTGCCATTATGATTCTCCAGGTCATTACGAGTTCAGAGCTGATGTTTTTATTGACACCATTTTGCTGTAGATAATCTTTTGATTTCCCGTTATTACATTTTAATGCAATGTTGCGTGGACCAAAAAAACATAATTCTGGCGTTTTGAGTTTTTTCTCATTTTTATATATTGATAGATCGGGCAATTCTGAATGCATCAATACCAAATATGTGTATTTTTCTGTATTGTATTTTTTATTGTTTTATTTTGAATGGGGCAAAAGAGGGTGATTTTAAATTTTTATATTTTTTTAATTTTTTTAAGATTTTTAAAAACATTGTTTTACTTGCTTCAATGGTCGTCATGGTATATTAGAAGCTGCGATCATCTGTTTGCTTCAGCCCTGCTCTGTGTAGCAGAAATGCCCACTTGCTATGAAAGCCGACCGCTGGGTGGCGCTCACAGTTATCTGACAATGACAGTGACAGGGTTCTGCTGCAGACCCCGGGTTGTCATGCTAACCCATCGGCGACCCACGGTCATGTGACACAAGCGCCGATGGATGGGATTAATGACGCACTTGTGGCGTGATCGAGAGAGATTGACAGTGGCATTTAACATGTTAATAGCCATTGGGTGGATGACAATTCCACCCGCAGCTGTTAGGGCCACAAATCACTCTGATGAACCCTGATGATACCTTGTGTACTGTGTTGAGCTCCTGTGTTGTGTGTTTTATGTTGTATGGGGCGTGTGAATTTGGCATTTCACAGGTCCATTGTAAGTAGGGGTGAATTGTAGCGATTAGCTGATTGTACCCAGTGGAGCCAACGTTGGTGATTGTCAGCAGTGTTGTGAATTCTGTGGCCAGGCTCCCTCCTGTGGTCGAGAGTGGTACTTCGGCTGGTTCTGTCTGTGAGTCCTTTGGTGGATGGGAGTGGTGCTGCGGCTTCTGAGTTTCCTTCCTCGGGTGATGAGGTTAGGTCGTTAGATGCTGCTCTATTTAACTCCACCTGGTGCTTTGATCCTGGCCTCCAGTCAATGTTCTAGTATTGGTCTTGCTTCCTCCTGGATCGTTCCTGTGGCCTGTCTATCCTGCATAAGCCAAGTTTTGCTTGTGTTATTTTTGTTTGCTATTTTTTCTGTCCAGCTTGCTATATTGGTTTTTCTTGCTTGCTGGAAGCTCTGAGACGCAGAGGGAGCACCTCCGTACCGTTAGTCGGTGCGGAGGGTCTTTTTGCCCCTCTGCGTGGTGGTTTGTAGGTTTTTGTGTTGACCGCAAAGCTATCTTTCCTATCCTCGGTCTATTCAGTAAGTCGGGCCTCACTTTGCTAAATCTATTTAATCTCTGTGTTTGTATTTTCATCTTACTCACAGTCATTATATGTGGGGGGCTGCCTTTTCCTTTTCTGGAATTTCTCTGAGGCAAGGTAGGCTTATTTTTCTATCTTCAGGGCTAGTTAGTTTCTCAGGCTGTGCCGAGTTGCATAGGGAGCGTTAGGCGCAATCCACGGCTACCTCTAGTGTGGTGTGATAGGATTAGGGATTGCGGTCAGCAGAGTTTCCACGTCTCAGAGCTCGTCTTATGTTTTTGGTAAATGTCAGGTCACTTTGTGTGCTCTGAACTTCTATGTCCATTGTGATTCTGAATTACCTGTTCATAACAGTACTGGAGGCCCAAAGTACTAATGCTTCTCAATAGAGGGAAAAGAGAAGTTCTGAGACCATTTTTTTTTCTTTGCACTGTGTTCTGTCTTTCTTTTCCCCTTTACATCAGGGTGGTTCAGAACACAGGTGTGGACATGGACATTCAAGGTCTGATCTCTTTGATGGATAATCTCGCTATAAATGTACAGAATATTCAAGATTTAGTGGTTCAGAATCCTATGTTATTACCTAAGATTCCTATTCCTGAGTTATTTTCTGGAGATAGAGCAAAGTTTTTGAATTTTAAAAATAATTGTAAACTATTTCTGGCTTTGAAACCCCGCTCCTCTGGTGACCCAGTTCAACAAGTTAAGATCATTATTTCTTATTTACGTGGCGACCCTCAAGACTGGGCATTTTCCCTTGCGCCAGGAGATCCTGCATTATGTAATATTGATGCATTTTTTCTGGCGCTCGGATTGCTGTACGACGAACCTAATTCAGTGGATCAGGCAGAGAAAAATTTGCTGGCTCTGTGTCAGGGTCAGGATGAGATAGAGATTTATTGTCAGAAGTTTAGAAAGTGGTCCGTGCTCACTCAATGGAATGAATGTGCGCTGGCAGCTATTTTCAGAAAGGGTCTCTCTGAAGCCCTTAAGGATGTCATGGTGGGATTTCCTATGCCTGCTGGTCTGAATGAGTCTATGTCTTTGGCCATTCAGATCGGTCGACGCTTGCGCGAGCGTAAATCTGTGCACCATTTGGCGGTATTATCTGAGCATAAACCTGAGCCTATGCAGTGCGATAGGACTTTGTCCAGAGCTGAAAGGCAAGAACACAGACGTCAGAATGGGCTGTGTTTCTACTGTGGTGATTCCACTCATGCTATCTCCGATTGTCCTAAGCGCACTAAGCGGTTCGCTAGGTCTGCCACCATTGGTACGGTACAGTCGAAATTTCTTTTGTCCATTACTTTGATCTGCTCTTTGTCTTCCTATTCTGTCATGGCATTTGTGGATTCAGGCGCTGCCCTGAATTTGATGGACTTGGAGTTTGCTAGGCGCTGTGGGTTTGTCTTGGAGCCCTTGCAGTGTCCTATTCCTTTGAGAGGAATTGATGCTACGCCTTTGGCCAAGAATAAGCCTCAGTATTGGACCCAGCTGACCATGTGCATGGCTCCTGCGCACCAGGAGGATATTCGCTTTCTGGTGTTGCATAATCTGCATGATGTGGTCGTGTTGGGGTTGCCATGGCTACAAGTCCATAACCCAGTATTAGATTGGAAATCAATGTCTGTGTCCAGTTGGGGTTGTCAGGGGGTACATGGTGATGTTCCATTTCTGTCTATCTCATCATCCACCCCTTCTGAGGTCCCAGAGTTCTTGTCTGATTACCGGGATGTATTCGATGAGCCCAAGTCCAATGCCCTACCTCCGCATAGGGATTGTGATTGTGCTATCGATTTGATTCCTGGTAGTAAGTTTCCTAAGGGTCAACTGTTTAATTTATCTATACCTGAGCACGCCGCTATGCGGAATTATGTGAAGGAGACTTTGGAGAAGGGTCATATTCGCCCGTCATCGTCGCCATTGGGAGCGGGTTTCTTTTTTGTGGCCAAGAAGGATGGTTCGCTGAGACCTTGTATTGATTACCGCCTTCTAAATAAAATTAAGGTCAAATTTCAGTACCCCTTGCCGTTGTTATCTGATTTGTTTGCTCGGATTAAGGGGGCTAGTTGGTTCACCAAGATAGATCTTCGTGGTGCGTATAATCTTGTACGTATCAAACGGGGCGATGAATGGAAAACAGCATTTAATACGACCGAAGGCCATTTTGAGTACCTGGTTATGCCATTCGGACTTTCTAATGCTCCATCAGTGTTTCAGTCCTTTATGCATGACATCTTCCGAGAGTACCTGGATAAATTCCTGATTGTATACTTAGATGATATTTTGGTCTTCTCGGATGATTGGGAGTCTCATGTGAAGCAGGTCAGAATGGTGTTCCAGGTCCTGCGTGCTAATTCTTTGTTTGTGAAGGGGTCAAAGTGTCTCTTTGGTGTTCAGAAGATTTCATTTTTGGGGTTCATTTTTTCTCCTTCTACTATCGAGATGGACCCTGTTAAAGTTCAGGCCATTTATGATTGGACTCAGCCAACATCTCTGAAGAGTCTGCAGAAGTTCCTGGGCTTTGCTCATTTTTATCGTCGCTTCATCGCCAATTTTTCTAGCATTGCTAAACCGTTGACTGATTTAACCAAGAAGGGTGCTGATGTGGTCAATTGGTCTTCTGCTGCTGTGGAAGCTTTTCAGGAGTTGAAGCGTCGTTTTTCTTCTGCCCCTGTGTTGTGCCAACCAGATGTTTCGCTTCCGTTCCAGGTCGAGGTTGATGCTTCCGAAATTGGAGCAGGGGCTGTTTTGTCGCAGAGAAGTTCTGATTGCTCGGTGATGAAACCATGCGCCTTCTTTTCCAGGAAATTTTCGCCTGCTGAGTGAAATTATGATGTTGGCAATCGAGAGTTGCTAACCATGAAGTGGGCATTCGAGGAGTGGCGTCATTGGCTTGAAGGAGCTAAGAATCGCGTGGTGGTCTTGACTGATCACAAAAACTTGACTTATCTCGAGTCCGCCAAACGGTTGAATCCTAGACAGGCTCGTTGGTCGCTGTTTTTCTCCCGTTTTGACTTTGTGGTTTCGTACCTTCCGGGCCCTAAAAATGTGAAGGCGGATGCCCTGTCTAGGAGTTTTGTGCCCGATTCTCCGGGTTTGCCTAAGCCGGCGGGTATTCTCAAAGAGGGGGTAATTTTGTCTGCCATCTCCCCTGATTTGCGGCGGGTGCTGCAAAAATTTCAGGCTAATAGACCTGACCGTTGCCCAGCGGAGAAACTGTTTGTCCCTGATAGGTGGACGAATAAAGTTATCTCTGAGGTTCATTGTTCGGTGTTGGCTGGTCATCCTGGAATCTTTGGTACCAGAGATTTGGTGGCTAGATCCTTTTGGTGGCCGTCTCTGTCGCGGGATGTGCGTTCTTTTGTGCAGTCCTGTGGGATTTGTGCTCGGGCTAAGCCCTGCTGTTCTCGTGCCAGTGGGTTGCTTTTGCCCTTGCCGGTCCCGAAGAGGCCTTGGACACATATCTCTATGGATTTTATTTCGGATCTCCCCGTCTCTCAAAGAATGTCGGTCATTTGGGTGGTTTGTGATCGCTTCTCTAAGATGGTCCATTTGGTGCCCCTGTCTAAATTGCCTTCCTCCTCTGATTTGGTGCCGTTGTTTTTCCAGCATGTGGTTCGTTTACATGGCATTCCGGAGAACATCGTTTCTGACAGAGGTTCCCAGTTTGTTTCGAGGTTTTGGCGGGCCTTTTGTGCTAGGATGGGCATTGATTTGTCTTTTTTCTCGGCTTTCCATCCTCAGACAAATGGAAAGACTGAACGAACCAATCAGACCTTGGAAACATATCTGAGATGTTTTGTTTCTGCTGATCAGGATGATTGGGTGTCCTTTTGCCTTTGGCTGAGTTCGCCCTTAATAATCGGGCCAGCTCGGCTACTTTGGTTTCGCCGTTTTTCTGCAATTCTGGGTTCCACCCTCGTTTCTCTTCAGGGCAGGTTGAGTCTTCGGACTGTCCTGGTGTGGATACTGTGGTGGATAGGTTGCAGCGGATTTGGACTCATGTAGTGGACAATCTGACTTTGTCCCAGGAGAAGGCTCAACGTTTCGCTAACCGCAGGCGCTGTGTGGGTCCCCGACTTCGTGTTGGGGATTTGGTTTGGTTGTCATCTCGTTATATTCCTATGAAGGTTTCCTCTCCTAAATTTAAGCCTCGTTTCATTGGTCCATATAGGATTTCTGAGGTTCTTAATCCTGTGTCTTTTCGTTTGACTCTTCCAGCTTCTTTTTCCATCCATAACGTGTTCCATAGGTCATTGTTGCGGAGATACGTGGCACCTGTGGTTCCATCTATTGATCCTCCTGCTCCGGTTTTGGTTGAAGGGGAATTGGAGTATATAGTGGAGAAGATTTTGGATTCTCGGGTTTCGAGACGGAAACTCCAGTATCTGGTTAAGTGGAAAGGTTATGGTCAGGAAGATAATTCCTGGGTCTTTGCCTCTGATGTCCATGCTGCCGATCTGGTTCGTGCTTTTCATGTGGCTCATCCTGGTCGGCCTGGGGGCTCTGGTGAGGGTTCGGTGACCCCTCAAGGGGGGGTACTGTTGTGAATTCTGTGGCCAGGCTCCCTCCTGTGGTCGAGAGTGGTACTTCGGCTGGTTCTGTCTGTGAGCTTCCTTTGGTGGATGGGAGTGGTGCTGCGGCTTCTGAGTTTCCTTCCTCGGGTGATGAGGTTAGGTCGTTAGGTGCTGCTCTATTTAACTCCACCTGGTGCTTTGATCCTGTACTCCAGTCAATGTTCTAGTATTGGTCTTGCTTCCTCCTGGATCGTTCCTGTGGCCTGTCTATCCTGCATAAGCTAAGTTTTGCTTGTGTTATTTTTGTTTGCTATTTTTTCTGTCCAGCTTGCTATATTGGTTTTTCTTGCTTGCTGGAAGCTCTGAGACGCAGAGGGAGCACCTCCGTACCGTTAGTCGGTGCGGAGGGTCTTTTTGCCCCTCTGCGTGGTTGTTTGTAGGTTTTTGTGTTGACCGCAAAGCTATCTTTCCTATCCTCGGTCTATTCAGTAAGTCGGGCCTCACTTTGCTAAATCTATTTAATCTCTGTGTTTGTATTTTCATCTTACTCACAGTCATTATATGTGGGGGGCTGCCTTTTCCTTTGGGGAACTTCTCTGAGGCAAGGTAGGCTTATTTTTCTATCTTCAGGGCTAGTTAGTTTCTCAGGCTGTGCCGAGTTGCATAGGGAGCGTTAGGCGCAATCCACGGCTACCTCTAGTGTGGTGTGATAGGATTAGGGATTGCGGTCAGCAGAGTTTCCACGTCTCAGAGCTCGTCTTATGTTTTTGGTAAATGTCACGTCACTTTGTGTACTCTGAACTTCTATGTCCATTGTGATTCTGAATTACCTGTTCATAACACAGCAGCAACCTTGCTAACTAAACCAATATGGTTCCAGCTCCCAGACGTAGGCTGATGGTTTTCATATGATTAAATATAAGTCATGCATGGAGAAACAGAGCAGGAAACCATAGTGAGTCCTGTATTTATGGAGCGACAGTATAGGATACCAAAGTTAGTGTTGTAAGAGTCCCCGCTAGTTTTCCCCTCTAGTCCTGTATTCCTGTTTTAAAAGAAACAGGAAATGGGTTAATCTGTTCATTAAGGGGCAGATTGAGCATGGTAGAGGTGCTGTTAAAAATTGGTGAAACCTAAAGAAAAGAAATTTGTGCAAGAAATGCCTAGGTTCTGTTCAGTATCTGGTTGTCCACCGGTGGCAGATTTGTTGAAGGTTCCTAGAAGTGTATTAATGGAACAGAGAGGATGTTTAAATTACGCTGGCTTGTTAGATTAGGCTGAGATATGGTGGGAAAAAAATCAAAATGTGTAACTAGAGGTGAGTTTAAGGAAGAAAAACATGGTGATAAGTTTTTTATATGGGAAAGTTTGTAACAAAGATGGCGTTGAGCCCTCTGCTGCTCCCAGTTTGAGTCCACCCCCTCTTACATTGTCCCTGAAGAGTGGACATGTTGTGTATGCAGGAATCAGAACCCAGATTGAGTGGAGAACTGTCAAGTATGTGGTGCGCTCTGTCGCCACATAGTAACCTTTTAACCCCCTACTCCTAAGATAGGATTCTATCATTTGTTATAGCCCCAAATCCATTTGCATAGTCTGCCCCCTTCCTTGACCAGTGCCCCAGGTGCTACACTCCCATAAGTCTTGGCCATGCCCGCAATTAATATCATGCTTTCACTGGATCGGACCAACATCGCTTCAGGACCTGTACTGCCCTCCAGTTCCTCCCCTGACAAAACCCAAATTGATACAGCAGTTATACGTCAATCTTTTGCTGTCATCCAAGATTCACTGGGACAATTACTAAGTCAGAGTGGGCAGCTCACCTCAGCTGCTGCTCGCCCGCAGTGCTCACCCAGATTGCTACCACTAGACCTCACACACCAGTCTAGGGGCCCCGATACTGTAGAGCCCCAGGAGGGTGTGTGGTGTCTTTGGAATCCTAGTGAAATGTTGGCTATGATGAGTAGAATGCCAGACCCTGAAATATTTCCCATACCATTTGTTAGAGAGGTAGATAAAAATTATAAAGGTTTTCTCCTGTCGGTGGTGAGATTTAGAGGACCTGGGGTCAGCAGAGGCAGGGGATATATTCTACCCCCTTGTGGCAGGGTCAATAGGAGACTTCACTAGATTGAGGGAAACAGTATGTGAGAAAGCTCACCCAGTGTGGTCTGGACAAGTTAGCCTCCCAGTCAGCCATCCTTTGTGATATCCAGCAGGATGACACAGAGTCAGTAGAAAAATATTATAACTGGCTCTGGCAAAGATGGCAGGACTTAGGATACGAGAGCATGTCCAAGGTTCATACCCGCTTACTGTCCTGTGCCTTTGTTGAAGGTTTAAACCAGATCATGTCCTCATCTTTTTAAGGGTGTTGAAGGAACAAATGCCCTGAATAACAAGGCAAAACCCCGGTCTGCCCCTCTTATGTTCGACCAGACCAGGCAAGGGCAAAGAAACGTCACATGTTATAATTATGGAAAGCCTGGGCAACTTTCCTAGACGCAGAGCATGATAACCCCCCTTCTCCAGCACAGGAGTCAAGGTCTCACTGAATCATAAATGTTGTGCAGCTCCTCCGGGCTAAGTCTGTTCTAACGTTTTCCCTCACTGTTTACGTCCCTCATGATGTTACTGCCATTCTTTACGAAGTACAACTAAAACATCTCGGTACTGCTTCACATCTCAGAGTTTAATGGGCCTTCCTCATGCCTGATAACTTCAGTATTCACCGTTGCACTACTCTGAATCCAGTCACTTTGTTGCCTCTGGAGGGGGGTGGGGCTGGTAGTGGTAACTTGGGTGACCTGCTAATTGAGCCACAAGAGGAACATGACTGTATACAACTAATGTCCCATGGGTCTTTCAGTCATATTACTGATGTTTCACTAGATAACCCAGACAACTAATTTTTTGTCGCTGGATCAAGGTAGCACGGTGGCGCAGTGGTTAGCACTGCAGCGCTGGAGTCCTGGGTTCTAATCCCACCCAGGACAACATCTGCAAAGAGTTTGTATGTTCTCTCCGTATTTGCATGGGTTTCCTCCGGGTACTCCGGTTTCCTCCCACATTCCAAAGACATACTGATAGGGAATTTAGATTGTGAGCCTCATCAGGGACAGCGATGATAATGTGTGCAAACTGTAAAGCGCTGCGAAATATGTTAGCGCTATATAAAAATAAAGATTATTATTATGGTGTGGATGGCCAGTTCTATACTGGATATGCTGCTGTTTTCCTCCATGAAACTATGAAAGCAGAACCACTGCCACCACACGTCTGTCTAGGAAGCTGAACTCCGTGCCCTAGAAGAAGTCTGCAGATGTGCTAAAGACCAAACTGCCACTATTTATACAGACAGCCGCTATGCTTTCACCACTATATGGGGAGCTTGATCTTTCCTCGCAGTGGCAAGTAAACCTATTAAGAATAATAAATCCATCCAAAGCCTGATGGAGGCCCTACTTTTACTCAAGAAAGTTGCCATAGTGAAAGTCAAAGGCGATGCAAAGGGCAACTTAACTACAGCTAAAAGCAGCCACCTGGCTGACCAGACTGCAAAATCTGCTGCTTACCAACCAAGAGACAGCCCTACCAGGGTGGCAGCTGCACAGGTGGCCTCCACCTCTTACCCACCTGTGACCTACGACCTTCTCCAGAAGGTACAACAACAGGCTGGTGTTAAAGAATTTGATAGATGGCAAAATAAATAGAGTGTACAGTCACCGGAAAGAGTGTGGCACATGGGGGACACAGTTTGCCTTCCCCGAGTCCTGTATCCCAAGATGGCTCAAGCCACCCAAACCAATACCCATCAATCAAAGACTGCCGTGACAGACCTTGTCCACTGCCCATTAGTATACTCCTGGGTTCAGTGTCACTGCAGCCAAACACGTTCAAGCTTGTCCGACCTGTACATTCAACAATGTGGGATGCACCACTAAGACTCTTATGAGACACCCACCAAGGTCCCTGTTCCAGCGACTTCAGAAAAGCTAAATTCAAGTTCCCAAGATGGACAGAACTGTACCCCATATGTAAAACTGCCGCCAAGGGTACAGTGAAGAGACTAATCTCAGAAGTCCTCTGCAGATACAAAGTGCCTGAGACCGTAGAGAGTGACAGAGGCACCCACTTTACTGGAGATGTGATGCAGGAAACACGATCCACTCTGGGAGTGGCATGGCCTTACTGTGTACCACCCACAAAGCAGCATAGAGAGATTGAATAGGATCTTGAAACTGAAAACCCAGAAAATGATGGCTGAAACGGGCAGACCATTGACAGAATGCTTACCCCTTGCACTCTTCTCAATCAGATATACTCCCAGCGAAAAGACAGGCCTCGGCCCCTATGAGGTGTTACTTGGGTCAGCCCCTGGGCTAGGGTTGTATTTTCCACAACAGCTCCAGATCCAACATGATTGGCTGTCTTCTTATGTTATTGCACTTGCAAAATGCTTATCTAACATATACTCTCAAGTTTTCTATTTTCTTCCAGATCCAGATTGTATGAAAGGGGGCCAACTCCGTGCAGCCCAAGGAATAGTTGGTGGTCAAAAGACATGTCAGAAGAGCCCTTGAGCCTCGATTTGATGAGCTCTTCCAAGTTCTCCTGACAACTGAAATGGCAGTAAAAGCTCAAGAGAAAGCCAGAATGCAGAGCCAGTTGCCACTTTTTGGCTTAATACCTCAGACCCTGTAGTCAGCTACAAATTTGATCTGTGAAACATGTTCTCCTGCCCTAGGGTGGAGTGGCAGCATGGGGACACCTATAGACTCTCCCAAAAGTATATTGTCATGACTAGTGTTGAGCATTCCGATACTGCAAGTATTGGGTATCGGCCGATACTTGCTGTATCGGAATTCTGATACCGAGTTCCGATATTTTTGTGATATCGAAAATCGGTATCGGAGTGTGCGGTGCATATGGTCCAAGGGTCTGGAGGAGAGGAAACAATCCTTCAGGCCCTGGGATCCATATTCATGTAAAAAATAAAGAATAAAAGTAAAAAATATGGCTATACTCACCCCTCCGAAGAACCCTGGCTGTCACCACTGCAAGCGTCCGCCTCCGTTCCTGAGAATGTAGTGAGTGAAGGACCTTCGATGACGTCCCGGTCAGGTGACCGGTCACCTGACTGCGACATCATCGAAGGTCCTTCACTCTCTGCAATTCTCAGGAACGGAGGCGGACGCTTGCAGCGGTGACAGTCAGGGTCCTTCGGAGGGGTGAGTATATCCATATTTATTATTTTTATTCTTTATTTTTTACATTAATATGGATCCCAGGGCCTGAAGGGGAGTTTCCTCTCCTTCAGACCCTGGGAACCATCGAGGATACATTCTGATATTTGTGTCCCATTGAATTATATTGGTATCGGGTATCGGTATCGTCGAGATCCGATATTTTGCCGGTATCGGCCGATACCATCCGATACTGATACTTTCAAATATCGGAAAGGTATCGCTCAACACTAGTCATGACTCTGCTGTCTGATATTCCAGGACCAGAGGCTCCTTCCCTGTCTCTAACGCTAGGGGTGACCTAGCTTGCCCTGTTCCCCAGATTACTTCTGATGGTGAAGACACCAGGGCCACATACCTTGTCTTAACTCCCGAATCCGCCCTCCATCTGTACCCTTCCCCCACCCAGGGGAGAGGGGACTAGTAGTGTACCGCAATGCACCAACCAGACTAACAAGGTAATACAAACATGGATGAAGAAAAATACCAATCACACAAATACTGTATAGTAACCCAAACAGCAGAGGTAAACAGGGAGTGGAGGATGGGGAAAAAAGCAAAGTAGGAGAATATGGGATTAGCACACACCCAAAACCTTGCAACAGTCTCAGATAAATCCACCAAACTCTTTCTCAAACGACTACAACAAACCACCATCTCCTACCCATTCAGCATGAAGCTAGATCTGGCAATGAGTACTTGCCAGGTCCCAGTGGCTAACAGTGAACAGCTGAGAGCCTTAATGCAGGAAAGCTTCCAATAGCTCTCAATTGAGCAGATTAACCCCTGCACTGCTAAAAGAAACATGCACAGTTTAATATGAAGGTGAAATGCTTCTAATCAGTGGAGGAGTAGGAGAAATCAGACACTGCGGTCTTCTGGCTCCTCTCGGTCACGGTAAACCCGTGACATATATTTGATTCATCACTGCCAACATTGGCTATGGGTCTGATTGTGAGTTCTGGACTATAATGAAATGAAACACTGGGGAAGACTTGGGCTACAACTCTTCTGTAGCCCAAGAAAGTAAAAACAAATGGTAAAGCTGGAGAGGCAAAAAGCACAAATAGGGTCTTATCTGATAGCCAAGTGGTATAAGATATTATAGGTACGATCACGTGATATAGTTGTGGCAGTCACAACACCTATAGAAGCATGTAAAAGGCTGAAGCAGGACCACCAAGAAGGTACAATGTAATGAATGAGGAAAACGGTGGTTTAAAATCCACGCTATCCAAGGTTCCAAAAAAGCGATCACACACGAAGGTGAAGCATGAATGCGGTTTATTTGTCAACGTGTTTCAAGGTTTCCAAACCTCTTCATCGTGATGAAACCACAATGATCATTCCTCATTCATTACATAGTAGCCCAAGAAAGGACAGACAGCTATGGTAGAAGTCTCCTTCAGAGTATAATTTGCGACGGCAGTTGTATACCCCTCATAAACATTAAAAACGTAAAGGTCAATGAAGTTAGCCCAGGAATCATATTGTTTCCATTATATGATGGGTACCATTAACCTAAATCATTTAGGTTACTCATACTGCAGTCCCACCATCTTCACTAACTTTGTACAAGGCCATGCCATCCTGAGTCAGATGGTAGCTAAGGCTGACTTGTGGGTGATGTGTGGAAATGGTGACTTTTATCCAGTATTGAGAGTGAAGTGAAATGGAAAGGTACATCTGCTATTGTGTACATGTACCATATTTTTCAGACTGTAAAATGCATTTTTCCTCCAAAAATGTGGAGGAAAATGGGGGGGTGTCTTACAATCCAGTTGTTCTGGCTCTTGCTGTGGTGGGGAGGTGGGAGAGCGGGAGCTGCAGCGGCAGAGCAGCGGCTCACAGAGGCAGGAGCCATCGCTACAGCTAACTCCTGTGCCCGCTGCTAAAAAGAAGTGAATATTCAATGCATTCCTAGTCCATGGGCGTGGATGAAATGAATATTCATTTCTCTTTAATAGGATCCTGGTATGATTGTCCCCATCCCTATCCTGGTATGCATGGCCCTATCCTTATCCTGGTATCCCACCTCCATCCTGGCCTGCATTTGCCCATCAGAAAACATAAAAAAAACATTACACTTACCTTCCTGGCGCTCCCTCTCAGCGTCTTGTTCCGATTACAGTAGCTGCTTTATGCTTGTAATCAGTGCATGGCAGAGACGTCATGTGCAGCTTGCAAGCCGAAGGGCTGCTGCCGGAATACTCACTGCTCTGCACGCCAGAACTGGGTTCTTGGAGAACAGTGAGTATTCATTGCTCTTTAATAGCGAGCACAGTGTCAGCTGGAGCCTTCCTGCAGCTGCCGGCGTTCAAGTGTGCCGCTACTTAAGAGAAATTCTCGGCGTGCAGAGCAGTGAGTATTCCGGCAGCTGCTCTTCAGCTTGCAAGCAGTGCATGACATCCCTGCCATGCGCTGCTTACAAGCATAAAGCAGCTACTGGGATCGGAACAAGACACTGTGAGGGTGCGCCGGGAAGGTAAGTTTTTTTTTTTAATGTTTTCTGATGTGGGCAATCATACCAGGTTAAGGATGGGGCTATGCATACCAGGATAGCGATGGGGCCATCAATACTAGGATGAGGTGGGAGTGCTGCATGCCAGGATAGGGATGAAGGCGCCCATTCCTGCCAGAATAGGGATGAGAGAGACCAATCCTACCAGTATAGGGATGAGGGGGCCATGCCTACCAAGCTAGAGATGAGAAGGACATGCATACCCGGATAGGGATGAGGGAGCCATGCATACCAGGATAAGGATGAGGGGGCCATGCATACCAGGATAGGGACGAGGGGGCCATGTGTATCAGGATGGGGATGAGAGGACGATATATACCAGGATAGGGGATATTAAGTAAAGGATTGACCACATTTTTTGCTTCATTTTTTTTCCTCTTCTAAAACCTAGGTGTGTCTTATGGTCCGATGCATCTTATAGTTCGAAAAATACAGTACATTGACGCTATTGGAGTCCCAAGAGGAGTACCAGATGAGTTCCAAACCAGAGATCAAGTAGTAGCAGGATTAGAATGGCCATTCCTCATCTCTACAGAGAATAAAAGTGTGGACTGGATAAATTATATGTATTATGATGAACTGTTGGATGTCAACTCTGACCAGCACATGAAGGTGGCACCGTATACTTTTTTGCTTGTTGTGCGTTGTGTGTGTGCATCCATCCGATGGTGTGAAAGGCAGACCAATCCAGAGAATCCAGTGAAGCAGCGTAGGACGTTCGGCTTCTTCTTTTAGGGCAGGAGAATGTATCTGGGGAAGCCTGTAAGCTTGAACTTCGGCTGGGACAGCCACCCACTGCCTCAAGAGATGTGGATTGCGAGAGCAGGATTAAAGTTTATCTAACCTGACTCTATTGTGGATATTCTACATGTATTCCCTCCTGCTCTCCAAAATGGAGTTTAAGCCTGTGTGTTTTGTGATAAAAAGTCCTTTCGGATTGTGTAATGGACTTAGAGAAGACATAACGACGAAACCTAAGGAGTAGAGACACACCTAAACTCTTCTGGTGGGTGTAGACAGTATTACCTTTAAGGTACCGTCACACTTAGCGACGCTGCAGCGATACCGACAATGATCCGGATCGCTGCAGCGTCGCTGTTTGGTCACTGGAGAGCTGTCACACAGACCACTCTCCAGCGACCAACGATGCCGGTAACCAGGGTAAACATCGGGTAACTAAGCGCAGGGCCGCGCTTAGTAACCCGATGTTTACCCTGGTTACCATCCTAAAAGTAAAAAAAACAAACACTACATACTTACCTACAGCCGTCTGTCCTCCAGCGCTGTGCTCTGCACTCCTCCTGTACTGTCTGTGTGAGCACAGCGGCCGGAAAGCAGAGCGGTGACGTCACCGCTCTGCTTTCCGGCTGACCGACGCTCACAGACAGTACAGGAGGAGAGCAGAGCACAGCGCTGGAGGACAGACGGCTGTAGGTAAGTATGTAGTGTTTGTTTTTTTTACTTTTAGGATGGTAACCAGGGTAAACATCGGGTTACTAAGCGCGGCCCTGCGCTTAGTTACCCGATGTTTACCCTGGTTACCAGTGAAGACATCGCTGAATCGGTGTCACACACGCCGATTCAGCGATGTCTGTGGGGAGTCCAGCGACGAAATAAAGTTCTGGACTTTCTGCCCCGACCAGCGACAGCACAGCAGGGGTCTGATCGCTGCTGCCTGTCACACTGGACGATATCGCTAGCCAGGACGCTGCAACGTCACGGATCGCTAGCGATATCGTCTAGTGTGACGGTACCTTTAGCCAATGCCAGCATATACTTAGAAATAAGCTGAGCCAATTATATTGCTACAATGAATGTTCAAGAAATGTCTATATATATAAGTGACTGATGATGTAATAAAGAGAGATTTGTTTTGTTGCTCAATGTATCAGCGTAGTTAGAAGATACATTTTAGATGCCTGACCACCCCATTAACAAACACAAACGTATCAGAAAAGGTGACAGGTCCTCATTGGACACATTTTCCCCAAAATTTGCTAGTGCAAAATTATTTACATTTAAATGGTGCCTCATTTCATATTCTCCAGGTTGACAGTTTATAAAGTCACTCTTTGCTAAAACAGTATTTGTACATATATAATACTCAGGGGTCAAAGCTTAACTCACAGTATGTAGAGCAAACCTAAGACAATTAATCTGGCAAATCAATATAAATGAAGTTAAGATTATAAATGGGCTGCCTTTTGTTGACTTGACTTTGAAGAAGCCAAAATGGCTCAGCAGACTACTTTACTATGTACCAAAGCATGAAAAGGCCAAGGTCAATGATAGGTAAAATCAATGGCAGAGTTCAGAGTTGAGGTTCAGTTTGACTACTCAATCATGCGTTTAGTTATAATGGTCTTGAAGATGACTCCAACAAGAACTGGCAGACATTAGCGTCACAGAAGTGCATTATTAGGACTAAATACCATAATGCTTCAAGACAGTCTCAGTGCGTATAAGACTATCAGTAATGGCATGGGTGATAACCTCATGTATGGTCAATTTCCTTACACTGACAATAGTAAACCTTAGGCAATATTGTACACAGGAATATATACACATAACATTAAATGGGAAATTAAGCAAATAATTTTGCACAGTTAAATAATTATTTGCTCCATTTCCCCCGTTCGTCTTTACTAAACACATGTAGACAATACATTGTACATATTTGGTCAGCCAAATCTTATGTCGATTGACAGATACACTATCACAGCAAAAAACTGAGAAACCAATTACAAGCACAAAGGGAAGCAGAACATTGAAAATATCACAAGAGTACAGCCCCGAGGCTCATGCTTTGATGGTCTGCCCTGGGCAGAGAATATCACTGGGGTGTCTCATTCATAAGAAAGCAAGTTACTAGAGCGTTTACACACAAGTTGTGCTGTCTGGGAAGCAGTCGAGTAGCCAATGCTCATAAATTATTGTTTACAACAGTTTCTTCTGCCAAGGCATATGTTTTTCTGCATGGCGTCATTAGGCGCACCTTGGGTATGTGCACACAACGTATTTTTCAGAGGGATTCTTCCTGGAAAATGCCTGATAAAGCTCTAAAAAAGAAAGAACATAGGTACAGCAATATCAAAACAACTTGCTGTGCATATGTTAAGTCTTTTGTCTCTTCTTGTAATCACTTAAGACTTTTAAAGTCATGAAGCGGCATAAAGAAGTAACTTGTCCATTCTTCTGGTGGCTTCCGCTTAGAAGCCACAACTATTTTATATATAGAATGTAAGAAAACTATGCTGGCATCAAAGCTGTCTGCAAAAGATGTCCCAAAAACACTACTAACATTTCCCTGAAAATTCTGATTAAAAAATGATGCGAGTACACTGACGTCTAAAAGATGTCATGTGCACATACCTTTATGATACCGAAAAACATCAATGAAAGGAAATTGTTTTCAATAAATGTTTACAATGGAGGTGTTTAGCCCCTTAGTGACAGAGCCAATTTGGTACTTAATGACCGGGCCAATTTTTACAATTCTGACCACTGTCACTTTATGAGATTATAACTCTAGAATGCTTCAACATATCCCACTGATTCTTACAATGTTTTTTCAGGACATATTGTCCTTCATGTTAGTGGTAATATTTCTTCAATATTACTTGCGTTTATCTATGAAAAAATGGAAATATGGCCAAAAATGTTAAAATTTCACAATTTTCAAACTTTTAATTTTTATGCCCTTAAATCATAGAGATATGTCACACAAAATAGTTAATAAATAAAAATTTCCACATGTCTAATTTACATCACCACAATTTTGAAAGCAACATTTTTTTTGTGAGGAAGTTATAAGGGTTAAAACTTGACTAGCGATTTCTCATTTTTACAACAACATTTGCAAAACCATTTTTTTAGGGACCATCTCACATTTGAAGTGACTTTGATGGGTGTTTATGACAGAAAATACTCAAAAGTGACACCTTTTTAAAAACTGCACCCCTCAAGGTGCTCAAAACCACATTCAAGAAGTTTATTAACCCTTTACGTGCTTCACAGAAACTGAAGCAATGTGGAAGGAAAAAATGAACATTTAACTTTTTTTCACAAACATTTTATTTCAGAGCCAGTTTTTTTTAATTTTCACACATGCAAAAAGAGAAAATGAACCACAAAATTTGTTGTGCAATTTTCATGGACGGAATAGTACGTCATGCCCTTTAATGTGACATTGCGACTTAAGTCGCGGTGATCGCATTAAAATTTCGATGCCATCTTACCTGGAGGAAGATAGTGTCGGCATCCTGGGCTGTGTCCTCCCCCATCCGGCCTCCCGATCGCTGTCATTGGCTATTCAAGTCTGAACAGCCAATCGCAGCCTTTCTCATTGTTTCAGCCAATCTGATTGGCTGAAACAGTGAGGTCCCAGGCTAGGATTGAGTACCGATGTACTCGATCCTAGGCCGGTGCCTGGCAACACCAGGCATTGGCCAAAACCCCCCGGATTGGCGCGATCGACGATCACATCGATCGTGCCAATCAAATTGATCACGCCTGTCGGTAACTTCCTGGATCGGTGCTATTACAGCACCAATCCAGGTAGCACCGATCCTACGCCAGAGCCTGTAGCTGATTGGCGCGATCGATGTGATCATTGATCGCGCCAATCACAGGGCACAGCAGCAGTGTGACCGCGCTGTGCCCTGATGGTGACCTGCCGGTCACCTGCTGGTCACCTCCTGGTGACCTGCTGGTGACCTATCTAGGATCGGAGCTGTGAGCTCCGATCATAGGCTGGTGTCTAGCAACACCGGCATCACCAGGGCCACCTCTGATTGGTGGGATGGATGTGATCATTGATCCCACCAATGACAGGTCACAGCAGTGGTGTGACCACTCTGTGACCTGTCTCACCTGTCCCTGACCTGTCTGACTGCTCTGCAGGAATCCTCACACTAGTTGAGGATTCCTGCAGAGCGGTCTTGCTGACAGATCCCCTCCTATGCTGGGACTTGTGGTGCCACAGTAGCCTGTGACACCACAATTCTTGCTAAAGAAAGAAGAAAGAAGACAGAAGAAACAAGACAGAAGAAAGAAGACAGAAGACAGACGAGAGACTACAACCGTAAGTGTTGATCATCCCCCGATCACCCGTTCCTCCACCCCCACTGTGTGCCGCTTCCATGCCCAAACTTAGCAGCTGCCAAGCGTTGAATGGTGACGCAGTTCACCGATCAACACTCGTGCTTGCTTTTCTTTTTCACCCCTTAGTGCCGCCGAGCATTGATTGGTGATGTGGTTCACCGATCAACACTCATGCTCACTTTTGTTTTTCACACCCCTGCGTGCGCACCCAGCCACCATGTCTAACCCGTGCCTTCCCTTTTTTTTCCAATCCCCATGCGCTCACCCAGCCGCCGCGTCTAACCCGTGCCTTCGCTTTTCTTTTTTTTTCACATTTCCGTGCGCGCACCCAGCCGCCGCGTCTAGCCTGTGCCTTCCCTTTTTTTTCCACATCCACGAGCGCTCACCAGCTGCCGCGTCTAACCCGTTTCTTCCCTTTTCTTTTTTTCCCATCCCTGTGCGCTCACCCAGCCGCCGCGTCTAACCCGTGCCTTCCCTTTTCTTTTTTTTCCCATCCATGAGTGCTCACCCAGCCGCCGCGTCTAACCCGTGCCTTCCCTTTTCCTTTTTTTTCACATCCCTGTGCACGCACCCAGCGCCGCGTCTAACCCGTGCCTTCCCTTTTCTTTTTTTTCCCCCATCCCCATGCGCTTACCCAGCTGCCGCGTCTAACCCGTGCCTTCCCTTTTCTTTTTTTCCCCCATCCCCGTACACTTACCCAGCCGCCGCGTCTAACCCGTGCCTTCCCTTTTCTTTTTTTTACCATCTCTGTACGCGCACCCAGCCGCCGCGTCTAACCCGTGCCTTTCCTTTTCTTTTTTTCCCATCCCCGTGCGCTCACCCAGCCGCCGCGTCTAACCTGTGCCTTCCCTTTTTTTTTCACATCCATGAGCGCTCACCAGCCGCCGCATCTAACCTGTACCTTCCCTTTTCTTTTTTTTTCCCATCCCCGTGCGCTCACCCAGCCGCCTCTTCTAACCCGTGCCTTCCCTTTTCTATTTTTTTTTCTTCCCATCCCCATGCGCTCACCCAGCCGCGTCTAGCCCGTGCCTTCCCTTTTTTTCCCATCCATGAGCGCTCACCCAGCACCGCGTCTAACCCGTGCCTTCCCTTTTCCTTTTTTTCCCATCCCCGTGTGCTCACCCAGCCGCCGTGTCTAACCCATGCCTTCCCTTTTTTTGCCATCCCTGTGCGCTCACCCAGCTGCCTCGTCTAACCGGTACCTTCCCTTTTCTTTTCTTCCCCATCCCCGTGCGCTCACCCAGCCGTCTCTTCTAACCCGTGCCTTCCCTTTTCTATTTTTTTTCTTCCCATCCCCATGCACTCACCCAGCCGCCGCGTCTAACCTGTGCCTTCCCTTTTCTTTTTTTTTCCCATCCCCGTGCGCTTACCCAGCCGCCGCGTCTAACCTGTGCCTTCCCTTTATTTTCACATCAACGAGCGCTCACCAACCGCCGCGTCTAACCCGTGCCTTCCCTTTTCTTTTCTTTTTCCCATCCCTGTGCGCTCACCCAGCCGCCGCGTCTAACCCGTGCCTTCCCTTTTCTTTTTTTTTCCCATCCATGAGCACTCACCCAGCCACCGCATCTAACCCGTGCCTTCCCTTTTCTCTTTTTTTTCCCCATCCCCGTGTGCTCACCCAGCCGCCGCGTCTAACCCGTGCCTTCTCTTTTCTTTTTTTTTCCTATCCCCGTGCGCTTACCCAGCCGCCGCGTCTAACCTGTGCCTTCTGTTGTGAGTTCTGTTTTTGGGCTCCCTCTGGTGGTTACTGATGGTACTGGGTGACTTGTCTTTCCTGGGTCTCTGGGTTCCACCTGTTCCATCAGGATATGGGAGTTTCCTATTTTACCTGGCTTTGCTGGCATTTCCTCGCCGGTTATCAATGTATCCAGTGTGTCTTGTTACCTCTGCTCCCTGCTCCTAGAACCTTCTGGTCAAGCTAAGTTTGGATTTTCCTGTTTTGGTGTTTTGCTTTATTTGGTTTTTAGTCCAGCCTGCAGATATGTGATTCTCTGCTGCTGGTTGCTCTAGTGGGCTGAAATTGCTCCTCATGTACCATGAGTTGGCACATGAGTTCAAGTAATTTCAGGATGGTTTTTTGAAGGGTTTTTCGCTGACCGCGCAGTTCACTTTTGTATCCTCTGCTATCTAGCTTTAGCGGGCCTCATTTTGCTGAAACTGTTTTCATACTGCGTATGTGCTTTCCTCTCATTTCACCGTCATTATATGTGGGGGGCTGCTATTTCTGTGGGGTATTTCTCTGGAGGCAAGAGAGGTCTGTGTTTCTTCTAATAGGGGTAGTTAGATCTTCGGCTGGAGCGAGACGTCTAGGATCATCGTAGGCACGTTCCCCGGCTACTTTTATTTGTGTGTTAGGTTCAGGGTCGCGGTCAGCTCAGTTTCCATCGCCCTAGAGCTTGTTTGTATCTGTGCTTGTCCTTTAGTGATCCCCTGCCATTGGGATCATGACAGTATAACCGGCCCACAAAGTGTTAATTGTATTGACTGAAGTAGGAGGATAAGTAGTCTGAGGAAGTTTTTTTTTTTTTTTCCTCTTTCCCTCAGAGTTTGCTGCCTAGCCTTATTGCAGCCTGGCTACTTCCTCCTCCTCTTAATCTTTGAATGGCTCTGATCTCAGCTGTTTATCATGGACGTCCAGAGTTTGGCTTCCAGCCTGAATAATCTTGCCGCTAAGGTTCAAAATATACAGGATTTTGTTGTACATGCTCCTATGTCTGAACCTAGAATTCGTGTCCCAGAGTTTTTTTCTGGAGATAGATCTCGTTTTCTGAATTTTAGGAACAATTGCAAGTTGTTTCTTTCTTTGAAATCTCGCTCCTCGGGAGACCCTGCTCAGCAAGTCAAGATTATTATATCTTTCCTGCGGGGTGACCCTCAGGATTGGGCATTTGCATTGGCACCAGGGGACCCTGCGTTGCTTAATGCGGATGCGTTTTTTCTGGCATTGGGTTTGCTCTATGAGGAACCTAACCAAGAGATTCAGGCTGAAAAAGCTTTGTTGGCCCTCTCTCGGGGGCAAGATGAAGCAGAAATTTATTGTCAAAAATTTCGGAAGTGGTCGGTGCTTACTCAGTGGAATGAGTGCGCTCTGGCTGCAAAGTTCAGAGATGGCCTTTCTGAGGCCATTAAAGATGTTATGGTGGGGTTCCCTGCGCCTACTGGTCTGAATGAGTCTATGACTATGGCTGTTCAGATTGATCGGCGTTTACGGGAGCGCAAACCTGTGCATCATTTGGCGGTGTCGTCTGAACCGTCACCTGAGATAATGCAATGTGATAGAATTCAGTCCAGAAGTGAACGGCAAAAGTATAGGCGGAAAAAAGGGTTGTGCTTTTATTGTGGTGATTCAGCTCATGTTATATCAGCATGCTCTAAACGCACAAAAAAGGTTGATAAGTCTGTTGCCATTAGTACTTTACAGTCTAAGTTCATTCTGTCTGTGACTCTGATTTGTTCATTATCATCCATTTCCGTCGATGCCTATGTGGATTCAGGCGCTGCCCTGAGTCTTATGGATTGGTCATTTGCCAATCGCTGTGGGTTTAGTCTGGAGCCTCTGGAAGTCCCTATTCCTTTGAAGGGAATTGACTCTACACCTTTGGCTATGAATAAACCTCAGTACTGGACACAAGTGACCATGCGTATGACTCCCGTTCATCAGGAGGTGATTCGCTTCCTGGTACTGTATAATTTGCATGATGTTCTAGTACTTGGTCTGCCATGGTTACAAACTCATAATCCAGTCCTTGACTGGAAATCAGTGTCTGTGTTAAGCTGGGGTTGTCAGGGGGTTCATGATGATGCACCTCCGATTTCTATCGCTTCATCTACTCCTTCTGAGATTCCTGTGTTTTTGTCTGATTATCGGGATGTTTTTGAGGAGCCTAAGCTCAGTTCGCTTCCTCCTCACAGGGATTGCGATTGTGCTATAAATTTAATTCCAGGCAGTAAATTTCCTAAAGGTCGTTTGTTCAATCTGTCAGTGCCAGAGCATACTGCTATGCGGGATTATGTTAAGGAGTCCTTGGAAAGGGGACATATCCATCCATCTTTGTCCCCTTTGGGAGCAGGTTTTTTTTTCGTGGCCAAAAAAGATGGTTCCTTGAGGCCTTGTATAGATTATCGTCTTTTGAATAAGATTACCGTAAAATATCAGTATCCTTTGCCATTGTTGACTGATTTGTTTGCTCGCATTAAGGGGGCTAAATGGTTCACTAAGATTGATCTTCGGGGTGCGTATAATCTTATACGAATAAAGCAAGGTGATGAGTGGAAAACCGCATTTAATACGCCTGAGGGTCATTTTGAGTATTTGGTAATGCCTTTTGGACTTTCTAATGCTCCTTCAGTCTTCCAGTCCTTTATGCACGATATTTTCCGTGAATATCTGGATAAATTTATGATTGTGTATTTGGATGATATTTTGGTTTTTTCTGATGACTGGGAGTCTCATGTTCAGCAGGTCAGGAAGGTGTTTCAGGTCCTGCGGGCCAATTCCTTGTTTGTAAAAGGCTCAAAGTGTCTCTTTGGAGTCCAGAAGATTTCTTTCTTGGGGTATATTTTTTCCCCTTCTACTATTGAGATGGATCCCGTCAAGGTTCAGGCTATTTGTGACTGGACGCAGCCTACATCTCTTAAGAGTCTACAGAAGTTCTTGGGCTTTGCTAATTTCTATCGTCGTTTTATAACTAATTTTTCTAGTGTTGTTAAGCCTTTGACGGATTTGACTAAGAAGGGTGCTAATGTTGCTGATTGGTCTCCTGCGGCTGTGGAGGCCTTTCAGGAACTTAAGCGCCGGTTTTCTTCTGCTCCTGTGTTGCGTCAGCCAGATGTTTCGCTCCCTTTTCAGGTTGAGGTTGATGCTTCCGAGATTGGAGCGGGGGCGGTTTTGTCACAGAGAGGCTCCGATTGCTCAGTGATGAAGCCATGCGCGTTTTTTTCTAGAAAGTTTTCGCCGGCTGAGCGGAATTATGATGTTGGTAATCGGGAACTTTTGGCCATGAAGTGGGCATTTGAGGAGTGGCGTCATTGGCTAGAGGGTGCTAGACATCGTGTGGTGGTCTTGACTGATCACAAAAATTTGATTTACCTTGAGTCTGCCAGGCGTCTGGATCCTAGACAGGCTCGTTGGTCACTGTTTTTCTCTCGTTTCAATTTTGTGGTTTCATACCTGCCAGGTTCAAAGAATGTGAAAGCGGATGCTCTTTCTAGGAGTTTTGTGCCTGACTCCCTTGGAAATTCTGAACCCACTGGTATCCTTAGGGATGGGGTGATTTTGTCTGCTGTCTCCCCAGACTTGCGACCTGCTTTGCAGGAGTTTCAGACGGGTAAACCTGATCGTTGTCCGCCTGAGAGACTGTTTGTTCCGGATAATTGGACCAGTAGAGTCATCTCCGAGGTCCATTCTTCTGCGTTGGCAGGTCATCCTGGAATATTTGGTACTAGAGACTTGGTGGCCAGGTCTTTTTGGTGGCCTTCCTTGTCGAGGGATGTGCGTTCTTTTGTGCAGTCTTGTGAGGTTTGTGCTCGGGCTAAGCCTTGCTGTTCTCGGGCCAGTGGATTGTTGTCACCTTTGCCTATCCCGAAGAGGCCTTGGACGCACATTTCCATGGACTTTATTTCGGATCTCCCTGTCTCTCAAAAAATGTCCGTCATCTGGGTTGTGTGTGATCGCTTTTCTAAAATGGTTCATCTGGTACCCTTGCCTAAGTTGCCTTCCTCCTCTGAGTTGGTCCCTCTGTTTTTTCAGAACGTGGTTCGTTTGCATGGGATTCCTGAGAACATCGTTTCTGACAGGGGATCCCAGTTTGTGTCTAGATTTTGGCGGACGTTCTGTGCTAAGATGGGCATTGATTTGTCCTTTTCGTCTGCATTCCATCCTCAGACGAATGGCCAGACTGAACGAACTAATCAGACCTTGGAAACTTATTTAAGGTGTTTTGTTTCTGCTGATCAGGATGACTGGGTTACCTTTTTGCCGCTGGCCGAGTTTGCCCTTAATAATCGGGCTAGTTCTGCTACCTTGGTTTCTCCTTTCTTTTGTAATTCGGGGTTTCATCCTCGTTTTTCCTCTGGTCAGGTGGAACCTTCTGATTGTCCTGGAGTGGACATGGTGGTGGATAGGTTGCATCGGATTTGGAGTCATGTGGTGGACAATTTGAAGTTGTCCCAGGAGAAGGCTCAGCAGTTTGCTAATCGCCGTCGCCGCGTGGGTCCTCGACTTCTTGTTGGGGACTTGGTGTGGTTGTCTTCTCGTTTTGTTCCTATGAAGGTCTCTTCTCCTAAGTTCAAGCCTCGGTTCATCGGTCCCTATAGGATCTTGGAAATTCTTAACCCTGTGTCGTTTCGTTTGGATCTCCCGGCATCGTTTGCTATTCATAATGTGTTCCATCGGTCGTTGTTGCGGAAGTATGAGGTACCTGTTGTTCCTTCGCTTGAGCCTCCTGCTCCAGTGCTGGTGGAGGGAGAATTGGAGTATGTTGTGGAGAAGATCTTGGATTCTCGTGTTTCCAGACGGAAACTCCAGTATTTGGTCAAGTGGAAGGGTTATGGTCAGGAGGATAATTCTTGGGTGGTTGCCTCTGATGTTCATGCTGATGATTTGGTTCGCGCTTTTCATAGGGCTCATCCTGGTCGCCCTGGTGGTTCTCGTGAGGGTTCGGTGACCCCTCCTCAAGGGGGGGTACTGTTGTGAGTTCTGTTTTTGGGCTCCCTCTGGTGGTTACTGATGGTACTGGGTGACTTGTCTTTCCTGGGTCTCTGGGTTCCACCTGTTCCATCAGGATATGGGAGTTTCCTATTTTACCTGGCTTTGCTGGCATTTCCTCGCCGGTTATCAATGTATCCAGTGTGTCTTGTTACCTCTGCTCCCTGCTCCTAGAACCTTCTGGTCAAGCTAAGTTTGGATTTTCCTGTTTTGGTGTTTTGCTTTATTTGGTTTTTAGTCCAGCCTGCAGATATGTGATTCTCTGCTGCTGGTTGCTCTAGTGGGCTGAAATTGCTCCTCATGTACCATGAGTTGGCACATGAGTTCAAGTAATTTCAGGATGGTTTTTTGAAGGGTTTTTCGCTGACCGCGCAGTTCACTTTTGTATCCTCTGCTATCTAGCTTTAGCGGGCCTCATTTTGCTGAAACTGTTTTCATACTGCGTATGTGCTTTCCTCTCATTTCACCGTCATTATATGTGGGGGGCTGCTATTTCTGTGGGGTATTTCTCTGGAGGCAAGAGAGGTCTGTGTTTCTTCTAATAGGGGTAGTTAGATCTTCGGCTGGAGCGAGACGTCTAGGATCATCGTAGGCACGTTCCCCGGCTACTTTTATTTGTGTGTTAGGTTCAGGGTCGCGGTCAGCTCAGTTTCCATCGCCCTAGAGCTTGTTTGTATCTGTGCTTGTCCTTTAGTGATCCCCTGCCATTGGGATCATGACAGCCTTCCCTTTTTTTCACATCAACGAGCGCTCACCAACCACCGCGTCTAACCCGTGCCTTCCCTTTTCTTTTCTTTTTCCCATCCCTGTGCGCTCACCCAGCCGCCGCGTCTAACCTGTGCCTTCCCTTTTTTTTTCACATCCATGAGCGCTCACCAGCCGCCGCATCTAACCTGTATCTTCCCTTTTCTTTTTTTTTCCCATCCCCGTGCACTCACCCAGCCGCCTATTTTAACCCGTGCCTTCCCTTTTCTATTTTTTTTTCTTCCCATCCCCATGCGCTCACCCAGCCGCCGCGTCTAGCCCATGCCTACCCTATTTTTCCCATCCATGAGCGCTCACCCAGCCGCCGCGTCTAACCCGTGCCTTCCCTTTTCTTTTTTTTCACATCCCCATGCACGCACCCAGCACCACGTCTAACCCGTGCCTTCCCTTTTCTTTTTTTTTCCCATCCCCGTGCGCTCACCCAGCCGCCGTGTCTAACCCATGCCTTCCCTTTTTTTGCCATCCCTGTGCGCTCACCCAGCTGCCGCGTCTAACCTGTACCTTCCCTTTTCTTTTTTTCCCCATCCCCGTGCGCTCACCCAGCCGCCTCTTCTAACCCGTGCCTTCCCTTTTCTATTTTTTTTCTTCCCATGACCATGCGCTCACCCCGCCGCCGCGTCTAACCTGTGCCTTCCCTTTTTTTTTCCATCCCCGTGCGCTCACCCAGCCACCGCATCTAACCCGTGCCTTCCCTTTTCTTTTTTTTTCCATCCATGAGCACTCACCCAGCCGCCGCATCTAACCCGTGCCTTCCCTTTTCTCTTTTTTTCCCCATCCCCGTGTGCTCACCCAGCCGCCGCGTCTAACCGTGCCTTCCCTTTTCTTTTTTTTTTCCTATCCCCGTGCACCCACCCAGCCGCCGCGTCTAACCTGTGCCTTCCCTTTTTTTTCCTTCGTCAAGGAAATCGTTATGTGTGACAGCGACCAACGATCAGGCCCCTGCTGGGAGATCGTTGGTCGCTGAGGAAAGTCCAGAACTTTATTTCGTCGCTGGACTTCCCGCTGACATCGCTGGATCGGCGTCACACACGCTTGTCTTCACTGGTAACCAGGGTAAACATCGGGTTACTAAGCGCAGGGCCGCGCTTAGTAACCCGATGTTTACCCTGGTTACCAGCGTAAACGTTAAAAAAACAAACACTACATACTTACCTTCAGCTGTCTGTCCCCGGCGCTGTGCTTCTCTGCACTCCTCCTGCATCCTGTGTCAGCGCCGGCCAGCCGGAAAGCAGAGCGTCACCGCTCTGCTTTCCGGCTGACCGGCGCTGACAGTGCAGAGGAAAGCAGAGCGCCGGAGGACTGACAGCTGAAGGTAAGTATGTAGTGTTTTTTTTTTTTTTTTACATTTACGCTGGTAACCAGGGTAAACATCGGGTTACTAAGCGCGGCCCTGCGCTTAGTAACCCGATGTTTACCCTGGTTACCGGGGACCTCGGGATCGTTGGTCGCTGGAGAGCTGTCTGTGTGACAGCTCTCCAGCGACCAAACAGCGACGCTGCAGCGATCGACATCGTCGGTACCGCTGCAGCGTTGCTTAGTGTGACAGTACCCTAACCCGTGCCTTCCCTTTTCTTTTTTTTTTCCCCATCCCCGTGCGCTCACCCAGCTGCGGCGTCTAACCCGTGTTATCAGAGCTAGGGCCTGCAGTTTTAGACTTCTTTTCACAGGCATTTTTTTCTCCCTATTTGCTTTTTTTCAGCTTTTTCTTTTTCAGACAAGTTTGCACCAATCACTATCCCCCTACACACACATACAGTTATAAATAAAGTACACCCAAGCACCATATTCACACGAAAAAATGTCCCGCCTGTCACGTTCATCCCAACAGCGCTATTCATTGGAGGAGGCATATTCTTTCATTGCCTCCGACTGATAGCGAGGGAGAGGATCCCACATTCCTTTTCTCTTCAGATTCTTCCTCCTCCTCATCTTCCTCCTCAGGTCCTGCGGAACAGCCAAGCAGACGTCGCAGGACAGAAGCAGTGCCCACCATAGATGAAGATGAAGCAGTGCCCACTCCTGAAGATGAACCAGCATGCCCTTCTTCGGACCCAGTATGGACCTCGCCCCCTGAAAATTATGAGCCACTGATTCCTGATTTTGTGGCAGAATCAGGAATCAAGTTTCACACCACCAGCCTCACAGAAATAGACTTTTTCAAAGTCTTTTTCTCTGAGGATTTGGTTAACCTCAAGGTGGAGGAAACTAATTTGAATGCTCGTCAATTTTTGGAGCAAAATAATAATAATTTTTATATAGCGCTAACATATTCCGCAGCGCTTTACATTTTGCACATATCATCATTGTCCCCGATGGGGCTCACAATCTAAATTCCCTATCAGTATGTCTTTGGAACACCGGTTCATCATATTCTAACTGGTCTCCTGTAGACGCAGTTGAAATGATGCAGTTTTGGGGCCTGGTCCTTCATATGGGGTTCCTGAAGAAGCCAGAAATTCAGCAATATTGGAGTGTTGATATTTTATACAACACTCCAGTGTTCCGAATGGTCATGGTCCGGAAGCGTTTTGAGGCCATCCATAAGTTCCTGCATTATTCCGATAATGCACAGTGTCCCGCACGAGATGACCCCAACTTTGACCATCTGTTCAAAGTTCGGCCTGTCATCGAACACTTCAACAAAAAGTTTGGTGAAGTGTACGTGCCCAAACGAGACATCTGCGTGGGTAAGTCCTTGGTTCATTTTAAGGGGTGGCTCAGATTCCGTCAGTACCTGCCCAGCAAGAGGGCCAGGTACAGAATCAAACTCTACAAGCTGTGTGAGAGTACCTCAGGGTACACCTACAGCTTTAGAGTCTACGAAGGGAAGAACACCAGAATTGAACCCCCTGAGTGTCCCCCTGTCCTGTGAGTGAGTGGGAAAATTGTGTGGGATTTCATGCACCCACAGCTGGATAAAGGTTACCACCTCTACACTGATAACTTTTATTCCAGCATCCCACTCTTCAAATCCCTCTCTGCGCGAGGTACCGCAGCCTGCAGTACTGTCAGCCAAAATTCAGAGAGGCCTCCCGAAAACGTTACTTGGGCAGATGCTCAGAAGGGGTGACAGCAGAGCCCAATGTAGCGACTACCTGCTGGTGGTCAAGTACAAGGACAAGAGGGATGTCCTTTTCTTGACCACCATACACGGTGATGGCAGTGCCCTCAGCACTGTACGGGGTACCTCTACACAGGTCAGCAAACCGGACTGTGTACTGGGATACAACAAAAACATGGGGGCGTTGATCTCTCTGACCTCCAACCGTACAGTGCTTTGAGAAAGGCCAAGGTTTGGTACAAAAAGCTGTGCGTGTACATCGTACAAATGGCAATGCTCAACGCTTTCCTGCTTTCATGATGTACATGCCACACCGATAGGTTGTACCTTCAGTTCCAGGAGGTAGGGGTTAAGGCCCTGATATTTGGCACGAGGGAAGGAGCGGGCCCCAGTACTTCCGGAACTGAAGGTGCTCGTATCGTACCAGGTCAGTATTTCCCGGGGGAGGTCCCGCAAACTGGAAAAAAGGTAAGGCACAAAAAAGGTGCCGAGTGTGTTACAAAAGGAGAATACACAAAGACACCATTTATCAATGTGACAACTGCCCTGAAAAACCTGGCCTGTGTATGAAGGATTGCTTCAAATTGTACCACACCTCCATGCACTACTAATTTACTTTACAGGAAACAGTAGATTACTTCCAAAAAGGGGCACATCTAGATAACTTCATTGGGGGTCTAGTTTACAAAATGTCACTTGTGGTTTTTTTTACTGTTTAGGCACATCAGGGGCTCTGCAAATGGAACATGACGCCAGCAGACCATTCCATCAAAGTCTGCTTTTCAAAACGTCACTACTTCCCTTCCGAGCCCCGAAGTGTACCCAAACAGTAGTTTTCTCCCACATGTGGGGTATCATCATACTCAGGACAAATTGGACAATAACTTTTGGGGTCCAATTTCTTCTGATACCCTTGGGAAAATAAAAAATTGGGGACTAAACGATCATGTTTGTGGGAAAAATATGATTTTTTATTTTCACGCCCGGGCGTTATAAACTTCTGTGAAGCACTCGGGGGGATAAAAGTGCTCACCACACATCTAGATAAGTTCCTTAGGGGTCTAATTTCCAAAATGGGGTCACTTGTGGGGGGTTTCCACTGTTTAGGCACATCAGGGCCCGCAAAACGCGACATGGCGTCTGATCTCAATTCCAGCCAATTTTAACTTGAAAAAGTCAAACGGCGCTCCTTCCCTTCTGAGCCCTGCCGTGCGCCCAAACAGTGGTTCCCCCCACATATGGGGTATCGGCATACTCAGGACAAATCGGAATACTACTTTTGTGGTCCAATTTCTTCTGTTACCCTTGTGAAAATAAAAAATTGGGGACTGACTAAATGATCATGTTTGTGGAAAAAATATGATTTTTCATTTTCACGCCCAGGCGTTATAAACTTCTGTGAAGCACTTGAGGGATAAAAATGCTTACCACACATCTAGATAAGTTCCTTAGGGGGTCTAGTTTCCAAAATGGGGTCACTTGTGGGGGGTTTCCACTGTTTAGGCACATCAGGGGCTCGCCAACCGCAACATGGCGTCCGATCTCAATTGCAGCCAATTTTAACTTGAAAAAGTCAAATGGTGCTCCTTCTCTTCCAAGCCCTGCCGTGCACCTAAACAGTGGTTACCCCCCACATATGGGGCATCAGCATACTCAGGAAAAATTAGTAAGCAACTTTTGCGGTCCATTTTCTCCTTTTACGCTTGGGAAAATAAAAAAATGTTTTTGTAAGATCATTTTTGTGACTAAAAAGATAAATGTTCATTTTTTCCTTTCAGGTTGTTTCTGCTCCTATGAAACACCTGAAGGGTTAATAAACTTCTTGAATGTGGTTTTGAGTACCTTGAGGGGTGCAGTTTTTAGAATGATATTACTTTTGGGTATTTTGAGCCATATATACCCCTCAAAATGACTTCAAATGTGAAGTGGTCCCTAAAATAAATGGTTTTCTAAATTTTGCTGTAAACATGAGAAATCACTGGTTAAGTTTCAACCCTTATAACTTCCTAACAAAAAAAAAATTTGGTTACAAAATTGTGCTAATGTAAAGTAGACATGTGGAAAATGTTATTTATTAACTATTTTGTTTGACATATTTCTCTGTTTTAAGGGCATAAAAATTCAAAGTTTGAAAATTGCAAAATTTTCCCAAATTTTCGCCAAATTTCCATTTTTTACACAAATAAATGCAACTAATATTGAAGAAATTTTAACACTAACGTGAAGTACAATAAGTCACGAGAAAACAATCTCAGAATTGCCAAGATCCGTTGAAGCGTTCCGGAGTTATTACCTCATAAAGGGACAGTGGTCAGAAATGTAAAAATTGGCCCGGTTATTAACGTGCAAACAACCCTCGGTAGTAAAGGGGTTAACATTGAGGTAATTTTTTACTTATGTTGAGGTTTTAATACTAGAGGTTAAGACTAGTTTTGAGCGATACCATCCGATATCGGAAAGTATCGGTATTGGATTGGATCGGCCGATATTAAAAAAATATCGGATATCGCCGATACCGATCCCCGATCCCAATACAAGTCAATGGGACCAAAATATCGGAATTAAAATAAACCCTTTCTTTCCTTGTAGGTTCATTCTACATGAAGGAAAACAACTAAGAATAATGCAGGATGTATTTGGGGAGGTGGCGGAGACATTAAAGGCATAGAGGTTTAGCCCAATCAAATAGAATAGCATGATTTTTTATTTTTTTTAAAGACGTTCGGAGTGACAAAGATATTGACTATGTAATTTTTTTTTAATTTTGTCAGATATTGATGTTTCACTATTCCATGCCCTTACCCTTCTTTTTTTTTACTTTTCCCACACTTTCATCTTCATCATCATCAGCATCTTTGACATCAACTTCTTCTTCACCTTATTCATCTTCTTCTTCATCTTCTACCTATTTTTTTTTATTACATTCTTCATATTCATTTTATTCAACTATTATTATTCTTCCTATTCTACTTCTTCATCATATTCTCATTTGTGACAGGCATTCCCGTAGTTGTTATCTATAAAAGTTTGAAGATTACACCTTCCGTTCTGCCTGTCACAAAAGTTACATTTGTCCGCGTTCAGTTTGGCTTGTAGCATCAGGCTTTTATCCAGGGGCACCACGAGGAGGAACGGACTCACCCCCATACACTGCTTAGTCTTCTTCTGCATATAATTTAGATAATATCTTTTGCTCTGATATTAAGTGTTATGCTTAATCTTCTTCTGCTCTTTGTTCTGCAGCCTCTTGTTCTTCTGCTTCTCGGTCTTCCATGTCGTCGTCGTCTCCAGGGTCGTCGTCTCCACCGTCGTCGTCTCCGCCGTCGTCGTCGTCATCGGGGTGGTCTTCAGGGTTTTCATCTCCAGGGTCGTCGTCATCTCACTGGTTGTCGTCTCTGGTGTCGTCGTCATCTTAGGGGTGGTCTTCCGGGTCGTCGTCTTTAGGGTCTTCAACTTGGAAATGTAGCAGAAGGTACAAGAAGGCTGAGAAAATGCCAAGAACCAGCTGATGGAACTGGAACTCGGATGGCTAAATGGAATTACCGAGGACCAGCTGACGGTTACTGGAACCCGGTTACTAAGCAGGAGGTACCCGTGCTAAAAAGCACTACCAAGGACCGCCTGACGTTGGCGGAACTCGGATACCCAGAAGGAGGCACCTAAGCCAAAGGCTCTGCCCAGAACCAGCTGACGTTACTGGAGCCAGGATGGGGAGCAGAAGGTACAAGAGCAAAAGACACTGCCGAGAACCAGCTGACGGTACTGGAACCCGGATGGGTAGCCGAAGGTCCAAGAGCCAATGGAACTACCGAGGACCAGCTGACGTTACTGGAACCCGGTTACTAAGCAGGAGGTACCCGTGCCTGAAAGCACTACCAAGGACCACCTGACGTTGGTGGAACTCGGATACCCAGAAGGAGGCACCTAAGCCAAAGGCTCTGCCCGGAACCAGCTGACGGTACTGGAACCAGGATGGGGAGCAGAAGGTACAAGAGCAAAAGACACTGCCGAGAACCAGCTGACGGTGCTGGAACCAGGATGTGGACCAGTAGGTCCACAGGAGAGTAGAGAACAGCTAGGCCGAGAGGCAGCCGCAGTTACCGAACCCCAACAGTCCTACAGGGGGAGCTTGGCCTACTGGCACTACAGAACCAGCCTTGACTGCCAATTCACGCAGCCCACATAGGAAGTTCCTAAACTGGAGGCACCATGAAGTTGGCTAACCCGACCGCAACACGACGGGGCAACGCATAGGCGTCTCAGTGAGCTTGACACTACCCGGAACCAGCTGACGGTGCTGGAATCAGGCTGGGCACGAGGGAGTACCCGTGACAAAAACACTGCTGAGAACAAGCTGGTGGTGCTGGAACACGGATGCGTTGCCCAAGTGTGTAAGAGCCAATGGCACCGAGGACCAGCTGACGGTGCTGGAACACGGTTACTAAGCTGTAGGTACCCGCGCTTAAAAGCACTACCAAGGACCGCCTGGCGTTGGCGGAACTCGGATACCCAGAAGGAGGCACCTAAGCCAAAAGCTGTGCCCGGAACCAGCTGACGGTGCTGGAACCAGGTTGTCGACCAGAAGGTCCACAGGAGAGGAGAGAACAGCTAGGCCGCGAGGCAGCCGCAGTTACCAAACCCAAACAGTCCTACAGGGGGAGCTTGGCCTACTGGCACTACAGAACCAGCCTTGACTGCCAATTCACGCAGCCCACATAGGAAGCTCCTAAACTGGAGGCACCATGGAGTTGGCTAACCCAACCACAACACGACGGGGCAACGCATAAGCGTCTCAGTGAGCTTGACACTACCCGGAACCAGCTGACGGTGCTGGAACCAGGCTGGGCACGAGGGAGTACCCGTGACAAAAACACTGCCGAGAACCAGCTGGCGGTGCTGGAACACGGATGCGTTGCCCAAGTGTGTAAGAGCCAATGGCACCGAGGACCAGCTGACGGTGCTGGAACACGGTTACTAAGCTGTTTGTACCCGCGCTTAAAAGCACTACCAAGGACCACCTGGCGTTGGCGGAACTCGGATACCCAGAAGGAGGCACCTAAGCCAAAGGCTCTGCCCGGAACCAGCTGACGGTGCTGGAACCAGGATGTGGACCAGAAGGTCCACAGGAGAGGAGAGAACAGCTAGGCCGCGAGGCAGCCGCAGTTACCGAACCCCAACAGTCCTACAGGGGGAGCTTGGCCTACTGGCACTACAGAACCAGCCTTGACTGCCAATTCACGCAGCCCACATAGGAAGCTCCTAAACTGGAGGCACCATGGAGTTGGCTAACCCGACCGCAACACGACGGGGCAACGCATAGGCGTCTCAGTGAGCTTGACACTACCCGGAAACAGCTGACGGTGCTGGAACCAGGCTGGGCACGAGGGAGTACCCATGACAAAAACACTGCCGAGAACCAGCTGGCGGTGCCGGAACACGGATGCGTTGCCCAAGTGTGTAAGAGCCAATGGCACCGAGGACCAGCTGACGGTGCTGGAACACGGTTACTAAGCTGTTTGTACCCGCGCTTAAAAGCACTACCAAGGACCACCTGGCGTTGGCGGAACTCGGATACCCAGAAGGAGGCACCTAAGCCAAAAGCTCTGCCCGGAACCAGCTGACGGTGCTGGAACCAGGATGTGGACCAGAAGGTCCACAGGAAAGGAGAGAACAGCTAGGCCGCGAGGCAGCCGCATTTACTGAACCCCAACAGTCCTACAGGGGGAGCTTGGCCTACTGGCACTACAGAACCAGCCTTGACTGCCAATTCACGCAGCCCACATAGGAAGCTCCTAAACTGGAGGCACCATGGAGTTGGCTAACCCGACCGCAACACGACGGGGCAACGCATAGGCGTCTCAGTGAGCTTGACACTACCCGGAACCAGCTGACGGTGCTGGAACCAGGCTGGGCACGAGGGAGTACCCGTGACAAAACCACTGCCGAGAACCAACTGGCGGTGCTGGAACACGGATGCGTTGCCCAAGTGTGTAAGAGCCAATGGCACCGAGGACCAGCTGACGGTGCTGGAACACGGTTACTAAGCTGTTTGTACCCGCGCTTAAAAGCACTACCAAGGACCACCTGGCGTTGGCGGAACTCGGATACCCAGAAGGAGGCACCTAAGCCAAAGGCTCTGCCCGGAACCAGCTGACGGTGCTGGAACCAGGATGTAGACCAGAAGGTCCACAGGAGAGGAGAGAACAGCTAGGCCGCGAGGCAGCCGCAGTTACCGAACCCCAACAGTCCTACAGGGGGAGCTTGGCCTACTGGCACTACAGAACCAGCCTTGACTGCCAATTCACGCAGCCCACATAGGAAGCTCCTAAACTGGAGGCACCATGGAGTTGGCTAACCCGACCGCAACACGACGGGGCAACGCATAGGCGTCTCAGTGAGCTTGACACTACCCGGAACCAGCTGACGGTGCTGGAACCAGGCTGGGCACGAGGGAGTACCCGTGACAAAAACACTGCCGAGAACCAGCTGGCAGTGCTGGAACACGGATGCATTGCCTATTCAAGATTGTCTTCCTAGAGCCCCAACTAGCGGTGTTGGAGCAAAGGGTAAGCAGGGGGAGCATAGTGTAGGCCGAAGCCTGCACTGGAGGCAGCTTTGTGTCTGCGTTACGTTTGCAGGACACGTTGCCGGCTACACAGCGGGGGAACAGCTGGCGTTGCTGAACCCCACTGACACATTGGCTGGTGTTTTTCTCTGTGCAGCTAGCACTTCCAGGCAAAAACTGGCGGTGTTAGAGCCCAGGGTCTGCAGGAGGAGCAGAGTGTAGGCTGAAGCCTAGTAGAACCAATTTCAAAGGTAACCTTTAACCCTCCCTCAGGTGTTACAAAGTAGAAGAGCCACACCTTGTGCAGCAGTAATGCTCCACAAGTTAAAGGTTGCTCTTTAAATTTTGCTCATTGCACACGCTGAATGAAACATGTACACAATTTTGCCCATTATACAGTAAGACTGTATTGGAGGCGTGACTTGTCTTTTTAAGGAGACGCAGCACAGGTGTCCAAAAATAACGCCTTGGTGCTGGGCGCAGCCTCTTGAGCGTTGTTATTTGCTGTACAGGAGTCTGTGCTCTTGTTAGCCCTTGCCCATGCCCTGTTAGTGCTGCCCGTCTTATGACCTCATTTCATGTTGGCCGGTGCGGTTAACGATGGCCATGAATCCCAGACCCACAGTGTCTTTTCATAAAGTCACAGTGCTGGGCTGGGATTCGTGGCCTTGCACAGTAAATATCTTTGCGCTCACACATGTCCTTACACCTGCTTCAGACTGGGCGGCATCAGCTGATCCCTTATTGCCTTCCGCGGCCATGAGGCCGCACAGTCTGAAGAAGGCGGAATGAGGGGAGGGAAGACAGGCGAAGATATGCACTGCTAGTGCCCATCAATCACACCCTCGCAGTCAAAATATATCAGACAATGAGGAGCATTGTGTTGGGCAGGGCGGACGCACAGGCACAGGCAGCCAACCAATGATGTCAGAAGACGGCCAGTGTTACCTAGGGGGGTGCTGCGTGTCATTAAAATGAAAAGTCACACCTCAGGGACACTATAATGGTCTCTAATGAGACACATTTTGTACGTGTTTGTTGAGTTCGACGTGGGCAAGGAGAAAAAGTCAGCCACGTTGTACAAATGCAGCATTACTGCTGTCCAAGGTGGCTGTTATACATAGAAACACCTGGGGGGGGCAGGGTCCCTTTAATTTCAGTTCAGGTGCCTGCGTGGCGTTTGCAGGACACGTTGCTGGCTACACAGCAGGGGAACAGCTGGCGGTGCTGAACCCCACTGACACATTGGCTGGTGTTTTTCTCTGTGCAGCTAGCACGTCCGGGCAAAAACTGGCAGTGTTAGAGCCCAGGGTCAGCAGGAGGAGGAGAGGAGCAGAGAGTAGGCCGAAGCTTGCACTGGTAGCAGCTTTTGTTCTGTTGTGCCAGCGTGGCTTGTGCTGTACACGTTGCCTACTACACAGCAGGGGAACAGCTGGCGTTGCTGAACCCCACTGACACATTGGCTGGTGTTTTTCTCTGTGCAGCTAGCACGTCCGGGCAAAAACTGGCAGTGTTAGAGCCCAGGGTCAGCAGGAGGAGGAGAGGAGCAGAGAATAGGCTGAAGCCTGCACTGGTGGCAGCTTTTGTTCTGTTGTGCCAGCGTGGCTTGTGCTGTACACGTTGCCGACTACACAGCAGGGGAACAGCTGGCGTTGCTGAACCCCACTGACACATTGGCTGGTGTTTTTCTCTGTGCAGCTAGCACTTCCGGGCAAAAACTGGTGGTGTTAGAGCCCAGGGTCAGCAGGAGGAGGAGAGGAGCAGAGTGTAGGCCGAAGCCTAATTGAACCAATTTCAAAGGTAACCTTTAACCCACCCTCAGGTGTTACAATGTAGAAGAGCCATACCTTATGCAGCAGTAATGCTCCACAAGTGAAAGGATGCTCTTTAAATTTTGCTCATTGCACACGCTGAATGAAAGACGTACACAATTTTTGCCCATTGTACAGTAAAACTGTGTTGGAGGCTTGACTTGTCTTTTTAAGGAGACGCAGCACAGGTGTCCAAAAACAACGCCTTGGTGCTGGGCGCAGCCTCCTGAGCGTTATTTGCTGTACAGGAGTCTGCGCTCTTGTTATCCCTTGGCCATGCGCTGTGAGCGCTGCCTGTCTTCTCACCTCATTTCATGTTGGCCGGTGCGGTTATCGATGGCCATGAATCCCAGACCCCCAGTGTGTTTTCAAAAATTCACACTGCGGGGCTGGGATTCATGGCCTTGTGTAGTAAATATGTTCGCCGCTCACACATGTCCTTACACCTGCTTTAGACTGGGCGGCCTCAGCTGATCCCTTATTGCATGCCGCGGCCATGAGGCCGCACAGTCTGAAGAAGGCGAAAGGAGATGAGTGGAGACAGGCGAACATATGCACTGCACTTGCCCATCAATCACACCCTCGCAGTCAAAATATATGAGACAACGAGTGGCGTTGCGTCGGGCAGGGCGAACGCACAGGCACAAGCAGCCAACCAATGATGTCAGAAGATGGGCAGCGCTACCAAGGGGGGTACTGCGTGTCATTAAAAAGGAAAGTCACACCTCAGGGACATTGTAATGGTCTGTAATGAGACACATTTTGTACGTGTTAAATTCCACGTGGGCAAGGAGAAAAAGTCAGCCACCTTGTACAAATGCAGCATTACTGCTGTACAAGGAGGCTGTTATACATAGAAAAACCTGGGGGTGGGGGCAGGGTCCCTTTAATTTCAGTTCAGGTGCCTGCGTGGCGTTTGCAAGACACGTTGCCGGCTACACAGCAGGGGAACAGCTGGCGGTGCTGAACCCCACTGACACATTGGCTGGTGTTTTTCTCTGTTCAGCTAGCACGTCCGGGCAAAAACTGGCGGTGTTAGAGCCCAGGGACAGCAGGAGGAGGAGAGGAGCAGAGTGTAGGCCGAAGCCTGCACTGGTGGCAGCTTTTGTTCTGTTGTGCCAGCGTGGCTTGTGCTGGACATGTTGCCGGCTACACAGCAGGGGAACAGCTGGCGGTGCTGAACCCACTAACACATTGGCTGGTGTTTTTCTCTGTGCAGTTAGCATGTCCGGGCAAAAACTGGCGGTGTTAGAGCCCAGGGACAGCAGGAGGAGGAGAGGAGCAGAGTGTAGGCCAAAGCCTGCACTGGTGGCAGCTTTTGTTCTGTTGTGCCAGCGTGGCTTGTGCTGGACACGTTGCCGGCTACACAGCAGGGGAACAGCTGGCGGTGCTGAACCCACTAACACATTGGCTGGTGTTTTTCTCTGTGCAGCTAGCACGTCCGGGCAAAAACTGGCGGTGTTAGAGCCCAGGCCGAAGCCTAATTGAACCAATTTCAAAGGTAACCTTTAACCCACCCTCAGGTGTTACAATGTAGAAGAGCCACACCTTGTGTAGCACTAATGCTCCACAAGTGAAAGGTTGCTCTTTAAATTTTGCTCATTGCACACGCAGAATGAAAGACGTAAACAATTTTGCCCATTGTACAGTAAAACTGTATTGGAGGCGTGACTTGTGTTTTTAAGGAGACGCAGCACAGGTGGCCAAAAATAACGCCTTGGTGCTGGGCGCTGCCTCCTGAGCGTCGTTAGTTGCTGTACAGGAGTCTGCGCTCTTGTTATCCCTTGGCCATGCGCTGTGAGCGCTGCCTGTCTTCTCACCTCATTTCATGTTGGCCGGTGCGGTTATCGATGGCCATGAATCCCATACCCACAGTGTCTTTTCATAAAGTCACACTGCAGGGCTGGGATTCATGGCCTTGCGCAGTAAATATGTTTGCCGCTCACACATGTCCTTACACCTGCTTCAGACTGGGCGGCCTCAGCTGATCCGTTATCGCATGCTACGGCCATGAGGCCGCACAGTCTGAAGAAGGCGGAAGGAGATAAGTGAAGACAGGCGAACATATGCACTGCATATGACCATCAATCACACCCTCGCAGTCAAAATATATGAGACAACGAGGGGCGTTGTGTCGGGCAGGGCGGACGCACAAGCACAAGCAGCCAACCAATGATGTCAGAAGACGGGCAGCGCTACCAAGGGGGGTGCTGCGTATCCTTAGCAAGGAAAGTCACACCTCTGGGATAGTGTAATGGTCTCCAATGAGACACATTTTGTACGTGTTGAGTTCCACGTGGGCAAGGAGAAAAAGTCAGCCACCTTGTACAAATGCAGCATTACTGCTGTACAAGGTGGCTGTTATACATAGATACACCTGGGGGTGGGGGGCAGTGTCCCTTTAATTTCAGTTCAGGTGCCTGCGTGGCGTTTGCAGGTCACGTTGCCGGCTACACAGCAGGGGAACAGCTGGCGTTGCTGAACCCCACTGACACATTGGCAGGTGTTTTTCTCTGTGCAGCTAGCACGTCCGGGCAAAAACTGGTGGTGTTAGAGCCTAGGGTCAGCAGGAGGAGGAGAGGAGCAGAGTGTAGGCCGAAGCCTGCACTGGTGGCAGCTTTAGGTCTGTTGTGCCAGCGTGGCTTGTGCTGGACACGTTGCCGGCTACACAGCAGGGGAACAGCTGGCGTTGCTGAACACCACTGACACATTGGCTGGTCTTTTTCTCTGTGCAGCTAGCACGTCCGGGCAAAAACTGGCGGTGTTAGAGCCTAGGGTCAGCAGGAGGAGGAGAGGAGCAGAGTGTAGGCCGAAGCCTGCACTGGTGGCAGCTTTAGGTCTGTTGTGCCAGCGTGGCTTGTGCTGGACACGTTGCCGGCTACACAGCAGGGGAACAGCTGGCGTTGCTGAACCCCACTGACACAATGGCGGGTGTATTTATCTGTGCAGCCAGCACTTCCGGGCCCCAACTGGCGTTGTTAGAGCCCAGGGTCTGCAGGAGGAGCAGAGTGTAGGCCGAAGCCTAATTGAACCAATTTCAAAGGTAACCTTTAACCCACCCTCAGGTGTTACAATGTACAAGAGCCACACCTTGTGCAGCATTAATGCTGCACAAGTCAGAGGTTGCTCTATGAATTTTTCTACTTGCACACGCTGAATGAAACACGTACACAACTTTTGCCCATTGTACAGTAAAACTGTATTGGAGACGTGACTTGTCTTTTTAAGGAGACGCAGCACAGGTGTCCAAAATAACGCCTTGGTGCTGGGCGCAGCCTCCTGAGCGCTGTTATTTGCTGTACAGGAGTCTGCGCTCTTGTTATCCCTTGGCCATGCGCTGTGAGCGCTGCCTGTCTTCTCACCTCATTTCATGTTGGCCGGTGCGGTTATCGATGGCCAGGAATCCCAAACCCGCAGTGTCTTTTCATAAAGTCACACTGCAGGGCTGGGATTCATGGCCTTGCGCAGTAAATATGTTTGCCGCTCACTCATGTCCTTACACCTGCTTCAGACTGGGCGGCCTCAGCGGATCCCTTATCGCATGCCGCGGCCATGAGGCCGCACAGTCTGAAGAAGGCGGAAGGAGATGAGGGAAGACAGGCGAACATATGCACTGCACATGCCCATCAATCACACCCTCGCAGTCAAAATAGATCAGACAACGAGGGGCGTTGTGTCGGGCATGGCGGACGCACAGGCACAGCCAGCCAACCAATGATGTCAGAAGACGGGCAGCGCTACCAAGGGGGTGCTGCGTGTCATTAAAAAGGAAAGTCACACCTCAGGGACAATGTAATGGTCTGTAATGAGACACATTTTGTACGTGTTAAATTCCACATGGGCAAGAAAAAAAAGTCAGCCACCTTGTACAAATGCAGCATTACTGCTGTACAAGGTGGCTGTTATACATAGAAACACCTGGGGGGGGCAGGTTCCCTTTAATTTCAGTTCAGGTGCCTGCATGGCGTTTGCAGGTCACGTTGCCGGCTACACAGCAGAGGAACAGCTGGCGGTGCTGAACCCCACTGACACTTTGGCGGGTGTTTTTCTCTATGCAGCTAGCACTTCCGGGCTAAAACTGGCGGTGTTAGAGCCCAGGGTCAGCAGGAGGAGGAGAGGAGCAGCGTGTGGGCCGAAGCCTGCACTGGTGGCAGCTTTTGTTCTGTTGTGCCAGCGTGGCTTGTGCTGGACACATTGCCAGCTACACAGCAGGGGAACAGCTGGCGTTGTTGAACTCCACTGACACATTGGCTGGTGTTTTTCTCTGTGCAGCTAGCACGTCTGGGCAAAAACTGGCGGTGTTAAAGCCCAGGGTCAGCAGGAGGAGGAGAGGAGCAGAGTGTAGGCCGAAGCCTGCACTGGTGGCAGCTATTGTTCTGTTGTGTCTGCGTGGCGTTTGCAGGACACGTTGCCGGCTACACAGCAGGGGAACAGCTGGCATTGCGGAACCCCACTGACACATCAGCGAGTGTTTTTTCTGTGTAGACAACACTTCCAGGTGACAACTGACAGTGTTGAAACCCAGGGAATTAAAGAGGAGCAAAGTGTAGGCCGAAGCCTGCACTGGAGGCAGGAAAATATCTGTTATTGTGCCAGCGTGGCTTGTGCTGGACACGATGCCGGCTACACAACAGAGGAACAGCTGGCGTTGCTGAACCCCACTGACACATTGGCGGGTGTTTTTCTCTGTGCAGCTAGCACTTCCGGGCAACAACTGGCAGTGTTAGAGCCCAGGGTCTGCAGTAGAAGCAGAGTGTAAGCCGAAGACTGCAGTGGAGCAAGTTGAAAGGGAACCTTTAAGCCCCCCAGGCATTTGTTGCTGAAAGAGCCATCTTGTACAGCAGTAATACTGCACATGGAAAATGGTGGCTCTTAAAATTATGCTCCTTGAAAACACTGAAGTACACACTCATATAATGTGTCCCCTCACACCGTTAAACCGTCCCGGAGGTGGGACTTTCCTTTGTAATGTGACACAGCACAGCCGTTATTCCAACCCCCTTGGTGCCGTGCGCCACCTCCTCAACGTTGTTTGATTCTGTCACGGAGCCCGCGCTGTAATGTTATCCCTTGGCCATGCACAGTTAGCGGTGCCCGTCTTCTGACATCATTTAGGTGTCAGGCTGGCAGTGCCTGTGCGTCCAAGCTGCCCGAGATCCAACCTCGTAGTGTCATCTAATGTAATCCCACTGCGGGCCTGGGATCCATGGGCATGCGCAGTGCATATCATCGCCTCTCACTCCCCTCCTTCCTGCTTCTTCAGACTGTGCGGCGTCACGGCCGTGGCATGCTATTAGGGATCAGCTGACGCCGCCTAGTCTGAAGAAGCGTGAAGAAGGGGAGTGAGAGGCTAGTATATGCACTGCGCATGGCCATGGATACCAGGCCCACTGTGGGATCACATTAGACGACACTGTGAGGTGGGATTTCGGGCAGCTTGGACGCACAGGCGCAGCCCGGACGACAACAAATGATGTCAGAGGACGGGCAGCGCAAACTGTGCATGGCCAAGGGATAACATAACAGCGCAGGGTCCGTGACAGAATCAAACAACGCTAAGGAGGCAGCGCACGGAGCCAAGGGGGTAGGAATGATGGCTGTGCTGCGTCACATTACAAAGGAAAGTCCCACCTCCGGGACGGTTTGACGGTGTGAGGCGACACATTACATGAGTGTGTAGTTCAGCGTTTCCAAGGAGCATAATTTAAAAAGTGACCTTTTCCTTGTGCAGTATTAGTGCTGCACAAGGTGGCTCTTTCAGTAACAAACGCCTAGGGAGGAGGGGGGGGACAGGTCCCCTTACATTTTAGTTGTGCCAGCGTGGCGGTCGCATGACACGTTGCCGGATACACAGCTGGGGATCAGCTGACGTTACTGAACCCCAATAACAGAGGAGCGACTGTTGACTGTGCAGACACTACTTCCAGGCACTAACTGGCGGTGTTAGAGCCCAGGGACAGCAGGAGGAGCAGATTGGAGGTATTGCTGCACACACAGCTGGGGATCAGCTGACATTACTGAACCCCAATAACAGAGGAGCGACTGTTGACTGTGCAGACAGCACTTCCAGGCACCAACTGGCGGTGTTAGAGCCCAGGGACAGCAGGAGGAGCAGATTGGAGGTATTGCCGCACACACAGCTGGGGATCAGCTGACGTTACTGAACCCCAATAACAGAGGAGCGACTGTTGACTGTGCAAACAGCACTTCCAGGCACCAACTGGTGGTGTTGGAGCCCAGGGACAGCACGAGTAGCAGAGGAACAGAGTGTAGGCCGAAGCCTGATTGGAGCAAGTTGAAAGGGAACCTTTAACCCACCCCCCCCCCCAAGACGTTTGTAGCTGAAAGAGCCATCTTGTGCAGCACTAAGGATGCAAAAGGAAAAGGTTGCTCTTTTAATTATGCTCCATGCAAACACAGAAGTAAACACTAAGAATGTGTCCCCTTATACCGTAAAACCGTCCCGGAGGTGCGAATTTCCTTCGTAATGGGACGCAGCACAGCTGTCATTCCTACCCCCTTGGTGCCGTGCGCTGCCTCCTCAGCGTTATTTTAAGATGTCACGGACCCTGCGCTGTTCTGTTATCCCTTGGCCATGCCCAATTTGCGCTTCCTGCCTTCTGACATAATTTGGTGTCAGGCTGTCAGTGCCTGTGCGTCCACGCTGCCCCAGATCCCACCTCGAAGTGTCGTCTAATGTAATCCCACTGCGGGCCTTGGATCCATGGGCATGCACAGTGCATATCCTCGCCTCTCACTCCCCTCCTTCCCTTTTCTTCAGACTGTGCGGCGTCACGGCCGTGGCATGCTATTAGGGATCAGCTGACGGCGCACAGTCTGAAGAAGGCGGAGGGAGATGAGCGAGAGCCCGAGGGGAAGATATGCACTGCGCATGCCCATGGATCCCAGGCTCGCAGTGTGATTCAATCAGAAGACACTGCGAGGTGGGATCTCGGGCAGCGCGGGCGCACAGGCGCAGCCAGCCTGACACCAAATTATGTCAGAAGACAGGCAGCGCAAATTGGGCATGGACAAGGGATGACAGAACAGCGCAGGGTCCGTGACAGCTTAAAACAACACTGAGGAGGCAGCGCACGGCACCAAGGGGGTAGGAATGACGGCTGTGCTGCGTCACATTACGAAGGAAAGTCCCAGCTCCGGGACGGTATAACGGTATCAGTGAACACATTTTATAAGTGTTAAGTTATGCGTGTGCAAGGAGCTAAACTAAACGAGCTACCTTTTCCTTGTGCAGCATTACTGCTGCACAAGGTGGCTCTTTCAGTAACAAACGCCAGGGGAAGGGGGGGGACAGGTTCCCTTACATCTAGGTTGTTGTGCCAGCGTAGCGGTCGCAGGACACATTGCCAGCTACACAGCTGGGGATCACCTGACGTTACTGAAACCCTATAACACTGGGTCGTATGTTTTGACTGTGCAGCCTGCACTTCTGAGCCGCAACTGTCGGTGTTGGAGCCCAGGAATAGCAGTTCAGGTGGTAGAAAGATGAACATATCAGGAGACCTGGATGACACCCAATTACTTAATCAGGCAGAGGAGTGGCAAATTCCTGCGAGATCCAGGCCTGGTTCATTTTCAGAAAAGTAAGCCGGTCAACGTTATCGGAGGATAGTCTGTTAGTACACCACCTGCGGCACTAAAGACATGTTCTGATAAGACACTAGCCGCAGGGCAAGCCAGCACCTCCAATGCATACTGGCTTAGCTCTGGCCATGTATCCAGCTGAGAGACCCAAAACTTGAACGGGGAAGAGCCGTCTGGGAGTACAGTAAGAGGGCAAGACATGTAGTCTGTCACCATCTGACGGAACCGTTGCCTCCTGCTGACTGGAGCCGCCGGTGATGGTGTAGACATTTGGGGCGAACACACAAAAGTTTGCCACAGTTGTGCCATACTGGTCTTGCCTTGGGCAGAGGCACTGCTTTTGCTCCCTCTTTGTGCAGAGCCTCCTCCACTGCCTCGACGCACTGAGCTGCTTTGTAAAGCACTAGCAGCACTCCTCTCAGTTGGACTGGAGAAGATGATGGAATTCACCAGTGTGTCGTGGTACTCCCGCATTTTACGCTCCCGGGTCAACGCTGGGATGAGGTTTTGGACGTTGTCACGGTAGCGAGGATCGAGGAGGGTGAACACCCAATAATCAGGCATGTTGAGAATGTGGTCGATGCGGCGGTCGTTTCTCAGGCACTGCAGCATGAAATCAACCATGTGCTGCAGACTGCCAACTGGCTCAGAAACGCTGTCCCCTGCTTGAGACATGATCTCTGCCCGCTCGTCATCACCCCACCCTCGCTGTACACACTGACCACTGGACAATTGTCTCACTCCCTCCTCTGGACGGAGCTCTTCCTCCTCCATTGACTCCTCCTCATCCTCCTCACAAAGTGGCACCTGCGTACCCCTTTGTGAGGAACCACGTGGCGCTGACTCTCCAGAAGCTGATGGAAAAGGTGACTCCTCATCCTCCACCTCTTCCACAACATCATCCCTTAACGCTTGCAAAGTTTGTTGAAGCAGGCAGATAAGGGGGACAGTCATGCTGACTAGTGCATCATCTGCACTTGCCATCCGCGTGGAATAATCAAAAGGACGGAAAACCTGGCAGACGTCCTTCATAGTGGCCCACTCTGTGGTTGTGAAGTCTGATCGGCGCTGACTGCGACTTTTTTGCGCCTGATGCAGCTGGTACTCCATTACTGCTTGCTGCTGCTCACACAACCGCTCCAACATATGTAACGTGGAATTTCACCTGGTAGGTAGGTCACATATGATGCGGTGTTCCGGAAGGCGGAATCGGCGCTGCAGAGCAGCAATGCGGGATCTTGCCAAGCTGGAACGCCGCAAGTGAGCACACTCTAGGTGGACCTTGTGCAGCAGTTCATCAAGATCCGGATAGTCCCTCAGAAAACTCTGCACAACCAAATTGAGCACATGTGCCAGATATGGGATATGAGTGAGGTTGCCAATGGCCAAAGCTGCCACCAGATTTCGGCCATTGTCACACACTACCATGCCTGGCTGGAGATTCGCTGGCACAAACCACACATCGCTCTCCTGCTTGATGGCATTCCAGAGCTCCTGCGCTGTGTGGCTTCGTTTCCCCAAAGAAACTAGTTTCAAGACGGCCTGTTGACGTTTGGCCACGGCTGTGTTCATGTCGGTCGTAACAGGTAAACGTTCATGGGTCCATGTGGAGGTGGACTGTGACGGCTCCTGCAGCGATGATTCCGAGGAACTTGTGTATGAGGAGGAGTCAATGCGTACAGACTGGATTCCTGCAATCCTTGGAGTGGGCAGGACACGTCCTGCGCCACTCGCACGATCTGTACCTGGCTCAACAACATTTACCCAATGGGCAGTGAGGGAAATGTATTGCCCCTGTCAATGTTGACTGGTCCACGCATCGGTGGTGAGGTGGACCTTGCTACTGACGGCGTTCAGTAGCGCGTGTTTTATGTGTCCCTCCACATGCTTGTGCAGGGCAGGGACAGCTTGCCTGCTGAAGTAAAAGCGGCTGGGCACCTTGTACTGTGGGACTGCCAATGCCATCAAGTCACGGAAGCTGTCAGTCTCCACCAGCCTGAATGAGAGCATTTCCAGTGACAGAAGTTTGGCAATGCCTGCATTCAGAGCCTGTGCTCGGGGGTGGTTGGCCGAGAATGCCCACCTTTCCTCCCATGCCTGTACTACCGATGGCTGTAGAGTAGACTGGGAGTGTGAGGATGACTGGGAATGTGGTGCTGTAGGTGGAATTACACTAGGTCTCTGGACAACAGTGCCAGAGGTTCTTCCATGGCGATCCTGGGAGGAAGCCGAACCAGCTGTGCGTGAGCTGGAGGAAGAGGCAACACGAGCTGAAGAGGTGGTAGCTGCCACTGTTGGTTGGCCTAGGTCTTCAGTGTGTTTTTGTAACTCCACCGCGTGCCTGGTCCGCACATGTTTCCACATATTTGTGGTATTGAGGTTGCTGACACTTTTACCTCTTTTGACTTTCTGATGACACAGCTTGCATTTGACAAAACAAATGTCATCTGCAACTGTGTCAAAAAAGGACCAGGCACTGCAAGTCTTGGGAGCGCCCTTTTTGGCTTTTGAAAGAGACAGGCTCCTAACGCGTGCCAAAGTGGAGGCTACAGGCTCCGCAGTCTTCCCCCTCCCTCTCCCTCTTTGACCCGTTAGGGGAATCTCTTCCTCAGAGCTGCTCCCACCACCTTCCTGTTCCTCACGCCACGATGGGTCAAGGACCTCATCATCTCCACTACCCTCTGCCACCAACTGCTCCTCCTGGGTAGTCTCGGCAGCACATTACACACCAGAAAGCGGCACCTGAGTTTCATCATCAGATGCGTACTGTGCTGTGGTCACCGGAGGCACTGGCCCACCCGCCTCTTCAGAGTCAGAGAGACAAAGCTGTTGGGCATCACTGCACACTGCCTCTTCTTCCATTTCTCCAATGCTGCTTGGCTGGCCCCCTGTTTCCAAGCCAAGAGATTCAGAGAACAGAAGTAGAGACGGCTCCTGTCCTGGGCTCTCTGACTGCCTGGCCAATTTGGCAGGTGGTGAAGAGACAGATGGCTGCTCTCCAGTGGTCTATGCCTGAGAGGATGTGGCACTAATTGAAGTCGATGCCGATGCGTTAGCTGCCATCCATCCGACAATGGCTTCAATTTGATCTTCTCGCAGCAGCGGTGCACGGCGCTCTCCGACAAAGCTGCGCATGAAGGACTGTTCCCTGCTGAAACTGAGTGATGATGAGTCACCGGTGCCCGCAGCAGGCACAGAATCACCACGTCCTCTCCCTGCTCCTCTCCCTGCTCCGCGCCCACGCCCACGTGCCTTACTCCCTGCCCTCTTCATCTTGGTTGACAGATAAAGATAAGCAGAAAAGTACTAAGGCCTTAGTGTGCTTATTCCTGAAATGCTCCTCCTAACAGGTGTAAGAAACACTAATGTTGTAAAGTGTGGACTAGACTTTATTATTTATAAAATGTGGCCTACACAAGTGTTAAGTGGTGTTTGGTGAACTTTCCTTTTTTTTTCTGCAGATCGGGCTACAGAGCGAGTTTAATTCACACGGGGACCATGCAGACAGCCGTAAACGGCGCTGCAAGGCCCAAAAACATTCCTCTAGGTTATCCTATGTAGTGTTTTTCCACTATTTAGCTGAAGACGGGTGGAAAGACACTAATAGGAAATTTTTGGAAAAATTTTCAACAGGCTGCACTATTTGAAAAAAAGGACAAGTTATTCAACGGTATAAGGCAGTGACGCACCCTGAGCTGAATACAACCGGCTGTGGCTGCACACAGACTACAGGGCGAGCTGCGCTCACACAGAGACCGTGCTTACAGCCGTAAACGGCGCTGCAAGGCCCAAAAACACTCCTCTAGGTTATCCTATGTAGTGTATTTCCACTATTTAGCTGGAGACGGGTGGAAAGACACTAATAGGAAATTTTTTGAAAAATTTTCAACAGGCTGCACTATTTGAAAAAAAAGACAAGTTATTCAACGGTATGAGGCAGTGACGCACCCTGAGCTGAATACAACCGGCTGTGGCTGCACACAGACTACAGGGCGAGCTGCGCTCACACGGAGACCGTGCAGACAGCCGTAAACGGCGCTGCAAGGCCCAAAAACCCCCCTCTAGGTTATCCTATGTAGTGTTTTTCCACAATTTAGCTGGAGACGGGTATTTTTTCTAATAGGAAATTTTAGAAAAAATGTGCAGCAGGCTGCACTATGAGCAAAAAAGGACAATGGATAGAACTGTATGAGGCAGTGTGAACCCCCCCTGAGCTGAATACAACCTGGCATATGGCTGCACACAGACCACAGAGTGAGCTGCACACACACACACACAGAGACCTTGCAGAACGCTGTTAAAACAGCGCTGCAAGGCAAGAGCAAGGTGAACACACAGCGTTTGCTAAATTAGCCTTGGAAAAGCAAAATAAAGCAATTAGCTATCTCAACTGGCCCTCAGTTAGAACACAGCGTCCTGTCCCTAACTGAAATCACAGCAGAGTGAGCGCAAAATGGCGGCAGCGTTTTTTATAGTGCAGAGTGACATCATTTCAGCAGCCAATCACAGCCTTGCCAGTACTTACATGCCCACCATGCTAAACAGGATGTGCCCACACTTCCATTCATTCCTCATTGGCTGTTGCGTGCAGTTTGAATTCTGGGAACTTCCGATTCCGGTATCCGATACGCGGGAAATATCGGAATTCGGTATCGAAATTCCGATACCGCAAATATCGGCCGATACCCGATACTTGCGGTAACGGAATGCTCAACACTAGTTAAGACCCTACTGATTGGTTACACCTTGGGGCTGGTGGGATGGCTTTTACGCTTTTTTTGATTAAAAATAGTGCTTTCTAAGTACCACATTTTATTTCTATACACTATTGCTTTTAACTTACTTACAGCAGGGTATATGTTCATTTTGTTTTTATGTTAGTACTAGATGGTGGCCCGATTCTAACGCATTGGGTATTCTAGAATATGCATGTCGACGTAGTATATTGCACAACCCACGTAGTATATTGCTCAGCCACGTAGTATATTGCCCAGCCACGTAGTATATTGCCCAGTCACGTAGTATATTGCCCAGCCATGTAGTATATTGCCCAGCCACGTAGTATATTGCCCAGCTACGTAGTATATTGTACAGCGACGTAGTATACAGCACAGAGCCACGTAGTATACAGCACAGACACGTAGTATATTGCCCAGCCACGTAGTATATTGCATATTGCACAGTCACATAGTATATTGCCCAGTCACATAGTATATTGCCCAGTCACGTAGTATATTGCCCAGTTACATAGTATATTGCCCAGCCACATAGTATATTGCCCAGCCATGTAGTATATTGCCCAGCTATGTAGTATATTGCCCAGTCACGTAGTATATTGCCCAGTCACATAGTATATTGCCCAGTCACGTAGTATATTGCCCAGTCACATAGTAAACAGCACAGAGCCACGTAGTATATTGCCCAGCCACGTAGTATACAGCACAGAGCCACGTAGTATATTGTCCAGCCACGTAGTATATTGCCCAGCGACGTAGTATATTGCCGAGTCACATAGTATATTGCCCAGCCACGTAGTATATTGCCCAGTCACGTAGTATATTGCTCAGCGACGTAGTATACAGCACAGACACGTATTATACTGCCCAGTCCCGTAGTATATTGGACAGTCACGTAGTATATTGCCCAGCCACATAGTATATTGCCCAGACACTTACAGTGGGGCAAAAAAGTATTTAGTCAGTCAGCAGATGAGAGGCGTCTGTAATTTACATCATAGGTAGACCTCAACTATGGGAGACAAACTGAGAAAAAAAAATCCAGAAAATCACATTGTCTGTTTTTTTAACATTTTATTTGCATATTATGGTGGAAAATAAGTATTTGGTCAGAAACAAAATTTCATCTCAATACTTTGTAATATATCCTTTATTGGCAATGACAGAGGTCAAACGTTTTCTGTAAGTCTTCACAAGGTTGCCACACACTGTTGTTGGTATGTTGGCCCATTCCTCCATGCAGATCTCCTCTAGAGCAGTGATGTTTTTGGCTTTTCGCTTGGCAACACGGACTTTCAACTCCCTCCAAAGGTTTTCTATAGGGTTGAGATCTGGAGACTGGCTAGGCCACTCCAGGACCTTGAAATGCTTCTTACGAAGCCACTCCTTCGTTGCCCTGGCGGTTTGCTTTGGATCATTGTCATGTTGAAAGACCCAGCTATGTTTCATCTTCAATGCCCTTGCTGATGGAAGGAGGTTTGCTATCAAAATCTCACGATACATGGCCCCATTCATTCTTTCATGTACCCGGATCAGTCGTCCTGGCCCCTTTGCAGAGAAACAGCCCCAAAGCATGATGTTTCCACCACCATGCTTTACAGTAGGTATGGTGTTTGATGGATGCAACTCAGTATTCTTTTTCCTCCAAACACGACAAGTTGTGTTTCTACCAAACAGTTCCAGTTTGGTTTCATCAGACCATAGGACATTCTCCCAAAACTCCTCTGGATCATCCAAATGCTCTCTAGCAAACTTCAGACGGGCCTGGACATGTACTGGCTTAAGCAGTGGGACACGTCTGGCACTGCAGGATCTGAGTACATGGTGGCGTAGTGTGTTACTTATGGTAGGCCTTGTTACATTTGTCCCAGCTCTCTGCAGTTCATTCACTAGGTCCCCCCGCGTGGTTCTGGGATTTTTGTTCACCGTTCTTGTGATCATTCTGACCCCACGGGGTGGGATTTTGCATGGAGCCCCAGATCGAGGGAGATTATCAGTAGTCTTGTATGTCTTCCATTTTCTAATTATTGCTCCCACTGTTGATTTCTTCACTCCAAGCTGGTTGGCTATTGCAGATTCAGTCTTCCCAGCCTGGTGCAGGGCTACAATTTTGTTTCTGGTGTCCTTTGACAGCTCTTTGGTCTTCACCATAGTGGAGTTTGGAGTCAGACTGTTTGAGGGTGTGCACAGGTGTCTTTTTATACTGATAACAAGTTTAAACAGGTGCCATTACTACAGGTAATGAGTGGAGGAAAGAGGAGACTCTTAAAGAAGAAGTTACAGGTCTGTGAGAGCCAGAAATCTTGATTGTTTGTTTCTGACCAAATACTTATTTTCCACCATAATATGCAAAAAAAAATGATAAAAAAACAGACAATGTGATTTTCTGGATTTTTTTTCTCAGTTTGTCTCCCATAGTTGAGGTCTACCTATGATGTAAATTACAGACGTCTCTCATCTTTTTAAGTGGTGGAACTTGCACTATTGCTGACTGACTAAATACTTTTTTGCCCCACTGTATGTAACAGGTTAAAAAAGAGTTAAAATAAATAAATATATACTCACCTTCCGAGGGAGCCCTTGTAGTCCTGTCGCCTGTGTGCGGTGCAGGCAGCAGCTTCCGGTCCCAGGGTTGGATGAGCGCAGGACCTGTGATGACGTCACGGTCACATGACCGTGACGTCATGGAAGGTCCTTCTCGCATACCATCCTTGGCCCCGGAACCTGCCGCTTGCACTGCCGAGGAGAGGACGTGACGACGGAGGGTGAAAATAGCAGTTTTTTTGTTTTTTTATTATTTTTAACATTATATTTCTTTTACTATTGATGCCGCATAGGCAGCATCAATAGTAAAAAGTTGGGGACACACAGGGTTAATAGCAGCGGTTACAGAGTGCGTTACCTGTGGCATAACGCGGTCCGTTACCGCCAGTATTAACCCTGTGTGAGCGGTGACCGGAGGGGAGTATGCAGGCGCCGGGCACTGACTGCGGGGAGTAAGGAACGGCCATTTTCTTCCGGACTGTGCCCGTCGCTGATTGGTCGTGGCTGTTTTGCCGCAACCAATCAGCTACTTGGATTTCCATGACAGACAGAGGCCGCGACCAATGAATTTCCATGACAGACAGACAGAAAGACAGACAGACAGACAGATGGAAGTGACCCTGAGACAATTATATAGTAGATTTGTCTGTTTAATGGCCAGTGTGGAGATGCTTCTACACATTGCATGTATACCAACTTATACTCCAGTTCATTTTTTTCATTTATGGTTGTGATTTTCACTTTATTAACTTAGCTTGACCATGTGAACTAATTGCTGCACTGAATTATAGGGAGTATTATATTTTTCTTTGGTCTATCATAATCATAGAGTATTCGAATATGCGTGGAATCATAAATTTCAGTAAATTTTACTCAAACTCAAATCTCTGTGGTTCGGTCTCCTTAACCCCTTAACGACTGAAGATACGTATTAAAATGGCGTTCTCCAAGGAGCCTTATTCCCTCATCATTGTTTTAAAATGGTGATTGGGAATAAGCCTATAGAGCCCCCTGAGTCTGAAAACACATTGTGGTCGGATTTTCCAGTCCCCAAACACGGGGAGAAATTTGGGACTAAAGCAAGATTTTTGTGGAAAAAAAAAGAACTTTTTCAATATGACGACCTAATGTTATCAAATTTTGTTTTGTACCTGTACCTGGGTTCAAAATGGTCACTATACCCCTTGATAAAATCCTTGGAGGTTATAATTTCCAAAATGGGGTCACTTGTAGGGGGTTTCCACTGTTTAAGCACACAATGGGCTCTCCAAACATGACATGACGTCCGATCTCGATTTTTGCTTTCAAAAAGTCAAATGGCGCTACTTCTCTCCCATGCCCTACCATAAGCCCAAATAAATTTTTTTTTTCCCATATATGAGGTATTGCATACTCAGAAGAAATTGCACAACAAATTTTGGGGTTCATTTTCTCCAGTTACCCTTGTGAAAGTAAAAAATGTGGGTCTAAAGTAAAATTTTTTGGGAAAAAAATAAAATGTTAATTCCAATTAACCAGACAAAAACACAATTTCTATCCACTCCTCATGTGTTAACCTCTGTGACATGTCAATAGCTGTAAACAAAGAAAAACTTGTAAATAACTCATGAAAGAATAAAGTTACATTAAAACCAAGCACACCATTGTTTTTCTTGTGAAATTCTCAATAATTTTAATGTGTCACATGACCCTCTTCCCATTGGAAAAAATAAAGTTGGATCCAAAATGGCCGACTTCAAAATGGCCGCCATGGTCACCACTAGGGTTGAGCAAAACGGATTGGACAAATTCAAAAATCGCCGACTTTTGGCAAAGTTTGGTTTCATGAAACACGACCCGATCCTAGTGTGGGATCGGCCGTGAGGTCGCCGATCTGCGCACAAAAGTCGCGTTTCATATGACGCTTTCAGCGCCATTTTTCAGCCAAGGAAGGAGGACGCAGAGTGTGGGCAGCGTGATGATATAGGTCTCGGTCCCCACCATCTTAAAGAAGGGCATGACAGTGATTGGCTTGCTTTCTGCGGCGTCACAGGGGCTATAAAGGGGCGTGCACGCCAACCGCCATCTTACTTCTGCCGATCATAGCATAGGGAGAGGTTGCTGCAGCTTCATCAGAAGAAGGGATATAGTTAGGGAGGGAAGATTAACCCCCAAACTGCTTGTGCTGTAGCGATTTCCACTGTCCAACACCACCTTTTCTTTGCAGGGACAGTGGAGGCTATATTTTTGTGCATCAGCTCTGTAACTTATTAGGCTGCCTTATAAGGCTCCCTGATAGCTACATTGCTGTTTGCATGCTGCTGTGCAAACCAACTGCTTTTTTAAAAGCAAAAATCCTGTTGCTCCTTTCTGCACATTTATCTTGTTTATTTGTCCACACTTTTATGTGCATCAGTCCTTTTTATTGCTGCCATACTTGTCCTGAGATCATTGTAGGGAGATTGAAATTGTACTACAGTCCTTGTATTTTTTGATATATCTGCCAGCCACTTTCTGCCACTTATATTGTGTTATTTTATACACTGGGCATGAATTTTGGTTCAGTCTCCCCCCCCCCCCCCCCCCCCGAAAAAGTGAGAATAAAATTCTCATAAAATGGATATACTTCAGTCCTGTTCGTTCGTCGTATGTCAGCCAACCACTTTCTGCCACTTAGATTGCGTTGTTATATACACTGGGCCTGAGTTTTGGTTCAGTCTTCCCCCCAAAAAAGGGAGATTCAAATTCTCACAAAGTGGATATGCTTCAGTCCTGTTAGTTTGTTGTATATCAGCCCGCCACTTTCTGCCACTTACATTGTGTTGTGTTTTTTTTTATCAATTAGTGTTTATTGAAGATTTCCAAAACAATACAGTGCAGTCAAACAGTAATTACAGTAACAGAGGTCAACTAAAAAAAGAAAACCAGAAATAAGTAAGGAGAAAAACCAAACCAATCAGAAAGGAAGAAGTAGGGGAGAGAGGCGGGGGGAGGGATAGGTACAGTAGGGAGAATGGGGGGGGTGGGGGAGGAAAGGAGTATAGGCATTCACAAGACATTATCTAGTAATTCAGTTATAGACAAGGGGTCCTGGCAAACTATGGCAGAATAAGAATATTACAAACACAAAAACAGACATGTCAATTATGCTTACTTATTCCCATTCAAGTAAACGATCAAACAAGGTGGTGCGGGTCAATAGAGGAATGACCACTATGTAACCAAGGGTGCCAAATATTTTGTCTTTTGGTTTTGGCAGTCATAGAGTGAGCCAAAACGAGTTCATATTGGCAGTGGACATTAAGTTTATTAATTAATTAATTAATTCACTAATATTGGGAGGATTAGTGTCTTTCCATCTTGAGGCGACTAATAACCTGGCAGCTATTAGAATATGTGATAGTGTACCTCGAAGTATGTGTGGAATGTCCTCCAGGCCGATGTGAAGAATGGCCTGCCTAGGTGACAGAGTCAGCTGGATCCCCAAGACCTGTGCAATTAAAAGGTCCATATCTCTCCACCAGGGCTGAAGAATTGGACACGACCACCAGGTGTGTTCCAGAGTTCCCCTGTGACCGCACCCCCTCCAGCAGTTGTCCGACCCGGCAGGGTCATAGTGAGCCACCTGAACAGGATATTGATACCATCTAAGGTGTACTTTTTTCAATTGTTCGAGATGATTGACGCAGGCAGATACCCGTAATACTTCACCCAGTCCCTCCTCCCAATCTATTGGGTCCGATAGGAAGTCCAGATCCTGTTCCCATAGATGGCAGTTTAACATCTTCTGCTGGGTCGTTTAAGGCTTTATATAATATTGAAATTCCCTTTGGGCCAGAGTCAGGCAACAAGAAATAACCATTAACCCTGTTATTTAAATGGGAGTTGAAGAAAGGCGAGTTTGGGGAATTATGAAGTAGATGACGTATCTGCAAATATTGATAGAAATATCTCCGGACATTCAGGAAGTTGGAGGCCAAGCGGTCAAAGGGGACAAAGCCAGCGGCATCCAATATCTGCCATAATGTTACGATTCCAGCATCAACCCAAGGCTGGAGATTAATAAATGGGATGTGTGTCTCAAGGGCTTTTAAGGATAGGGAGTCATGAGATAATTTAATCAAGGAAGGGACCAGTGTCCTCCAATAGTGGAGCGCGATTTTCATGGTTGGTAAGGGAGGGGAATAATCAGTGATTGCAATAGATTCAGCCTCAAGAATTGTGCGGGCAGATCTAGTTTTGGCATAATAGTTTTCTATTTGGAGCCATCTATGGTCTTTGTCCGCCTGCCACCAGTCTCTAAGTCCAGTTAGTATGGCCGCTCTATGGTACAGCATGAGGTTCGGCATTCCCAGCCCTCCCCATTTGTACGGATAGTACATCAAGGTCCTAGAGATTCTAGATTTTTTGTGTGACCAAATATAATCGTATGTCATAGTTTGTAATTTCAAAATCAAACGTTTGGGGATTTTTAATGGGATACACCTAAGGAGATACAGTATTTTAGGCAGGATCATCATTTTGAAAACATTAATCCTGGCAATCCAGGATGTCATAACTTTGTGAAAATGGTCAAGTTGTGCCCTAACCTGTGTGATCAATTTAGAGAAATTCTTCTCGACAATCTGTTCAGAGCCCATCAATATAACTCCCAAGTATGGGATACCCTCTGTCATCCATTTAAATGGAAACTCAGCCTCCGTTTTCGACTTGGCCGTGCACGGAACCGTCACCGGAATCAACAAGGACTTCGTGGGATTCAACCTGTAGTATGACACATTACTGAATTCCCTGAGTTCCAAGGTAATAGCTGTCAAGGATGTCTCCAAGTTGACACAGGATAGAATAACATCATCAGCATACAAGCCAATTCTGTGCTCCATCTGTCCAACCCTGATGCCGGTGATATTAATAGAGGTTCTTATGTGTTCAGCGAGCGGCTCCATGCACAGTGCGAAAATAATAGGAGAGAGTGGGCAACCCTGACGAGTGCCATTCATGATCTGAAACAGACCAGATGAAAAACCAGACGTCAAGACCCTGGCACAAGAAGTCGAGTACATAGCACAGTTTGCTGAGAATATTGGGCCCGACAGTCCAAACCTTTCCAATACTGCCCGAAGATACCCCCAGTGCACCCTGTCAAAAGCCTTCTCAGCATCAAGCGACAGGAATGCACTGGGTAGGCCAGACAGCTCGGCTATTTTAATCAGATTCAGCATGCGCCGCATCCCATCTTTCGTCTCACGTCCGGCCACAAAACCCACTTGGTCCGGTGAAATTATAGTTGGGATAATAAGCTTTAGTCTGGACGCTATAATTTTAGTGAATATTTTGACATCTGAATTGAGCAGAGCAATGGGTCTAAAGTCACCAGGGTGTGTGAGGGGTTTCCCAGGCTTGGGTATGGTAGATATGGTAGCGTCCAAACCAGGAACCGTCACAGTACCCGATTCTCTCCACACCGAGAATAATCTCTGCAAATATGGAGTCAGCAACAGATAAAAGGATTTATAATAGTCATTCGTCAACCCGTCTGGGCCTGGGGCCTTATGAGATTTCGTTTGTTTAATTGTCGAGTTAATTTCTACATCTGTGAAGGGAGAATTAAGGTAGTTTAGCTGCTCAGATGTAATGCGGGGTAATTTTATATAGTCTAGATATTTATAAATAGATTGGTGATCCGGCTGGTGAGTAGAAGGGTCATCTTTTAAATTATACAAGCCAGTATAATATTCTGCAAAAGCTTGGACTATGTCCTGAGGGTTCCTGAGGACCTTCCCATTTTTATCTAAGATATGGTCCACTCTTGATTTAGCTTCCCTCTTACGTACTCTGCACGCCAGGAGTGCACCTGCCCTATCACCTGCGGCATATAGATTAGTCTTGAATTTCTTCATGTTATGTGCATATCTGGCCAAGAGATTTTCTCTCAATTTAAACCTAATCTGATAGATCTCCTCAGAGATGGAAGGTGTGGGAGCAGACTTGTTGATATTGTCTAAATATTGCAGGTGGGAAAGTAAAGCCTCTCTGCCACTCTCCCTCTTCCTTTTCAGGTAGGAAGCTTGTTGGAGAAGCACACCTCTAATCACTACTTTATGCGCCAACCATAAGGACTCATCAGAAACCTCTCCATTATCATTTATCTGAAAGTAGTGTTCCAACTCCGAAGAGATTCTATCTAACACCTCCCCATTCAACAGCAATGCGTCTTAATCGCCACCTAAAGGCTGGGTTAGCTTGGTGTGCTAAAGTAAGAGTTAGTGTGATGGGAGCGTGATCAGACCACATTATTAAGCCTATAGTTGCGGATCTACATCTGGACAAGGTTGCACTGTCTGTTAGAAAATAATCAATACGGGAGTATGTGGAATGCCTGGAAGAGTAAAAGGTATAATCCCTCTCAGATGCATGGGAATATCTCCAATAATCATGCAGGTGAAATTCGCCTGTGAGGAGAGTCAAGTCCCCTCTAGGTCGTCTGCTACCAGAAGAGCAATCAAGGTCCACATGCATGGGGAGATTAAAGTCACCACATATTATATTGCTGCCCTTCACATTCTCAGAGACCTCATGAAGGGTTGTTCTCAGGAATTTATGTAGTCCCTCATTGGGAGCATAAAGATTTGTCAACGTGTGTAACTCACCATTCAATAAGCACGTGATAGTTAAGCACCTACCCGTGGGGTCATTATTTTGCGCTATCAATTTAAAAGCGATTGTATTTTTCACCATGATGCACACACCAGCCTTTTTGTTTGGGCCATTAGCAAATAGAATGTGTGGGAAGAGGGGATGACGAAGCCTAAAATTATCCTCGACCAACAAATGGGTCTCCTGCAAGCAGATAATATCTGCCCTCGACCGCTTCACCTCCCTCCACATCATAGATCTCTTCTCAGGGGAGTTTAAACCAATGACATTCAAAGAAAGAATTTGTAAAGTCATGGTACCATTATACTAAAGTCTATACTGCTGGTATTACCCAGTGACCCCACTGGCAGTGTACCAAAGCTTATATACAAATAACTGCCAGTTCCATAATAACAATCAAAAATCAATATAGACAGATAATGCCCGGGGATTTGGAGAGAAAAAACCTGGAGGGAAGAAAGGGGAAGGGCAAGTATGTAGTAAAAAGAACCAGAAAATAAAAAGAAGTAAAAAAAAGGCAAAAAACAAACAAAATAAAACATAGGTCAATATATGAGGAATCCTCGTAGGAATGTCCGGAACAGTCCAGACAGTCCGCAGAACAGAATCTGCGTGGAGGGGTGGAAGTGAGAGGTTCACAATCCAAAGGCCCACTGTGGGGTGCAGTAGGAGAGCTCAGCAATCCAGACACCGTTCGTGTGGCACTGTCAAACTGTAGACCAGTCTGAGGCTATTTTCTTTCCTGTATCCGCAGGTCTGGGAGCAAAGGGTATTTTCCAGGCCGTAAGCCTCTCCTCTGCCTGTTTAGGCGAGGGGCAGGCGACCGTGCGTCCTTCATAAGTGATAATCAAACGCACAGGATTAAACCCCCATCAGTAACGTATGTTGATGTCCCTCAATGCTTTACAGACATGGGCGTATTCTCTCCTTTTGGCCAGGGTAGCAGCTGTGACAAATCCGGGAAGACCTGGAGATCCCGGAATTCAGGGGGAAGGTCAGGGGGGTTCCTTATCCGCCGCAGGAATGTCTCTTTAGTAGTGTACAAATGAATCCGTGCAAGGATGTCTCTAGGAAGAGATGGGTCTAGATGCTTGGCCTTGGGTGTTCGATGTACCCTGTCCGCCAGTAGATCTCTCGAGGAAGTGAGGGCAGGGCAGCCTGCATAAAATTCTGGAGGAAAGCAGCTAAATCTTTATCTGCAACATTCTCAGGGATTCCTCTCGCACGAATATTGTTCCTCCTGGATCTGTCCTCTTAAGTCGTGCAATTTATTAAATGCCCCTGCTAACTTGCCTTTTATAACTTGGTTTTCATCCACCAGAGCGTTAATTACAGAGACAAATTCGGACATTTTGTTTTCCAAATTATCCATGCGGGCCCCTAAGGAGTTAATGTCTCCTCTTATCTCCTTCAACATGTCCTGCATATCCTCTTTTAATGAGGCGCGTATAGATGTGAGGAATTCTTTCATATCCCCCCTGGTCATAGATGCAGAGCTGCTATATTGTGCTCCCGCTGAGGTCTCACCTCTTTCTGAATCCTGGGAGCCGCGGGAGGAGTGTGATGATCTGGAGGGAGAAGCCCGCGCCATTTTCCCTGCGGCATGTGCGGTTTAAGACCGCGGAAAGAAGTCTGGCAGGCGAGGAGGAGAGGCCTTCTTATAAGATCTGCCTCGGGTCATCATGTGCCCAGTCGTGCTGCGGTTCTAGCGGTAAGCGCCTCAGCGGTCAGGAGAGTCAGTGAAAGCCGGTATGAGCCACGTTATGTCTGGTGATGCCAAAGCTCGTCACCTCATTTTAGGTCCAGCATGACAAGGTTAGGTGTGGGACAAGCCCAGGACAGTGTACTTGAGGGTACAACTCAGTGATGATGTTGTAGAAGCAGAGAAAACACATACAGGAAGCACACTGTCTCTGATATGTCTTATTTTTCTCCTGGGGCTGCTGCAGGAAAAGGGATGGGATTCCAAAAAAATAGTTTATCTTCTCTTATTGAGGAGAGTGACAGTGGTAGACGATCAGCTTCTGTTGACTAGAAGGGATATTGTCAGCCTCCCTTATCTCTCACACTGGAGTCATGTTTGCTCAGCAGAGGAGGATCTGTCCTGGCCCCCCCACTATGAGAACAGGGCTATTGCAAGCGTGTGCAGGCTATAATCACCTCTCCACTCAGGGGGAATCTCCTAATAGATCTGACTGTGGGCAGAGAAGGATTAAGGAAACCTCTGGAAGATGATAAAAGTGCTGGTGTTTCTGCTGTTAGATGTTTGGGAAGCGAGAGGTGCAGAGAGCAAATCACAGGCCCTCCCCCACAGGAGAAGCACTGGCCTGTTACACTCACCAGGCCTCGAGGCTCAGGCTCCAGAGATCCCTTCACATTCTGTAAAAGCTATTTTCTTGTTGTCAACCAGATGCAGCACACTCTCATGGAGGCTTAGATGGTAAGACAAGATGATTTACAGCAGCAGTGTGGCCGATGGATGTTGATTTCCAGGCTGGAGATCGAGCTCCTGGAAGAAGCTTCCTCTCTTGATGGTGCCTAAGCCACACCCCACATTGTGTTGTTTTATGCACAGGGCCTGAGTTTTGGTTGTCTCCCAAAAAAAAGTGAGATTCAAATTCTCACAAAGTGGATATACTTCAGTCCTGTTAGTTTGTCGTATGTCAGCCAGCCCCTTTCTGCCACTTAGATTGCGTTGTTATATGCACTGGGCCTGAGTTTTGGTTCAGTCTCCCCCCAAAAAAGGGAGATTCAAATTCTCACAAAGTGGATTTACTTTAGTCCTGTTAGTTTGTCGTATATCAGCCAGCCACTTTCTGCCACTTACATTGTGTTGTTTTATGCACAGGGCCTGAGTTTTGGTTTAGTCTCCCCCCCCAAAAAAGTGAGATTCAAATTCTCACAAAGTGGAGATACTTCAGTCCTGTTAGTTTGTCGTATATCAGCCAGCCACATTCTGCCACTTACATTGTGTTGTTTTATGCACAGGGCCTGAGTTTTGGTTCAGTTTCCCCCAAAAAAGGGAGATTTAAATTTTCAACAAGTTTATATACACCTTCTATCTTGTTTTACAGTACCATATAACGGTTGTTATTTTGGTTAGATTTTCCAAAAAATGAGGAAGTCTGGTGGAAGAGCCTGTGGTCGGTGGTTGCCAGCTGGTACTGATGGTGGTGGTGGTGGTGGTGCATCTGGTGGTAGTGGCAAAAGCACAATAGCACCTAAGGCTGGAGGTGTTGAGCCAGCGTCATCGTTTGGCTACACAAGGCCTCGAAGGCTCCCTTATCTGGGAGTAGGAAAACTGCTTTTAAAGCTGGAGCAGCAGGAAAAAGTTTTGGCTTTCCTTGCTGACTCAGCCTCTAGCTCTTTCGCCTCCTCTTCAGAAAGTTCCAAATATAAAAGCAGCGAGTCGTCAGTGGATGCTCCCGGTCAGGAACAAGTCGTTTCCTTGTGTCCTTCACCCAAACTAAAAGTGAAGGATGCGTCAGGCGACACTACAGTTTACTCCATGGAGCTCTTTAAACATACTGTGCCTGGGTTAGAAAGGGAAATTGTTAACTGCCCATTACAAGATGAATCGGACATGGAGTGCACTGATGCACAGTCACAGCTAGATTATAATGCTGTTCCATTGACTCAGATCACTACATTGCCCTCGCAGTGTACTGAGCCAGAATCTGGCCCTGATGAAACTATGGTGCCCCGTCCCGAACGCTATAGCACCTTACACGGTGACACAGAGGAAGGTGCACATGACATTGAAGAGGAGGTGATAGATGACCCAGTTGTTGACCCAGATTGGCAGCCATTGGGAGAAGAGGGTGCCGCTGCCTGTAGCTCAGAAGCAGAGGAGGATGATCCGCAGCAGCCATCTACATCGCAACTGCTGTCATCTGGCAGGCCCGTATCAGGCCAAAAACGTTTGTCAAAAACAAAAACAGTTTTAGGACAGTGTGGCCATCTGGTGAAAGTAGCACAGCGTGCAATGCCTGAAAAGGTATTCCATAGTAGGAATAGTGTAGTGTGGCAATTTTTTAACCAAGATCTGAATGATCAGTCAAAAGTTATCTGTAAGAAATGCTCATAGACCTTTAGCAGAGGAAGGAATCTTCAAAATTTAAATACAACGTGCATGCTTAGAAATTTAACCAGCATGCACTTGCAAGCCTGGACTAACTACCAAACGTCCCGTACTGTTGGTGCACCTGCTCAGAATGAAGGTAGTCAGCAACGCTACAATGCTTCCCTCACTATAAGCCCACCAGTTAGGACACCACCAGCAGCAAATGTGAAGGTATCGTCGCAAGGTCAAAGCAGTCAGGGAATTATAAGGTTATTGATAGGAAACACTGTATGTAGGCCAACATCGATAATACCATCACCAACCCTCTCTCAATCCGCCATGTTCACCACCACCTCAGCTAGTTCCACCATATGCAGCTCTCCACTCCAGCTCACTCTACAAGAGACTCTCGTTAGGAAAAGAAAGTACTCATCCTCTCATCCGTGTACACAGGGTTTGAATGCCCATATTACTATACTAATCTCATTAGAGATGATGCCCTACCGGTTGGTTGAAAGCGAAGCTTTCAAAGACCTGATGGCCTACACAGTACCGCGCTATGATCTACCCAGTCGGCACTTCTTTGCGAGAAAAGCCATCCCAGCCCTCCACCAACATATCAAAGACCGCATTGTCCATTCACCGAGGCAATCAGTCAGTGGAATGGTGCACCTCACAACAGATGCATGGACCAGTAGGCATGGCCAGGGACGTTACGTGTTCATCACGGAGCACTGGGTTAATATGGTGGATGCAGGGTCCACAGGGGACAGCCATAGTGGGACAGTTCTGCCTAGCTCACGGTCTAGGAAACAGTTGGATGTAGGCATTCAAAACCCCTCCTCCTCCTCCTCCAGAAGCGAAAGCTCGTCCACAGAGCGCAGTCGCCCGACCACTCTATCCAGAGCTGCCAGTGTTGCACACGAGGTGTCCCATTATCGAACAGCTTGTGGTAAGCGTCAGCAGGCTGTGTTACAAATGAAGTGTTTGGGCGACAACAGACACACCGCGGAAGTACTGGCCGAGTACTTGCAGCAACAAACTCAGTCATGGCTGGGCAGTGTACATCTTGAGGCAGGCAAAGTAGTCAGTGATAACGGAAGGAATTTTATGGCTGCCATAGCCCTTTCAGAACTTAAACACATACCTTGCCTGGCTCACACCTTGAACCTAGTGGTGCAGTGCTTCCTCAAAAATTACCCGGAGTTACCAGCCCTGCTCCTGAAGGTGCGAAGACTTTTCTTGCACATCCGCCGGTCGCCCGTACACTCCAGCCGTATGCTGAACCATCAGCGATCGCTGAATCTGCCCCAGCACTGCCTAATAATCGACGTTGCAACAAGGTGGAACTCCACACTGCACATGGTTCAGAGGCTGTGCGAACAGAGGCGTGCTGTAATTAATTTATGGGAGGATACACATACACGGGCAGACACTTGGATGGCAGACATAGAGTTGTCTGGTGTGCAGTGGTCAAAGCTACAAGACCTCTGTCAAGTCCTTCAGTGTTTTGAGGAATGCACACGGCTGGTAAGTGCACACGACGCCATCATAAGCATGAGCATCCCACTAATGCGTCTGCTGATGCAAAGTTTGATGCACTTTAAGGAGCTGGCGTCTGCAGCCGAGGAGGAGGAAAGCCTTGATGACAGTCAGCCATTGTCTGGTCAGGGAACTCTCCTGGATGAGGTGGCGGACGAAGAGGAGGAGGAGGATGATGGGGATGAATATTTATGGGAGTAGGATGCTTCTCAGGGGGCAATAGAAACTGGTGGCGTTGCAAGGTCAGGTACAGGGTTTTTGCGGAACACAAGTGATGTTGATTTGCAAGAAAGTGCTCCTCAACCCAGCACAAGCAGTGAATTGACACCTGCAACATTGGCCCACATGGCTGAGTATGCCTTGCGTATCCTAAAAAGGGACCCCCGCATTATCAAAATGATGACCGATGACGATCACTGGCTGGCCTGCCTCCTGGATCCACGATATAAAGGAAAATTACAAAATATCATGCCACATGAGAACCTTGAGCAAATATTGGCTACCAAACGAGCAACTCTTGTAGACCGTTTGGTTCAGGCATTCCCAGCACACAGCGGCGTTGATGGTTCTCACACGAACCGTAGGGGGCACCATGGCAGAGGTGTTAGAGGTGCACAAATCCGAAGTGGCATTGGACAGATGGGTTTTATGACCAGGTTGTGGAGTGATTTCGCAATGACCGCTGACACGACAGGTAGTGCTGCATCGATTCAAAGTGACAGGAGACAGCATTTGTCCAGTATGGTTACGAACTACTTTTCCTCCCTTATCGATGTTCTCCCTCACAGGTCATTCCCCTTTGATTACTGGGCATCTAAAATAGACACCTGGCCTGAATTGGCAGAATATGCATTACAGGAGCTCGCTTGCCCTGCTGCTAGTGTGCTATCAGAGAGAGTCTTCAGTGCTGCTGTTTCAATACTGACCGAAAAAAGGACACGTCTGGCTACCCAGAATGTTGATGATCTAACCTTCTTTAAAATGAACCAATCATGGATTTCAAATTATTTTGCCCCACCTTCTCCTGCTGACACGTAGCTTGCCTGAAAAATGTCTTGCTTTTGGCCTCCTCTTACTGACTTCTCCAATTCCTCCATTTGCAGCTGCTGAATGTCCACCATAGCCATTTTTATACCTCCCTAAATGGGCTGACTCCCCCCATAGGGCCGTGGTCACCACCTGGCGCAAGCACCCATGCGAGTGCCGTTTGCCTTGACAGGTGGGTGGGCCCACTCTTGGGTGACGGCACTGGCACAGGGTCCCTCATAGTACAATGAAGTGTCTCGGACGGTGGTGTGCACAACCAACGTCAGACACAGCATCGTAATGTGAGGGGCCCTGTGCCAGTACCGCCGCCCACAAGAGAGTTTTCCCCCAGCTCGAACAGTGCTCTACCACTTGCAATACTTACCGCTGCCTGCTCCACCACTGTGTAGTCTGTGCTGTTAAATCCTTAAATGATACTGTCAATACAAATTTGTTGAAATGATAGATGATAGTTAAAATATACAGGGGCCCTGGCCTCCATTTAGACCAGTTAATACTTTGCGCCTACTACCACTGTCTGCTACCCAGCAGAGGAGCCCACCCCCTGTACCTAGCTATGCCACCTGTTTATTTATGAACAATTTTTTGGCAGACATTTAGCCCACTTTATTATTTGGACCTACTAACTTAGTCTGCTACTCATTACAATTTTCAGACACTGAGCAAAGCAATGTCGCCTGCTTATTTATGAACAATTTTTGGCAGACATTTAGCCCACTTTATTATTTGGGCCTACTAACTGTGTCTGCCACTCATTACAGTTTTCCTCCACTGAACAAAGCAATGCCGCCTGTTTAGTCCTGTTACCAATTTTGAACTGCATTTAGCCTACTTTATTATTTGGGCCTACTAACCGTGTCTGCCACTCATTACAGTTTTCCTCCACTGAACAAAGCAATGCCACCTGTTTAGTCCTGTTACCAATGTTGAACTGCATTTAGCCTACTTTATTATTTGGGTCTACTAACTATGTCTGCCATTCATTACAGTTTTCCTCCACTGAACAAAGCAATGCCGCCTGTTTAGCCCTGTTACCAATTTTGAACTGCATTTAGCCTACTTTATTATTTGGGCCTATATCTGTGTTTCCTCCTCATCCTGCCCATTGCCCAGCCACTGCTAGATGAGTCTGCTGGTACATTGACCCAGACCACTACATTTCCCTTGCACTCTACACAGCCAGAATCTGACCCTGCTGAAAGTCAGGTTCCCCTTCCCGCATACTATACCACATTACACGGGTACAAAGAGGAAGGTGCAGATGAAAGTGCAGGTTCCTTCATCAGGTGGGGGAGCATACTCATTGGCTACGTCACTGGCACAGGGCCCCTCATAGTACGCAAAAGTGTCTCTGCCAGTGGGAGGCGCCACCCGCCATCAAACACACCACCGTACTATGAGGGGCACTGTGCCAGTGCCAGCGAGTGGGTCCCCCCTGCTTGCTCAGGATCACAGCACTTGCAAAATTGAAATACTTACCTCTCCCTGTTCCACTGCCGTGACGTATTCCGCGTTTCCTGGGCCCACAAAAATCTTGAGCCAGCCCTACCCCCCACAACTTTAGCCAAATGACCCCCAGTTTTCAATGCCTAACTATTATTATAAAGTAAATTAAGATTGAAAAGCTTAAGTAATAAGAATTGATGTTTTTGGCATTAAAATGGGCACTTTAGGCGTTTTCCTGTCCTCCACTCACTGCCGACTTTGATTCCCCATTGACTTGCATTGGGTTTCGTGTTTCAGTCGGCCCCCGACTTTTCACAATAATCGTCCGATTTCATCCGACCCGACTTTTGACAAAGTAGGGTTTCGCGAAACCCGACTCGATCCGAAAAAAGTAAAAGTCGCTCAACTCTAGTCACCACCCATCTTGAAGTTTTCCCCCTCCCTTATACTAATGTGCCACAAACAGGAAGTTGATACCACCAACCATTCCCATTTTATTTAGGTGTATCCATATACATGGCCCACCCTGTATTTATAAGGGAATACAAATGGATAACAATATACAAATACATGACTGAAAAAATATTACAAAATATTAATAATTAAAATACACCAGCAATACAGTGATTATTTGCCAATTAAGTGTAACATTAATACAATTGGTGCTAAAGATTGGTAGTTGCACGTATTCTTCCAGTGTAAACACAATATTTGCATATGCACTGTGAACTTTATGACTTGGAAATATTGCATCAAGCAGAAAATACATTAAGTCTCATTAGGATGTATCCCTCTAAGGAGAGATGATCAGTGAGCAAGCTAACTGCTGACATTAATGATGGGGATATTTATAGGGAAGCTAATTAGCTAAATAATGGCTACTATTATTTCATTACAACTTAAATGGTTACAATACTATCTTGTAACTTTTCCACCGATTAATTTGGATTTAAACCCTAGTGATATTTCGGCTGGAGCTATATTAGCAACTTTAGACCCGGTAAACATAGAAAGCAAGCTGTGACCTTTTTCTTAGAACGAATCAACTAATTATTTTATTTTAGGTCCTTAACTCTTTTATTCTCTAAAACCTTAAAATGAAAAAGACCACATAAAGGTTTTTAACTATTTTCTTTTCTGTGAAAAAATGGTAGCCATCTGCAAAGGTAGTAAAAAGAAAAAATGCAACAGCACATAGAAGTTTATTTTAGCAATTCTCAAATTGTTTGAAAAGGTCCTATTACATCAACCAGTGGGTGTCATTAAACCATTAAACAACCACTGTTCAGTAAACATTTGCCAATTGATGGGCGTACCTGTTTACGCAGGCAGACGGTGGTAAATGATACGCACTGGACAATCTGTAATAGATCGCTCAGTGTGTATTGTGTATAGGCATTGTTCTCGGCACTGCAAGTCCTATTTACTCAGGACCAAGCACTGTGTGCTGAGTAGGGTTGAGCGAAACGGATCAGACAAATTCAAAAATCGCAGCCAGAATCTGACCCTGCTGAAAGTCCGGTTCCCCTTCCCGCAAACTATATCACCTTACACGGGGGCAAAGAGGAAGGTGCAGAGGAAAGTGCAGGTTCCTTCATCAGGTGGGGGGGCATACTCGTTGGCGACGTCACTGGCACAGGGCCCCTCATAGTATGCAAAAGTGTCTCTGCCAGTGGGAGGTGCCACCCGCTGTCAAACACCTTGCCGTACTATGAGGGGCCCTGTGCCAGTGCCAATGAGTGGGCCCCCCCTGCTTGCTCTGGATCACAGCACTTGCAAAGTTGAAATACTTACCTCTCCCTGCTCCACCGCCGTGACGTATTCCGCGTTTCCTGGGCCCACGAAAACTTGAGCCAGCCCTACCCCCCCACAACTTTAGCCAAATGACCCCCAGTTTTCAGTGACTAACTATTATTATAAAGTAAATTAAGATTGACAAGCTTAAGTAATAAGAATTGATGTTTTTGGCATTAAAATGGGCACTGTAGGTGTTTTCCTGTCCTCCACTCACTGCCGACTTTGATTCCCCATTGACTTGCATTGGGTTTCGTGTTTCAGTCGGCCCCCGACTTTTCGCAATAATCGGACGATTTCACCCGTCCCGACTTTTGACAAAGAGAGGTAGTGAACACGGCACTCAGGGCTTCTTGGAGGTGCACAAGTTAGGTATCCAACCCGTCATATATTAACAATAAATTACTTGGCACTCAGGAGATCTTTATGCGAGATGAAAAGTGAACAATTCGTTTATTTAGTGCATCCAGTTCAAAAATTAAACGTTTTCGGTCTAATCACAAGACCTTCATCAGAAACAGTTTTTTGAAGTACTGGAAGCCACAAATAACATGTATGGGCCCAGACAGGTGCCAGCGTCAGACAATGCCAGGGAGAGGTAAGCGCCTTAATACGCCTGGAGGTGTGAGAGATAAGCGCTGCTGCGGGGCGAGATACTCGCAGGAGGGGTGGCGCTGTAAACTCCAGGGGAACGGCGCCGCGCTGCAGGGGTAACGTTAGTCCCGGGCATTGTCTGACGCTGGCACCTGTTTGGGCCCGACTTTTGACAAAGTCAGGGGTTTTGCGAAACCCGACTCGATCCGAAAAAAGTAAAAGTCGCTCAACTCTACTGCTGAGATCAATGGCTTTTTGTGCTGTTGCTCAGCAGCCTGTTCACATTGAAAGTTTATTGTGAAACGAGTGCTCTTGTGAACATTTGTTCGCGATAATCTCTAATTGTAAATGAATCTTAAGAGTGCATTATTATGGTCCAGTACCAGAAAATGAAATTAAATATAATCATTATATGATTTACCAATGTAAGTTATACAGTTTGAGCCTGTAAACTGTATACTAGGAGTTGTATACAATTTTTGGATAGAAGTTTTCTATTATAATATGTATTGTGTTTTGCCCCCTGTGTTGTTTCCATTCCTTCCCTGTATCTCACATTCTGCCCCCTGTGTTGTTTACATTCCTGCCCCGTGCATTACATTCTGCCCCATATGTTGTTTCCATTCCTACCCCGTGTCTAACATTCTGCCACTGTGTTGTTTCCATTCCTGCCTCTTGTGTTGTTTCCATTCCTGCCACCTGTATTGTTTCCATTCCTGCCCCGTGCCTCACATTCTGCCCCTTGTGTTGTTGACATTCCATTCCTGCCCCCCATGTTGTTTCCATTCCTGCCCCTGTGTCTCACATTTTGCCCCTGTGTTGTTTCCATTCCTGCCTCCTGTGTTGTTTCCATTCCTGCCCCGTGCCTCACATTCTGCCCCTTGTGTTGTTGACATTCCATTCCTGCCCCGTGTTGTTTCCATTCCTGCCATGTGTCTCACATTCTGCCCCCTGTGTTGTTTCCATTCCTGCCCCCTGTGTTGTTTCCATTCCTGCCCCGTGCCTCACATTCTGCCCCTTGTGTTGTTGACATTCCATTCCTGCCCCCCATGTTGTTTCCATTCCTGCCCCTGTGTCTCACATTCTGCCCCCTGTGTTGTTTCCATTCCTGCCCCCTGTGTTGTTTCCATTCCTGCCCCGTGCCTCACATTCTGCCCCTTGTGTTGTTGACATTCCATTCTGCCCCCTGTGTTGTTTCTATTCCTGCCATGTGTCTCACATTCTGCCCCGTGTTGTTTCCATTCCTGCCCCATGCCTCACATTCTGCCCCGTGTTGTTTAGATTCCTGCCCCGTATCTTACATTCTGCCCCTGTGTTTCCATTCCTGCCCCTTGTGTTGTTTCCATTCCTGCCACCTGTGTTATTATTATTATTTATTTATACAGCACCATTGATTCCATGGTGCTGTGTTGTTTCCATTCCTGCCCTGTGCCTAACATTCTACCTCTTGTGTTGTTGACATTCCATTTCTGCCCCTTGTGTTGTTTCAATTCCTGCTCCGTGCCTCACATTCTGCTCCCTGTGTTGTTTCCATTCCTCTCCCGTGTCTTCTTCTTCTTGGAGAATGCTTGGACCTGACACCCATAATGTGGTGGTCCGAGCATTCCTACATGAACAATGATTACATATCTAATCCTGTTTCTTCAACTATTCATGTTTACTTTTCCTCTTTGCTGCAGTGTCTGCTTCCTCTGTGAGACAACATTGACTTATCGCTATGGCGGAAGTAACAGAAGGAGAGGTGGCAATGAAGTCACTGAGGGGCAGCAAGTTCATTGCCCAGATTGCATGTCTCTATGTTTCTCCATTACAGATTTTCCACTGGGATCCAGATGTTCCAAGTCAGGTGAGTGGTTTGTCCTTTTGTTGAATGATGTTCTCAACACCAAGCCCCATGCTGTTCTTTTAGGGGAGTATCATTATTACAATCTAATATTGAATGTTTTCAAGCTGAAATAAAGGAGAGAAAACAAAATCAATTTAACAGGGATAATCTTGATTTAAAAAACAATAAAGTTTTGGGTTTTCTAGTAGAAGAAAATCACATTTGAGCACGGGTAACCACCGATGTATCCTCGGCTGACATTGAAATATCAGACATTGAACGGGGAGAAACGGCCAGGAGAATTGAAAATCCTATCCAAGATGTTAAACAATGCAGGTTCGATGGAGGAGACTTGGGCAAAAACGGTATACCCTGGGAAGGGACGTTTCAAGTTATCAAGCATCAAATACCTCTCACCCAGGCATTTCTTCCTCGCCATCATCCTCTGGACCTTCTTTTTTAGAGAGAAGGACCTTTGAGATCACTTATCATCTGAGGGAGCGAAATGGAAACTCTCAATACTGACAAAGTCATCGGATAACAATAGAATTATTAATTTGTCATCACATGTACAGACCCTTAAAGATTGGTGCTAATAAGAGGTCTCTCTTTTGTGCCCACAAATATATTTGATGAATTGCACTGGATAAAAGATGGTAACATTTTCTCCAGAAAATTGAAATGGAAAAGGTTTTTAAAAATTCACAAACAGACTGAGCATGGGGCCCTGGGCATTGATTCCAGTGAGCTAGCAAATGTCAGACTTTTGGCAGAGTTTATTACAGAGGGCTCCAAACCAGAGGGGATGGGGCCGTTTACTGACCTTAAACCTAGGAGTACCAGGATGCCACCCTTGTTGGCGAATACCAGCATTGATATTTTTTTTCAAGGCTGATCACAGCTGATCTGAAAAAAAATGGCCGTATCTAGAGGACACAAGATATCAAATTTACAAAGGCTAGAGAGAGAAGCCTTAGAGTTCCTATCAGCCAAGAGGGATTTGGTGATCAAACCATCCGACAAGGGTGGTAACCTGGTTATCCTAAATTACGCCGACTATAGGGACATGTGCTTGAAAATTAAATATAGTTCTTACCGATAATGGTATTTCTCTGGGCCCATGACGGCACCACGGAGAGGGGATCTGCCCACCAAGGACAGGAAACCTACTGATAAAAAGGCTGTACCTCTCTCCCGCATCAGTTGTATACTAGAGCATGATGGGAGCTTAAAGAATAGAATCTAAGTTTATCATTACTAAAAGTCTTAATCGAGATACCGCGTGCTATTATTTAGGTATTTACCATAGACATTTTATTAATGTGCTCACCCATATGTGAAGGGAGGGAATGTACTGGTGCCGTCATAGGCTCAGAGAAATATCGTTATTGGTAACAACTATATTTTTCTCTGACGCCCATGGCGGCGCCACGGAGACAATTGCAGAGATTGTACATTTAGAGAGGGACCACCGCTTCCAGAACCCTTTTACCAACGGTAAGGTCCGAAGAGGAAATAGGGTCCAATCTATAGTGCTTATAGAATGTAGACGGTGAAGACCAGGTAGCAGTTCTACATATCTGATCAGTTGAAGCTCCGGCCTTCCCGCCCAGGAGGCTGCTACTGCTCTCGTTGAGTGCGCTTTTACATTTCCCGGGACAGGTACCCCACTTCTCGAGTATGACAGGCTGATGGCATCCATGATCCATCTTGCCAGAGTGCCCTTGGAGGCTTTCTTCCCCTTTCGGGGACCCTGAAAGCATACAAAAAGAGAGCCATCCTCCCTACTCTCTCTGGTGGCTTCTTTGTAATGCATCAGGCATCTCCTAACATCCAATGTGTGTAAGGCCTCTTCTTCCTTGTTTTGGGGGTTAGGGCAAAAGGAGGGGAGAGATATCTCTTGTGTCCTATGGAATCAGGATGCTACTTTTCGGAGGTAGGCTGGGTCTGTTTTAAGAACAACCCTATCATCCAGGAATTGAGTGAAAGGTGGGGTAGCAGATAGAGCTTGTATGTCACTAGCTCTATGTGCAGAGGTGAGAGCAACCAGCAAAGATGTTTTGAGGGATAACATTTTTAATGGTACATTTGCCAAAGGTTCAAATGGAGGTTTAGTCAGAGCTTTAAAGACTAAATTCAAATCCCACTGAGGGGTGTTTCGTACAGGAAGAGGTCTTGATCTCCCGGCTGCTCTGATGAACCGATTCCCCGCCAAATCGTAGTTGAATAGAGCTCCCAACGCTGCTACATGGACTTTTAGGGTACTTGTGGCGAGACCTATTTCTGACCCCTTTTGTAGAAATTCTAGTATGGCATTAAGAGGGAGTCCCTCACCTATTTTTGTGCCTGAGGATGAGAGGAATTTTTTCCATATTTTCCCATATTGTCTGGTAGTAATTGGTTTTCTACTTTGTAGAAGGGTAGTTACCAGACCTGGAGAAAATCCCCCATTTTCTAATAGCTCCCTCTCAAATGCCAGGCTGTTAAGTGTAAACTTGCAACTTGCGGATGTTGAACTGGACCCTGGGAGAGGAGATTTGGGAGATCCGGGAGTATCCAGGGATTGGTGATAGACATCTTCATCATCCAGGAAAACCATGCCCTCTTCGGCCAGAACGGAGCTATTAATATTAAACGAGCCCCATCCTCCCGAATCTTTCTCAGAACTGCTGGAATTAGAGCAATTGGGGGAAAGGCATATGCCAGTTGATGGTGCCAAGGAATCAGAAACGCATCTAGTGATACGGGACTCCCCGATGGTGTTATGGAGCAAAAGATGTCTACTTTTTTGTTTAAGTTGTTGGCGAAGAGGTCTATGCTCGGTACCCCCACCTTTGTGAGATACTGTCATACTTACGTGACTGTGGACTTACTATTGAAGGTGGAGGACATCTCTCTGGACAGAGACACACATTTGGCATCTATTGATGTGGAGCCATTATATAGCAGTATGCCACACCAGGCAGGAATGAAAGCCATCAATAGTTATCTTAGATCTAGAGGCGTACATTTGACATCACATAGCAAATTCATCTGTGAACTCCTAAATTTTGTTCAAACAAATTTTTTATTTGTCGGAGAGTTCTACCACTAGCTCAGGAGCACAGCCATGGGCTGCTCCCAATTATGTCAACTTGCTGCTGAGCTGGTGGAAGATACCATGGTTTTTGGAGATGAAAGATCCTCCTGGTTGTGTTCCCATATTATTTTCTGGGGTCATACATTAACAACATTTTGATGTTTTTTTAAGGGGATGTTCTCTCCTTCAACAGTTTTGTCTCCGAATTGAACATCAACAACATTGGTCTTAAATTTACCTCTGAAATAAATCTTTCTTCTATCAACTTCCTTGATATCACTATCAAGAAGGATGTTGAGTGCCACTTGCAAACAATGTCTACAGAAAGCCAACCTCCACAAAAAAATTTGATCAGTTGGAGCAGTCACCACTCACCACCCCTATGGTCTGAAAAAAGGAATCTTGAAAGGTCAATACCTAAGGGTCAAAAGGAATTGTTCTAACACCACATGCTTCTACACGCAAGCAAAGGAACACCAAATAGGTTTTTTGACAGAGGCTATCCTGATCAAGTACTTTGGGATGCCCTTATAAACGCTGAATGAAAAACCAGGACCAGTTTACTACAAGCAAGGGAAAAGCAGGATCATCATCTCATAAGAATGGTAGGTAATTTTGTGAATTGTTCATATGAAGTGAGGGACATTATAAAGAGACACTGGGATATACTAAAGCCTGACACTGAGATAAGTGAATTTCTACCTGCCCCACCCACCATCACATATTGGAGGGGTAGGTCAGAGGGTGACCAACTAGTTCATAGCACCTTAGTTCCCCCCAAAAATGTAGGGACTTGGCTAGATTAAAGAGATGTAGGTGCCTTCAGGTGTGGTGGCTGCTACTTCTGCAGGTTCGTGGAGGTTGGAAAAGAATTTAGAAGTGTTTCTACTGGTATTACCTAAAAGAATAGACACTTCGCAAATTGCAAGACTGTAGGTGTTGACTGTAGATGTTTTTGGCCCATTAATTATGTCGGGAAGACAAAGAGGGAAGTCAGGAGACACACAGGTGACCATCTTGGGGACATAAAACACACTAGAGAAACTCCAATATCGAGGCACATTCAGGAGCCACATCAGGGCGATCTGGAATCCTTTTGGTTTTGTGTAATTGAGATCATCACCCCTTCCATTCAGGGAGGCAATTGGAACTAAAAGATACTGCAGAAGGAACTTAAATGGATCCACATATTGGATACTGTTGCCCTCAAAGTTCTCAATGAGCAAATGCTCTTTGCCTGCTATATTTAAGTAGATCTATGCTGAATTGGGCTCAGCAAGAATATATAGTCTGACTACCTTTATCAACCCTAATGGGTCATGGTAATGCTATCTTTGCCCCTATAAGGAGGGTATGCTATCTTTTGATGTTACATTACTGTACAGTATAATAATCCCATACATTTCCACTGACCTTCAGGTGTCTACACCCCTCTCTGTGGCCATTTGATATGGGCATTGTTGTTGATTGCTTGAGGGATGCTATTAAGATATCAGTAAGATTCCCCTTGCCATTAAGGCATCTTAGATGCAGAGGGTTTCTTCCATGTTTGAGTACTGTAGTGCTAATCAGGTTATGCATATCGTTTCAATATTATTTGCATATTCTCTATCATTAGATCATCTTTCCTACTCTGACTATACTGTCAGCATTGACTACTATATTTCAGATGGGGCGCAGAGAAAACAATTTCTATTTTTGGCCATAGTGAGTGCGGTCGTGCATTGGTATCTACTGCCTCCACTTCCGGTCATGCGCAATATCGCGCCTAGGTGGAGCATAGTTGGAATGGAGGACACACTTTCGGTGATGCGCACAGCTTTTTGTTATGACACACATCACTGAGAGCTGGGTTTCCATTATTCTGAGATGTATGCGCCATTTATGAATCTCCAGTGCCTCCCTAAGACATGCACCGAGCCGTCCTTAGCCTGCGTCTTGGGTGACTTTCCGTCAATGACTGCCAGAAGAGCCCCAAATTTGGGGAACCTATTAGTTCGCAGTCATTATGTTCCATCAATAGCAAATCCATTCAGCACCAGGGGCCCATTATCGGGTTCCTTTCAATGTGGTCACTGCCTCGCGTGTGTTACCGTCGTGCGGGCCTCATCCTTTAGGTTGTCTGATGGGTTTAGGGAGTATGACATCAGACAACATATTACATGCAGCACCTCTAATGTTATACACTATGCCACGTGTGGATGTCCTCTGATATATGTTGGACTCACATCCAGAGAACTTCGAGTGCGTGTCCGTGAACATGTCAGGGACATCCGCGCGGCGTGCACGGTGGTTGATGCCTCTGACCTGAAGACGCTCCCTCGACACTTTAAACAATTTCATAATTGTGATGCTGGGACTCTTCGGGTCAGGGGCATTGAAAATATCAATTTAGGAGTGAGGGGTGGCAACTATAAAAGAATTCTGGCGCAACGCGAAGCTGCCTGGATTGTGCGCCTCGACAACATGACTCCTAAGGGACTCAATGAGTCTCTTAGTTTTTCCTCCTTCTTATGATTCTATGATTGACTATATACCCTTATCCGTTACCTTGAAATGTTTTTTCCTATATTAGGATTATAATTTGAGAATCTCTAGATTTTTGTTCCACTTCTCTTGTGCTCATCCAATCATCGCCCCTAGTGTGTGAGTCCTTTTTGGATTCTTCCTTTTTGTTTTTAATTTTCTACTTATCACTGTTTTTTCTTCTTTTCATTTTTTTAGTTTTAACATCACTTATTTCCAAGTTGCTCTGACTTCTAGGACTTCGGATAAGAACGGACTATTCTCACTGCTGGAGGTTCCATATACACTTTCTTCAACCAATCTCCTAATCATTTTGCCATATATGGACTTTGTATCTTGTGGCATATGTTAAATATGTATACTTTGTACTGGCGAAATGATATGTTGTGTTATATTTGTTGTTTAATTGGTTATGAAATGCTGTCTGATCTACCAAATGACATATACTGTTTGGGTAAAACTTTTAGACTCTGTGTGGCCTAAATATATTTATGTTTAATTTGTGATGCTATTAGCTATTATGCTGTAATGGCCTCATAAATCCACGTGATACGTGTATGTTACCTGGTATTAATCTGGTTCCTCTGCAGTGGTGGCGCACATGCGCTGTGTGTGGTTCTTTCGCTCCCCGTCGGAGCGGCGTCTTCTCTGTCTCGCGCACGCGCCGTGGGCTTTTGCCCTAGGTGACTGTGCGATGTATGACGCCTTCTTTGACGCGGGGCCTGGCACCCCATACGCGCATGCGCCATTTACACAGCTGCTATTGGTTGGGACGTGGCATGTGATACGTCACATGCTTCATTGTTCGCCCTATTTGAAGGTCCTTGTTATGTTCATTGCCACTTCCCCTTGAGAAAGCTAACATACCGGTAGGCGAAACGCACGTCGGGGGTTCTTGCTGGTAGGATCCGACCCGGTGTACACTGCCCTGCTATATTATACTGGTAAGCGCCGCTCTTTACTGTTATTCCAGGCTGTGGGACACTTTTTTACCCACGGGCTGACTCTTATAATTGACTTTGGGCTGCCTTACCCACTTGACAGGATGCATGATTTATATAGTGGCAGTTTACACCGGGGGATACTCACCTTTTTTTTAACCAACCTTCTTTTTGCACTTTATTATGTACTGATTTATTATGCACTTGATGTCTATTAACTTAATAAAATGTACTACTTTTTCATTACCTCTATGCTCCGTGAGTACTCCTTTTTTAGCAGTTTGCATGGAGTTGGTTTGTCGCTCTTGGCTGTGGGTTTTACTGCACTACCTAGTGCACTAATTTCCCCTGGGTCTTAATATGTTGCCTGGTCTTGTTATCATTGAAAACATTTTGATGGGTTTTTTCGGGGATGTCCTCTCCTTCAACAGTTTTGTCTCCGAATTGAACATCAACAACATTGGTCTTAAATTTACCTCTGAAATAAATCTTTCTTCCATCAACTTCCTTGATATGACGATCAAGAAGGACGTTGAGTGCCACTTGCAAACAATGTCTACAGGAAGCCAAACTCCACAAAAAATGTGATCAGTTGGAGCAGTCACCACCCCTATGGTCTGAAAAAAGGAATCTCGAAGGGTCAATACCTAAGGGTCAAAAGGAATTGTTCTAACACCACATGCTTCTACATGCAAGCAAAGGAACACCAAATAGGTTTCTTGACAGAGGCTATCCTGATCAAGTACATTGGGATGCCTTTATAAACGCTGAATCAAAAACCAGGAGCAGTTTACTACAACCAAGGGAAAAGCAGGATGATCATCTCATAAGAATGGTAGGTAATTTTGAGAATTGTTCATATGAAGTGAGGGACATTATAAAGAGACACTGGGATATACTAAAGGCTGACACTGAGATAAGTGAATTTCTACCAGCCCAACCCGCCATCACATATAGGAGGGGTAGGTCAGTGGGTGACCAACTAGTTCATAGCACCTTAGTTCCCCCCAAAAATGTAGGGACTTGGCTAGATTAAAGAGATGTAGGTGCCTTCAGGTGTGGTGGCTGCTCCTTCTGCAGGTTCGTGGAGGTTGGAAAAGAATTTAGAAGTGTTTCTACTGGTATTACCTAAAAGAATAGACACTTCACAAATTGCAAGACTGTGAGTGTTGTATACCTCTTCAGATGTTTTTGCGCCATCAATTATGTCGGGAAGACAAAGAGGGAAATCAGGAGACACACAGGCGACCATCTTGGGGACATAAAACACGCTAGAGAAACTCCAATATCAAGGCACATTCAGGAGCCACATCAGGGCGATCTGGAATCCTTTTGGTTTTGTATAATTGAGATCAACACCCCTTCCATTCAGGGAGGTAATTGGAACAAAAAGATACTGCAGAAGCAACTTAAATGGATCCACACATTGGATACTGTTGCCCCCAAAGTTTTCAATGAGCAAATGCTCTTTGCCTGCTATATTTAAGTAGATCTGTGCTGAATTGGGCTCAGCAAGAATATATAGTCTGACTACCTTTATCGACCCTAATGGGTCATGGTAATGCTATCTTTGCCCCTATAAGGAGAGTATGCTATCTTTTGATGTTACATTACTGTACAGTATAATAATCCCATACATTTCCACTGACCTTCAGGTCTACACCCCTCTCTGTGGCCATTTGATATGGGCATTGTTGTTGATTGCTTGAGGGACTCTATTAAGATATCAGTTGAGTACTGTAGTGCTAATGAGGCTATGTATATCGTTTCAATATTATTTGCATATTCTCTATGATTAGATCATCTTTCCTACTCTGACTATACTGTCAGCATTGACTACTATATTTCAGATGGGGCACAGAGAAAACAATTTTTATTTTTGGCCATAGCGAGTGCTGACATGCATTGGTATCTACTGCCTCCACTTCCGGTCATGCGCAATAGCGCGCCTAGGTGGAGCGCAGTTGGAACGCAGGATGCACTTCCGGTCATTCGCACAGCTTTTTGTTATGACACACATCACTGAGAGCTGGGTTTCCATTATTCTGAGATGTATGCGCCATTTATGAATCTCCAGTGCCTCCCTAAGATATGCACCCAATCAGGTTACACATGTGAGTATATAAGAACACTATGATCGATGTCAACCCAGGCACTTTTCAAGTGGGGACTGGCCTTAGAGGTCCATCAACAGCCAGATAAGTTTATATTGTTTACACTCACTCCTGATGAACATGTATAGGAGGGGAAACGCGTGGAGTGAAAGAGTGTATAGGTGTATTGCCTTTCAAATGTGTATATATTACATAGTAACTGAAGAGCTCGACGTTGCCAGGGCATAGTAACTAACTGTGGTTAGTTATAACAAATTCTAATGATTATATTGCACATAAAAACATTTCACATCATATACTCAACACTACAGTTTTGCCACACAAATTAACCAAATGATTACCCAGTATTGATTGTATTTAATTTTCAACTCATTCAAGAGTCCTTTGATAAACAACATTTTTGTTTTTTCCTTCCGATGCAAAGATGAACAACTTTTTAGGCCAGTTTCACATTTGCAGTTGTGTCCGCAGCGTTTCTTCCGCAATTCCACATGCTTTGTGTATTCCTATATTTAACATTAGAGACGCATGTGTCTGTGATCGATTGCGTTTTGCCGCATTTGTCAACGCATGCGTCGTTTCGTCGTCTGCGGTTTGGCGTTGTCAATGCTACATGTAGTAATTTTAGAGGCATCAATTTGCCGCCTAGAAACGTATGCGGTTGTTAGTGGATGGAATGCGGCAAAAAAGCGCATTGCTGTCTATGTGAACGCATGTGGCCACAAGCACATGCGCTTGCTTGCATTTGTGAACGCATGTGTTGCACCAGAGAAAAACATGTCTAAACACTGATTAGTCACCCCCCACATACAAGGTGATAAAAGGAGGGAGTGGACATTTGCAGGTCACTACACAGCAGACAGAGAAGCTTTCCAGACGCAGAAGAGCAGACACAGGATGGAATCTACACTCAAAACAATGTGAGTATATCCTAGCCAATGCCTTTATTTTCTATTTTCTGTCTCTACATATCCTAATTTCTGCCATTTCTTTCTTTATGCATGCATCAGAATGTCATTTTCTTCTGATGAGGAGCAACGTCCTGAGCCTTCTCAAGCCGAACATGTCAGTGAAGTGAGTACTCAACTCCTCAGATCGGTAAGTATTCACTATCACATCTACACATGTGACAATTTTTTATTCCTTTTTTTAGAGCACTTCTTCCACTGCGGCAGAGGGTGAGCAGGAGCAGCGGGGTCACGGTCGGGTGGCAAGGCGGCAGCGTGTAAGTATACCTGGCTGACTGTTTACTGTATCCTCCTTTCTTTACTTTCCTCTTTCTTCACATTTTTGTTCTGGACTCCTTTTTTATCTTGACTTTCATTATTCATGCCATTTCTCAGCCTCTGTTTTCTTTCTTTTCCTTATGTTAATGTATCCATCATTAATGTATTCATTTATTTTTTAGGTTCCAGAACAGGATGAGGACCTCATTGACAACGATATCCTCATCTCCCTGGTCCATGAGCGAGTCCCGTTGTGGGACACCCGGGTTCCTCAGCACTCGGACAACGTGACAATCCGGCGGCTATGGAGTGAGGTGGCCAAAGCGATGTGGGATGGCTGGGACAACGCCCCAACTCAGGTCCGAAATGCATTTTGTAAGTATTGCAATGCAGTGTGATGCAGCAGAGACCTTGGCCGTGCTCATTAAAACTGTGTGTGATGAGAGAAACTCTCAGGAGTTTCTCTCATCACACACAGTTGTGTGAGCACGGCCAAAAGTACATTGTCTAACCATTATTTTTTGTTTTTTTCAACAGTGCTCAAAGTCAAAACACGTTGGCGTTCGATGAAGGACCACTTCAACAAGGACCTGCGTCAAGAGAGCCGTGTTACCAGTGGTTCTGGAGCAAGGATCCGAAAGTATAAATACCACTGCATTCTGGCATTTTTAAGACCGGTCCTTGCCCAGAGAACGTAAGTATTTTTTCAGTGTATTAGGTTGTGTTGTATTGCCATAATCTGTATGTTTCTATTCAACAGGAGTTGGCGTTTTTTTTAAGTTTTTGGTATTGATTTTTTTTCCTTTTTTCACAGCACATGGAGCAGCACTGTTGACCCAGGTCCTGGAGCGGTCCTTCATCAGACAGCCATGGACCTGTCCCAGCCATCCAGCAGCGCTGCAGCAAGTGGGCCTGCCACACTAACTGGAGACCAGGAAGCTCGTCCATCAGGTGTTCCCCTTTCCCAGTCCTCTCCCTCTGCCCCTTTTTTTTGGGCTCCTCCCGGCAGAGGTAGAGGGCATCGGACAGGTCACTCATGCCTGAGTTTTTGCACTTGTGCTCGGTTTTTCACGATGGACTCAAGGCTTTGGGTGACCGACTGGATACTGCCATTAGCCACATGAATACACGTATCCAGGAGGTCAACAAAAGCCTTGACCAAGTAAAAGTCGACCTCCAGAGGCCAGTACATCATTGTTTTAACCAAATTGAACAGGGCATGTCGGAACACCTTACTCCTGATCTCCAGCTTATTGTCATGCAGGCCTGCAATGCTGCTTATGTGCAGGCTTTGCAGCAGAGTTGGTATTTTCAGCAGACAGTGGCGGCACATCCACCTGTGCCTACACAGATCCCAGAAAGGGAAAAAAAATTAAAAAAACTGCGTACTATCTGTATTCCTCCCCCCTCACCTCCCAGTGTGTTTGTTATGTCAGGTTTGTTTCAACCTTCCAGTGCGTCTCAGGCCTCTCATGTGTCAAGCCCCATCCCCGAACTACCAGACCCCACTAGTTTAATTGCCTCTTCTCCTGCCACCCCTGCGTCGTCCACACTTAGCCTGGCCTCACAGCTACACCCCCCATTTCCGTCACTCTACCCAAACAGGCGCAGTTAAATAAATATTTTGGTTGTTATAAAATAAATCCTACTGTTTTTACCCCCAATTATGTGTGGTTAATTGTGTATTTCGCCGCCGGCAACACACACCATGCGCCAAATAAAACACTGCGCCACACACTTTATTTTTTGGCCACATCATAGCTCCAGTAGTTTGCAAGTACAACACTGCAGCTTTGTGTGTCTTTAGTATAGGGATATGAGGTGGGCCAAAAAAAGGATACTTGTATTTTCTCCATAATCTCTTCCTTCTGCTTAGTCTGTGACTAGTGTTGCAGACTGAAGAGAAAATGGCGGCAATACAATGCACAACTATACTCAACAGGTTATGTGTCCCAAAACTAATTAGTTAGCACACCTGACTTGGTGAGTAGAGAACTGCCTTGTATAATTTCCATTTTATCTTCTGTGTACATAATCTATTTCACAAAAAGTGAAGGGACGATGGCGGTCATACAAGGCATATCTATGCTCACCTGGACATGTGTCAGAAATAGTGAATTCATGAGGCTGTTATATGTGCATCATGAATTCATTATTTCTGACACCTGACTAGATGAGTATAGATCTGTTTTGCATTAAACAGCCATCGTCTCTTCAGTCTGCGTCCAATAGATACTGCAGAACAGAATCAGGACGCAGTGACGTCAACAACCTTACCACTAGCAACCTAAGGCTGCCGTCACACTAGCAGTATTTGGTCAGTATTTTATATCAGTATTTGTAAGCCAAAACCAGGAGTGGAACAATTAGAGGAAAAGTATAATAGAAACATATGCACCAGGGTATGCACCACTTCTGCATTTGTCACCCACTCCTGGTTTTGGCTTACAAATACTGATGTAAAATACGGACCAAATACTGCTAGTGTGATGGCAGCCTTGGTTTGTAGAGGAAATACATAGGAGAGAAGGTCAAGATACCAAAAAAATAAAGTTTATTAACAACAAATATAAGTAACATTTAAAAAAATAACTGGTACAGACCAAATCCCAACAGGACATTTACACAATATTGTCCTGCCATGACACACGTCCAATATTAGAATTAAAAAAGGCAGCAAATTGGTCCCGCATGTGGCCAACTTCAGCAGTTGACCACAGCAGGTGATGCTGGTAATCTGGCAATGGGTTTCCAACTGGTTCATCCAGTTCAATGTTGGGTCACTCCTTAGCCATTATGTAATTGTGGAGAACCACACAGGCTTTGACCACCTCATCGACTGTCTCCATTTTTAGATTAATGGCTGTTGCAAGAATGCCCCATTTTGAGACTAGAATCCCAAAGGAACACTCTACTGTTCTTCGGGCCCTGGTCAGTCTGTAGTTAAAGATCCTTTTAGTGTGGTTCAAGTCCCGACTGGAATATGGCTTCAGTAGGTTTTCACACATCTGAAAGGCCTCATCCCCAACCATAACAAATGGCATTGGTGGACTTTAAGTGTTGGGGAGTGGTCGTGGTCGTGGCCGTGGAAAATTAAAATTTTTGCCATACACACGTCGCCCCATATCGAAGTTCTTGAAAGTCTGGGAATCGTTGCCACGGCCAAAAGCTCCAATGTCCATGGCGATGAAGCGACAGTCCGCATCTGCTATTGCCATGAGCACAGCAGAAAAATATTTTTTATAGTTGAAGTACTCCGATCCTGTTCTGGCTGGTTTGATAATGCGGATGTGCTTTCCATTCACCGCTCCAAAACAGTTGGGGAAATCACACACACTTCAGACTTTTTCAGCAATTTCAATCCACATGTCCGCGGTGGGTAGGGGTATAAACTCATCCCGGAGAACATTCCACAAAGCCTGGCAGGTGTCCGCAACTATTCTGGACAGGGTGGAAATTGCAAGCCGGTATTGGAAGTGGAGGGATGATAAACTCTCTCCGGTTGCCAGAAATCTGTAATAAGATAAATTAAAAAAAATTAATAATCAATTCTATTTATGGTGTTGTTCTGCTAAAGACATAAAGGAAAATACAAAGAATACATATCAGAACAACCAAAATTAGGACTGGCATTTGTTTAGAATTGTTACGTACCTTAATGTAACCAGCAGACGTTCCTCTGGTGGAATCGCTCTACAGAGCTGGGTGTCCTGTCTCCGGATGGCTCCTTGGACACGACCGAGCAAATCCCGGAAAGAGTCTTGCGACATCCTTGTATATTCTGGGAATGTATCCGGGTTGGCATTCAGCTCGCCTTGCTCCACGGCTCTCATGTAGTTCGATAATGGGGTGTCGCCAAAAATACCTACGTCGTGTCCTTCTCCATCTTTCGTGATTTCTGTGTTGCTCCCAAGCAAACGCACAGGCAAGAAACAGCTTGATGCTTAAATCCAGGTTGAAATAAAAGCTCTCCATGCGAAGATCCATCATGACACAGGATACAGTAGCACACTGTTAAGATTTCAGCAGTCCTAGGATCTATATATAGATATCCCATAATACACACCCTCTGTAGTCCCATTGGCGGTGTCTGGTTATCTAGATTTTTCTCCTGTAAAATTTTCCACCATGCGCACAAAAAACAAATGCATGACAAAACGCATGATAAAGCGTGAAAACGCAGCGTTTGTACGTGTTTCTATGTGTTTTTTCCTGCACTTGCGGAGGCGGATTAAACGCTGCGGATTCGAACGCAAATGTCAAACTAGCCTAACAGCGGCAGTTAAGGGGACTTATTCCTCCTGCATCTCATGCTCCTTCTTTTTACACCGCCTCCTCCTTCACTTCACGCTCCTCCTTTATACACAGCATTTTTCTGCAGCACAGCTTTTCTCCTTTATAGTCGTCTCCTCTGGCAGCACCTCACACTCCTCTTCCATATACAATTGGAAACACCAATTTATTGCACTAATTGCAATAAAGTGTATCGTATACACAGACTACTTCTTCTGCAGCACCACACTTTTCTCCTTTAGACTGTCACGCTAGGGACCCAGCTAGCTTAGTTACCTTATGCTCCCACGCCGACAGCCCACGACGATGTGGGGCATGCGTCCCAGGTGGTAATGGAATGTGGACCCACTGGACCACAGAGGGTGACCAGGGCCTACCCGGACTAGGGAAGGGCAGTGACCAGGGACTGTAGCAGCTGAGCATATGGGCAAGGTGGGGACATGCTGGACTAGATGACACCGCACAATTTCAGGTATGAGGAAACAAAGTTTCCTATATAAAGTCTCGATACAGAACACAAGACATCACAATGCTAGGCTCCCAATTCCGCACATCAAGCAGGGGTGATCATCACAGGACAGCAGATTTCAGACGATGGCAAGAGGACATCATGGGTTGATGCAGTCCAGGGTTGACTGGCAGTGGCATATCAGGAGAACCTCTCTTGCAGGCCTCAGGCATAGCACAGGCACAGCAGGAGAACATCAGACACCATCCTCGGACAGACATCATCACGGGATGGACCCCAAGGAACAGGCCGGATATTGGGATACAAGCAATAATATGGCACTATTTCCCCTCACTCCTCTCATTTTCCACTCACACCTCTTCATTTCCACCTCACACCTCTCATTTTCACCTCACACCTCTCATTTTCCCCTCACTCCACTATTTTCCTCTCACTCCACTATTTTCCCCTCACTCCTCTCATTTTCCTCTTACTCCTCCCTTCCCCTCACATGTGCACCGCAACTTTCTGTTATGAGCACAGTGGTGTAATCCATGAGGATCCTCCCTTTCCATTGGCCTTCATGCTTCACAGGAGCAACTCTATTCTAGACACAATGGAGCTAGATGTGGCCTGTGCCTGCTGTGCACTGATACTCTGGAGGCAGTGGCCCTGATTGTAGCTCTCAGTAGCTGAGAAGTCACAGCCAGTGAGTTTTGCAGGGTGGCTTTTGAGGTGAATGTGTCTCCACCCATATGCGCTAAAAACGTGGGCCATGTGGATGGGGCTTTGCGTGTGGAATGCGTGTGGCTATGTGGAGTGGGTGGGGTTAAGTGGAGTGGGCATGGCTTGATACATACACACATACATACATACACTCAGCTTTATCTATATATATAATTGTCTAAGGGTTTTCTGTCTGTCTGTCCTGGAAATCCCGCGTCTCTGATTGGTCGAGGCCGCCAGGCCGCCGGGCACAGCATGGCGACGATGATGTCATAAAGGTTGCCTCGACCAATCAGCAACGATGATGTCATAAAGGACGTAGACATCCCGCGTCTCTGATTGGTCGAGGCCTGGCGGCCTCGACCAATCAGCAACGAGCACAGTATCGACGTAGATGTCATAATGGTTGCCATGGCGACGATGATGTTATAAAGGTTGCCTCGACCAATCAGTGACGGGCACAGTCTGCCGCGAATTCTGGAATCATCATTGTCCATATACTACGGGGACATGCATATTCTAGAATACCCGATGCGTTAGAATCGGGCCACAATCTAGTAGTAGTTATATTCTTGTACATAGGGGCAGTATTATAGTAGTTATATTCTTTTACATAGGAGCAGTATTATAGTAGTTATATTCTTGTACATAGCAGGGAGCAGTATTATAGCAGTTATATTTTTGTACATTGGAGTAGTAATATAGCAGTTATATTTTTGTACATAGGAGTAGTATTATAGTAGTTATATTCTTGTACATAGAGAGCAGTATTACAGTAATTATATTCTTTTACATAGGAGCAGTATTATAGTAGTTACATTCTTGTACATAGGAGGAAGGAGTATTATAGTAGTTACTAGATTGTGGCCCGATTCTAACGCATCGGGTATTCTAGAATATGCAGGTCCCCGTAGTATATGGACAATGATGATTCCAGAATTCGCGGCAGACTGTGCCCGTCGCTGATTGGTCGAGGCAACCTTTATAACATCATCGTCGCCATGGCAACCATTATGACACCTACGTCGATACTGTGCTCGTTGCTGATTGGTCGAGGCCGCCAGGCCTCGACCAATCAGAGACGCGGGATGTCTACGTCCTTTATGACATCATCGTCGCTGATTGGTCGAGGCAACCTTTATGACATCATCGTCGCCATGCTGTGCCCGGCGGCCTCGCGGCCTCGACCAATCAGAGACGCGGGATTTCCAGGACAGACAGACAGAAAACCCTTAGACAATTATATATATAGATAAAGCTGAGTGTATGTATGTATGTGTGTATGTATCAAGCCATGCCCACTCCACTTAACCCCACCCACTCCACATAGCCACACGCATTCCACACGCAAAGCCCCATCCACATGGCCCACGTTGTTAGCGCATATGGGTGGAGACACATTCACCTCAAAATCCACCCTGCAAAACTCACCGGCTGTGACTTCTCAGCTACTGAGAGCTACAATCAGGGCCACTGCCTTCAGAGTATCAGTGCACAGCAGGCACAGGCCACATCTAGCTCCATTGTGTCTAGAATAGAGTTGCTCCTGTGAAGCATGAAGGCCAATGGAAAGGGAGGATCCTCATGGATTACACCACTGTGCTCAGAATTCGCGGCAGACTGTGCCCGTCGCTGATTGGTCGAGGCAACCTTTATGACATCATCGTCACCATGGCAACCATTATGACATCATCGTCGCTGTGCCCGTCGCTGGCGGCCTCGACCAATCAGACGCAGGATGTCTACGTCCTTTATGACATCATCGTCGCTGTGCCCGTCGCTGATTGGTTGAGGCCGCCAGGGATTTCTACGTCGATAATGTGCCCGTCGCTGATTGGTCGAGGCCTGGCGGCCTCGACCAATCAGAGACGCGGGATTTCCAGGACATACAGACAGACAGACAGAAAGACAGACAGACGGAAAAACCCTTAGGCAATTATAAATATAGACTAGATTGTGTCCCGATTCTAACGCATCGGGCATTCTAGAATATGTATGTCCCCGTAGTATATGGACAATGATGATTCCAGAATTCGCGGCAGACTGTGCCCGTCGCTGATTGGTCGAGGCAACCTTTATGACATCTTCGTCGCGATGGCAACCATTATGACATCTACGTCGACACTGTGCCCGTAGCTGAATCAGAGACGTGGGATGTCTACGTTCTTTATGACATCATCGTCGCTGTGCCCGTCGCTGATTGGTCGAGGCCGCCAGGCCGCCAGGCCTCGACCAATCAGACGCAGGATGTCTACGTCCTTTATGACATCATCGTCGCTGTGCCCGTCGCTGATTGGTTGAGGCCTGTTATGGCTGGCAATCAGGCAACACAGCGTGCAGTAATCAGCGCACATACAGAGATCTGGCAATAACCAAAAACAATAGGACGAGCTCTGAGACGTGGAATCTCTGTAGACTGCAGTACCTGATCTATCCTCACACAACTATAAGCAGCAGTGGATTGCGCCTATCACTACCTATGCAACTCGGCACTGCCTGAGGAGCTGACTAGCCTGAAGATAGAAATACAAGCCTGACTTACCTCAGAGAAATACCCCAAAGGAATAGGCAGCCCCCCACATATAATGACTGTTAGCAAGATGAAAAGACAAACGTAGGAATGAAATAGATTCAGCAAAGTGAGGCCCGATATTCTAGACAGAGCGAGGATAGCAAAGAGAACTATGCAGTCTACAAAAAACCCTAAAACGAAAACCACGCAAAGGGGCAAAAAGACCCACCGTGCCGAACTAACAGCACGGCGGTGCACCCCTTTGCTTCTCAGAGCTTCCAGCAAAAGTTAATAGCAAGCTGGACAGAAAAAACAGAAAACAAACTAGAAGCACTTATCTAGCAGAGCAGCAGGCCCAAGGAAAGATGCAGTAGCTCAGATCCAACACTGGAACATTGACAAGGAGCAAGGAAGACAGACTCAGGTGGAGCTAAATAGCAAGGCAGCCAACGAGCTCACAAAAACACCTGAGGGAGGAAGCCCAGAGACTGCAATACCACTTGTGACCACAGAAGTGAACTCAGCCACAGAATTCACAACAGTACCCCCCCCTTGAGGAGGGGTCACCGAACCCTCACCAGAACCCCCAGGCCGACCAGGATGAGCCACATGAAAGGCACGAACAAGATCTGGGGCATGGACATCAGAGGCAAAAACCCAGGAATTATCTTCCTGAGCATAACCCTTCCATTTGACCAGATACTGGAGTTTCCGTCTAGAGACACGAGAATCCAAAATCTTCTCCACAATATACTCCAATTCCCCCTCCACCAAAACAGGGGCAGGAGGCTCCACAGATGGAACCATAGGTGCCACGTATCTCCTCAACAACGACCTATGGAATACATTATGTATGGAAAAGGAGTCTGGGAGGGTCAGACGAAAAGACACCGGATTGAGAATCTCAGAAATCCTATACGGACCAATAAAACGAGGTTTAAATTTAGGAGAGGAAACCTTCATAGGAATATGACGAGAAGATAACCAAACCAGATCCCCAACACGAAGTCGGGGTCCCACACGGCGTCTGCGATTAGCGAAAAGCTGAGCCTTCTCCTGGGACAAGGTCAAATTGTCCACTACCTGAGTCCAGATCTGCTGCAACCTGTCCACCACAGAATCCACACCAGGACAGTCCGAAGACTCAACCTGTCCTGAAGAGAAACGAGGATGGAACCCAGAATTGCAGAAAAATGGAGAGACCAAGGTAGCCGAGCTGGCCCGATTTTTAAGGGCGAACTCAGCCAACGGCAAAAATGACACCCAATCATCCTGGTCAGCGGAAACAAAACATCTCAGATATGTTTCCAAGGTCTGATTGGTTCGTTCGGTCTGGCCATTAGTCTGAGGATGGAAGGCCGAGGAGAAAGATAGGTCAATGCCCATCCTACCACAAAAGGCTCGCCAGAACCTCGAGACAAACTGGGAACCTCTGTCAGAAACAATATTCTCAGGAATGCCATGTAAACGAACCACATGCTGGAAGAACAAAGGCACCAAATCAGAGGAGGAAGGCAATTTAACCAAGGGCACCAGATGGACCATTTTAGAAAAGCGATCACAGACCACCCAAATGACCGACATTTTTTGAGAAACGGGAAGGTCAGAAATGAAATCCATCGAAATATGTGTCCAAGGCCTCTTCGGGACCGGCAAGGGCAAAAGCAACCCACTGGCACGTGAACAGCAGGGCTTAGCCCTAGCACAAATTCCACAGGACTGCACAAAAGCACGCACATCCCGTGACAGAGATGGCCACCAGAAGGATCTAGCAACCAACTCCCTGGTACCAAAGATTCCTGGATGACCGGCCAGCACCGAACAATGAAGTTCAGAGATAACTTTACTAGTCCACCTATCAGGGACGAACAGTTTCTCGGCCGGACAACGATCAGGTTTATTAGCCTGAAATTTCTGCAACACTCTCCGCAAATCAGGGGAGATGGCAGACACAATGACTCCTTCCTTGAGGATACTCGCCGGCTCAGATAACCCCGGAGAGTCGGGCACAAAACTCCTAGACAGAGCATCCGCCTTCACATTTTTAGAGCCCGGAAGGTATGAAATCACAAAATCAAAACGAGCAAAAAATAACGACCAACGGGCCTGTCTAGGATTGAAGCGCTTGGCAGACTTAAGATAAGTAAGGTTCTTATGATCAGTCAAAACCACCACGCGATGCTTAGCACCCTCAAGCCAATGACGCCACTCCTCGAATGCCCACTTCATGGCCAGCAACTCTCGGTTGCCCACATCATAATTACGCTCAGCAGCAGAAAATTTCCTGGAAAAGAAAGCACATGGTTTGAACACTGAGCAACCAGAACCTCTCTGTGACAAAACCGCCCCTGCACCAATCTCAGAAGCATCAACCTCGACCTGGAACGGAAGAGAAACATCAGGTTGACACAACACAGGGGCACAGCAAAAACGACGCTTCAACTCCTGAAAAGCTTCCACGGCAGCAGAAGACCAATTAACCAAATCAGCACCCTTCTTGGTCAAATCGGTCAATGGTCTGGCAATGCTAGAAAAATTACAGATGAAGCGACGATAAAAATTAGCAAAGCCCAGGAATTTCTGCAGACTTTTTAGAGATGTCGGCTGAGTCCAATCCTGGATGGCCTGAACCTTAACCGGATCCATCTCGATAGTAGAAGGGGAAAAGATGAACCCCAAAAATGAAACTTTCTGCACACCGAAGAGACACTTTGATCCCTTCACGAACAAGGAATTAGCACGCAGTACCTGGAAAACCATTCTGACTTGCTTCACATGAGACTCCCAATCATCAGAGAAGATCAAAATGTCATCCAAGTAAACAATCAAGAATTTATCCAGATACTCACGGAAAATGTCATGCATAAAAGACTGAAAAACAGATGGAGCATTGGCAAGTCCGAACGGCATCACCAGATACTCAAAATCACCCTCGGGCGTATTAAATGCCGTTTTCCATTCATCTCCCTGCCTGATTCTCACCAGATTATACGCACCACGAAGATCAATCTTAGTAAACCAACTAGCCCCCTTAATCCGAGCAAACAAGTCAGAAATCAATGGCAATGGATACTGAAACTTAACAGTGATCTTATTAAGAAGGCGGTAATCAATACACGGTCTTAGCGAACTATCCTTCTTGGCTACAAAAAAGAACCCTACTCCCAATGGTGACGACGATGGGCGAATATGTCCCTTCTCCAGGGACTCCTTCACATAACTGCGCATAGCGGTGTGTTCAGGTACGGACAAATTAAATAAACGACCCTTAGGGAATTTACTACCAGGAATCAATTCGATAGCACAATCACAATTCCTATGCGGAGGTAGGGCATCAGACTTGGACTCTTCAAATACATCCTGAAAGTCCAACAAGAACTCTGGGATGTCAGAAGGAATGGATGACGAAATAGACAAAAATGGAACATCACCATGTACTCCCTGACAACCCCAGCTGGTTACCGACATAGAGTTCCAATCCAATACTGGATTATGGGTTTGTAGCCATGGCAACCCCAACACGACCACATCATGCAAATTATGCAGTACCAGAAAGCGAATAACTTCCTGATGTGCAGGAGCCATGCACATGGTCAGCTGGGCCCAGTACTGAGGCTTATTCTTGGCCAAAGGTGTAGCATCAATTCCTCTCAACGGAATAGGACACCGCAAAGGCTCCAAGAAAAATCCACAACGTTTAGCATAATCCAAATCCATCAGATTCAGGGCAGCGCCTGAATCCACAAACGCCATGACAGAATACGATGACAAAGAGCACATTAAGGTAATGGACAAAAGGAATTTGGACTGTACAGTACCAATAACGGCAGAGCTATCGAACCGCCTAGTGCGTTTAGGACAATTAGAAATAGCATGAGTAGAATCACCACAATAGAAACACAGTCTGTTCAGACGTCTGTGTTCTTGCCGTTCTACTTTAGTCATAGTCCTGTCGCACTGCATAGGCTCAGGTTTACTCTCAGACAATACTGCCAGATGGTGCACAGATTTACGCTCGCGCAAGCGACGACCGATCTGAATGGCCAAGGACATAGACTCATTCAAACCAGCAGGCATAGGAAATCCCACCATTACATCCTTAAGAGCTTCAGAGAGACCCTTTCTGAACAAAGCCGCTAGTGCAGATTCATTCCACAGAGTGAGTACTGACCACTTCCTAAATTTCTGACAATATACTTCTACATCATCCTGACCCTGGCATAAAGCCAGCAGATTTTTCTCAGCCTGATCCACTGAATTAGGCTCATCGTAAAGCAATCCCAGCGCCTGGAAAAATGCATCAACATTACTCAATGCAAAATCTCCTGGTGCAAGAGAAAACGCCCAGTCCTGTGGGTCGCCGCGCAAAAAAGAAATAATAATCAAAACCTGTTGAATAGGATTACCAGAAGAATGAGGTTTCAAGGCCAAAAATAGCTTACAATTATTTCTGAAGCTCAGGAACTTAGTTCTGTCACCAAAAAACAAATCAGGAATCGGAATTCTTGGTTCTAGCATCGATTTCTGATCAATAGTATCTTGAATCTTTTGTACATTTACAACGAGATTATCCATTGAGGAGCACAGAGCCTGAATATCCATGTCCACAGCTGTGTCCTGAAGCACTCTAATGTCTAGGGGAAAAAAAAGACTGAAGACAGAGCTAAGAAAAAAAAATGATGTCAGGATTTCTTTTTTCCCTCTATTGGGAATCATTGGTGTGGCTCCTTGTACTGTTATGGCTGGCAATCAGGCAACACAGCGTGCAGTAATCAGCGCACATACAGAGATCTGGCAATAACCAAAAACAATAGGACGAGCTCTGAGACGTGGAATCTCTGTAGACTGCAGTACCTGATCTATCCTCACACAACTATAAGCAGCAGTGGATTGCGCCTATCACTACCTATGCAACTCGGCACTGCCTGAGGAGCTGACTAGCCTGAAGATAGAAATACAAGCCTGACTTACCTCAGAGAAATACCCCAAAGGAATAGGCAGCCCCCCACATATAATGACTGTTAGCAAGATGAAAAGACAAACGTAGGAATGAAATAGATTCAGCAAAGTGAGGCCCGATATTCTAGACAGAGCGAGGATAGCAAAGAGAACTATGCAGTCTACAAAAAACCCTAAAACGAAAACCACGCAAAGGGGCAAAAAGACCCACCGTGCCGAACTAACAGCACGGCGGTGCACCCCTTTGCTTCTCAGAGCTTCCAGCAAAAGTTAATAGCAAGCTGGACAGAAAAAACAGAAAACAAACTAGAAGCACTTATCTAGCAGAGCAGCAGGCCCAAGGAAAGATGCAGTAGCTCAGATCCAACACTGGAACATTGACAAGGAGCAAGGAAGACAGACTCAGGTGGAGCTAAATAGCAAGGCAGCCAACGAGCTCACAAAAACACCTGAGGGAGGAAGCCCAGAGACTGCAATACCACTTGTGACCACAGAAGTGAACTCAGCCACAGAATTCACAACAGAGGCCGCCAGGGATTTCTACGTCGATAATGTGCCCGTCGCCTGGCGGCCTCGACCAATCAGAGACGCGGGATTTCCAGGACAGACAGACAGACAGAAAGACAGACAGACAGAAAGACAGACAGACAGACGGAAAAACCCTTAGGCAATTATATATATAGATAAATATAGATGTCATAATGGTTGCCATGGCGACGATGATGTCATAAAGGTTGCCTCGACCAATCAGCGACGGGCACAGTCTGCCGCGAATTCTGGAATCATCAATGTCCATATACTACGGGGACATGCATATTCTAGAATACCCGATGCGTTAGAATCAGGCCACAATCTAGTATATATATATATATATATATATATATATATATATATATATATGTGCATATATATGTGCATATATATATTGATAATTTTTGACTCTGCTGACTATGTTGAGCTTTCTATTTGAATTACCCCACTAATTTACACTTTAGGTGTCATCAAATGCACCTTTTTGTTGTTGGATGTGAATAAGGCATTACGCACTTTAATGAGTCAGTGTTTTGTGAAAATGTTGTATCAGTGACACAAAGTCATATACTGTTTATAAAATCTATAGTATAGAGTGGCTTTGTTGACCATCCTGAACCCCCCTTTTTTAACCACTTTATCAACATGCATCTTAGTTGACTTCAAATATACCTGCTACATTTTCTGACGTTAACAAAGCACTAAGTGTCATGCCTTTGTGCAAATGCATATAATCGGCTTTGCTATGCTTTGCAATGAATTGAAATGTATTGATAACATTGAAGTGTACTGTATTATGATAACTTGTCCAACAGCGCCATCTGTTGACAATGTTCTCATTACAGCTTTACTTCCTGTTTCATTGTTTACTGTGCAATTATTATTTGCTCATCAAGGCTTCCGTAGTTTCCCATCAGCCTCTGCATTAGCCTTGCTCCCTTCTTCTCCAGCAGCCATCTTGGCTTCATGGATGCTGACATGCTGATTATCTCTTCCTGATTTTCAGCCCATCTAGTTGTTTACCTCCACATAGCATAGTCGGTGAGTTATTATTTTCCGCTTGTTAGAGCTCACCATATTGTATTATGTATCTACTGTATTCTACATGTTTTATATCAAAGTAGTCTTTTGATATTAGAGATATATACACTGTTCGTCATGTTGTGTGATTACGCTGAGAATGTCCTGTACCATTCATAATACTATGTACTTTAGATATGTTGTATGCCTTGTACTGAGTACTTTAATTTTCCTTGTAGTTTTACACTGATCCTATCAATAAAAGTTGTAAAGGAACCCCTGCATCTACCTCAATGCATTGATGGGAAAGAGTTTAGCTGTCTGTTAACTCACTTTTCTTAAGCACAAAGTTGAGGGTGCCAGAACAGTAAAATGACTACTATAAATGGGGTTGAAGCACAGACATTGGCTTCTATCAGAAAGCATTCAAGCCACATGCAGACACCATGTCAGATAGAGGATCTGAAAATTATGTAACATGCTCACATGTCAGCTCATCAACTTGAAGGAAGTCTGTGAGCAGCACCGCAATTGCCACCGCCAGGGCAAAGGCAGAAGCCACCAAAGTTAGAGCTGCCTTTGCTGAACAGAGGTTGAAATTAAAGAAGGAAAAAGCACGTCTAGAAGCCAATCTTGCAAAACTTGCCGTGGACGCAGAAGCGGCAGCAGCAGAAGCTGAAGCAGCAGAAGCTGA